>NW_018127914.1:4195479-4217687 GCF_001952655.1 Monopterus albus
CACCCACACCCATCTGCCGCAGCTTCTCTCCCAATAGTGGAGGCTGGATGGGGTTAAAGGCACTGGGGAAATCAAAAAAAGTGACTCTCAATGTGCCCCCATCCAGATGTGACAAAACTCGCTGCAGCATGTAAATAACAGCGTCATCAACCCCCAAATGTGGCCGGTAGGCAAACTGCAGAGGATCAAGAGACGATCTCACCTGCGACTCAAGATGGACCAACACCAGCCTCTCCAGCACCTTCATCACATGCGATGTGAGAGCAATTGGACAATAGTCCCCAAAGCCCGATGGTACTGGTTTCTTGGGTACCGGAACCAAACAAGAAGTCTTCCAGAGAAGTGGCACCTTCTCCAGACTTAGGCTCAGGTTGTAGAGGTGTTGGAGAACAGAGGACAGCTGTCTGGCACACACCTTCAGCAACCTGGGGCTAATGCCATCTGGACCTGCCACCTTTGATTGATTTAACCTCTCCAACTGTCCTCTCACCTGGCCAGCTGTTACACTCAAACAAGATAAAGGGTGCTGGATGGGGGGATGGGTATCCCCAGTAGGGGGGCAAACTGACATCTGAGGGGCCGAGTTCACCACAAAAGGCAAAGAGGCGAACTGTGAGACACAACACGATAAGACTGAGAAAACAAACAAAAGTAATGTGCAAACAAAAAAAGGAATATGCAAATGTAGGCAATGGAAGCAGCTGCAAATTCATTTAAATTGCAGGCTAATGAGTCAGCAGCATCTGCGTTGAAGGCAAGGAGCTGCAGTTGGCGTGACGTCACCCACTCTAGGTCGGAACACCGCAATATACACTGATGTAAAACCTAAGAAGGCCTGAAACTCTCTAGCTGGAAGTATGAATCATACATCCGGTATAAAGAGGAGCAAAAAATAAACAAGAATGCTGCAGTCTTCCATTTTATATCTTTGTTGACTTAGTGACTTTGAGATGCATCATCTATAGACACACAGTACAAAACTACCCCGGCATTCACTCAGGAGTTCAAACAGGCAGTGAAACTCAATAGATGAAAATATGAATGGTTAAATGCAGGGGAGGGGAAATATCTGAAATAAATGACCACCCATTTAAGCAAAAACGACATCACAACTGATCAAGTAATCTATTGAACTGCAAACATGCACATCCAGAGAAGAAACATAAGGGATGAAGAGAGCTGAGGAGCGAGTAAAAGAAAAACATTCTGTAGTAAAGAGCAAAAAGTAATCATGATAAGTTTGCAGCAAGAAGGATTTAATTGAGTGGATATAGTTTTGTTTTTTTTAAAGCACTACAGAACAAAAATTGAACCCTTTGCGATCAATTACTCAGTTTTATTTTATTTAACAATGTTTATTTTGTATTCAATATTTTAAAACCATCCCATCTTACAGAACATTTGACCTTACATCTTTAACATTTAATATTTACATGGAGTTGATGCAGGTAACGTATAGTTTCATGTGACAATTGGACTTATAACAAAAATACAACAATTAATACAAGTACCTTGACAGAAGCTGGATACAAACCCAGTTCATTACACTACACAATGCAATGTGATATACTGTATAAAGAGCTGCAACATTTCCCACAGAACGCATATATACACCTTAAAAAAGCATATCATACACTTCTTGAAAACCACATTCACATTCCTTTGGTTTCATTCATCCTCTGCGTTTAGAGCACCGACATCCACTTGGTGCTCACTCTAGAAAAACAATGTAGAGGCAAACACAACTTGGGCTTTTCCATAAACAAAGTTAGAAAAGCTACTTCTACAGACAGGAAATTTACATGAGCCTGGAATCATACAACCAGGGAGATTCTAGTTTGAATACTCAAATTGTGAAAAAAGTCAACGTCAAAATCACGGAATATATCAAACAAGAACCAGGTCCTGTCCAAGCTGGGTCTGTATACATTAGTGCAGTACATCCTCAAAAATACATCTAATATTGCTATCCAACATGTGATGACGCCACTTGCTGCAGCGGGTCATGGCACTTAGAGTTTATTTGCTGTAGCCCTTGCATACATAATAGTCATTATTTGCCTTGGAGAAAACAAAATAATTTAATAACAAAAACTAACAAAAACTTTGCAAAGCACTAAAATGTCACATGCAGCTATTCAGGGCTTTTATCACTTACCTGTATTGCTTACTGTTTCAATTTTCCTAATAGTTCCATGGATCATGGAGTTAGAAAAAGATTATAGTCACCGAAATATATTACATAAGGCAGTGTTGAAAAGAGTTGGAAAGAGAAGCATCGCTGATGCACTGCTTAAGAAAGCTAAGGAAGAACCGGGTTTTATAGCAACTCTATCTCCCACTGCTGACTTGGCCTCTCCTTGTTCTCTGGCATTATCACCACATGGTCCTTGTCGTACGTTTTGCCACCTAAAGAAAAGGGAAAATCTTGTTGAAAAAGTTCAAGTCATCATGATAACATCACAATGATGATCTAGAGAAGCAAACATAAACAAGCTAGCAGAAATTGTTAGAACTCATTATTTTAGGAAATTCTTTTTAAGAGTCTCAAAAAGTGATATCAGTTAAACATGAGACACTATAAAATACCAGCCCTTACTTTAAAAGAGGGAACTTAACTTGCTCTTTCAACTTTGCATTCATATTTAAGAAATTGCCCAGTGGCTGTCTTTTGTTCTTCTTCTGCAATCTTCATACCTTTGACATCCAGAACCATGCCAGTGAAGGTAAGGCTAGTGATGAGGCCTGTCATCTGGGCTGCCCAGGTCTGGATAGGCTGCCGAGTCTCTGTCCACAAAACCACCTTGGCTGCTGGCTCAATGTTGCCCATCACCTGAAGACTCAAGGTCTGGGACAACTACAGAAGACACACACAGCACATGATCAGACCAGCTCAGGTGTTTGTTTGCTAAACCCTGCCAATGTTAGATCCTTTTGCATTACCTTGTTTTTGATCAAACCATCCTGATAGAACCAGATGTCATTCATTGGCTCCCCCTCAGGTGTCACCACTACACGTCCTGATTTCATCTCCTCCACACCGCCCTGGACGGACATGAAGTGACCTCTGTCTTTGTTCTTAATACGGAAAAAGTGGCGCCTCTGCAGGAGGTAAAAGACCCAAATATTTTGTTGTTACAGACAAAGATCAGTGGAGCCAGGTGTTTTGACCCGATGCAAATAAAACATTTTATGACTGAGCAGCCAAAGGGAAGGTTCTGGACCAGTGCAGAGCCAGTCATAGTCCAACCTTAGGGCAGAGACACAACAAGCTAACATGGAAGAACTAGCAGTGACAAAGGCCGACTGCTACATCACCTCAAGTCGGCTTTGCCTAGGCCAGACGGGTTGAAAAAGTAACACTTGAACACACCACACAATCTACAGCCAATGGCCAACTAGCATGTACTTTATGTGCCTGCATGACAGAAAAAACTCCACCACCAGCAGGTGGCGGTATCTCTATTTGCCTTTCAGAAAGGGAAGCTAGAAGAGCCAGAATACAGAAGTATAAGCTATAAATAAAGCACCTCTTGTTCAAAACAGCTGCTGTTTAAAGCTGGTTCTAATTGAGAATATGTCTGATATGAAGTTGCAAATGACACTGCCGTTCTCTGCCCTCGGCCAATGCCGACTGAACATGTCGCACCAGCTGAAAAGCCGCCGACAGGGGCCAACTACTGCCTTTATACAGTACACGTAATGCATTCTTTTCACAACAGTAGGGATTTATCCTACAACTACAATGAACAATCTACAGCTTTTCCTAATGTTAAAACTTGGTTCCAGCCCAAAGTAACAAGAAGCATTTACTCTTCAGCTTTTCAGTGCCAACTATTTCACTGCTACACAGTGTGTCCTGCAATAACTTTTCACTAATAACTGTTAGAATACATATTTAGCCTTTTTAGGTCGGTGTGTGTGTGTATATATATATAGGGTATGTCGCTAAAAGAAGTTGCTGAGATGACTTGTTGACAAACCTGTTTGATTGGGTATATTGAGCCAATAGTGTGTAGTGCGCTAAACTTTGGCCAGTTGGTGATTTCAATTGGTTCCAGTAGAAACTGGCGCCCCCTGTAGTTGCTGTGTTCACATATCACCCAACTGCAAAGAACGAGAGACAACATTAGACTGTGTTTTGTGGCTTGATGGTCACTTAAAGCAAGCAATTAGATATAGTTTAATTTGGATAACAGCTGATAATCGAGATGTTTTAATTATAGTTTTATCTTTAAACTCTCTCTCTGTAATAAAAAGCTGCCACACACAAGCAGAAACACAGACCCTACTACTCTCTGACATGCATCAATACAAATGTACCAAAAGCCCAAACAATCTCCTCGAGCACAGAGACACGTACTTACCAGCCGCTGTTGACTCTGACAGAGAGGATGTGGTTGTTGAAGCCCTCTTCAACCATGTTGAGGATCTCCGTCTCTATGGTGATTTCTCTGCCCTCCAGACACTCGAGGCCAAACAGAGAGATGGAGGGAACTGAGAACAACTAGACAAGGAGAGATGGAGGTTCAGAACAAGACAAAGGAGAGAATACAGAAGATTTCCAGCAAGTTATGAGCGCTTTCTCACCATTGGTACGACCTTGACCGAACGAACAGTGGAGCCAGGGAGGCATCCCATACTGGTTAAATTTGGATAGTCTCCTTCAGATAAGACGTAGACGTTCCCAGAGTACTGTTTACTCTCATAGAGTGCCCAGCTGAAACAGACATGCATTTGGTTTTATAGCTGATTTTGTATTTTAACCCTCCCTAATCTCATAACTATTTTTACTACTTCATCATATACTTTGTTGTTCAATCATCTACTAGTGGCCTTTTTCTACCTTAAATTCTTTGCTTTTCAGAAACTTGTGCCAATTATTTCTCCATCTCCTCTGCTATTTATAATGCTTAGGTGATGGTTCCTTACCTTCCCCTTGCCACTCTGCAGGAGTTGGTCAGTAATTTTTCTGACAGTGCTTCCTGGTTGTTGTCAAAGACGTGACACTCGCCCTGGAAGTCTGGCTCAGAGTATAGTAGTATCTGAAAAGAAAAGAGGTAAAGAAAAGGGAAGTGAGAGATTTGATTAACGCCTTTACAGCTTTCAAGCCTTTCATTCTTCTAATTATTTTTTATTTTTGTCTTAACTGGATGCAAATGTGCTACTACTGCTGCTCTGTCCCCATAAAGCTGTCAGAGGTAAAGTTTTGGCAACTAGTCTTCTGACTAAAGGTTTGTAACGTTTGCAGCATGTGTTCTTAGGTCTACTATTTAATATTTCACATGCAAGATTCAATAAAAAGGGCCAAATTGAGTACAAATGCCAGGATAAATATTGAGGGCACCGGTTTCATGGAGCATCCTGTGCAAAACACAGGGCCTTACTGTGCATCAGCGCCATATGAACCAAACTTTGCCAGATGTTTAACATTTGCTCTCTATGGTTTGACTGACACCAAGGAGAGCAAACAAAAAAAGTATTGTGGCCATACGATAGTTCATATGTCTCAATAAACCCTGCTTATGTTGCTGTTCAGTTGCTTCACATTTTCTCTGAACTCAGCAGCAAACCCCACACACTAAATATAATATATATACTATTTATTAGTGAAGTGTATAACAGGCAAAACTAAGAATGTCAAGACACTATATTCACCTCATTCCTGGTCCTTGAGCTGTCACCCGGCGCCTAAAAACACCACAAAGATGTGAGTAACATTACAGCCACCGGTTCACTCATCAAATCTCACTCATATGTTTGTGTCCCTCTCTTCAAAGCGGCCCTCACCAGTAGGATGGGCTGCACTGAGCAGATGCGATCATCCAGAGAGCCCCAGTCAGCACAGTTATTATAGAAACCCTTCTCTAAGATGTACTGCTTCCCGGAGAAGTCCACATGAGAGTAGGCCACCCATCTGGGGAAAAGGAACAATTACCTGATTACTGCATTACAGTACCACTTAAACTGTTGATAAATGTAGTATCCATCAACTTACGCGCCACTGACTACTTGAATGGAGCGTGTGGAGGTTTTGTACCCAAACGCCTCAACATCAGGAATGGCCTCTGTCACCTCAAAGGGGTTGTCCTCTGCTATACCCTCCTGTTCTTCTGTCTGTTCAAACATCACTATCAACGGGTCTGTCAGGTCCTGGAGAACAGCAAGAAAATGGGCTCAGCTGTCAATATTAAGGGGAGGAGTAGTATGGGGACTCTTGTTAACCTTAGACAGCTGGAATTTAAACAACTGTTTCAGATAACTCCAAAAATGACAGTGGCAATTACTTGGGAGATGGGAAACATGTTCTGTTTGAAAGCAAGCATAGCAGAAACTAGAAAAAAAGCATTTTCCCCTTGAAATTGTGACTACATTTATATAAATATTATTATATATGCAAGCCAAAATGTACACATAAATCAGGTGCCTTCTTGAGGAAAGTTTCCACTGTGTTCAAGTAAATTCTGTCATTACTACCAGATGCCACTGCCTTTTCCTTACTGTTTTGTGAATATGTTTCTACTCTACACTGTTAAAATAGTCTTGAGCAAATAATGTGCAGAATGACAGTTTCAAACAATCAAACCTGTGGCACTTGGTATTGTGATTACAAAGGAAGTTTATCAGAGTGGAGCGCACAGTGTTTTAGATAGGCCTTTGATGATGTATGCCACAGAGCTAGGCCATTAAAGTAACAACAGTAATGTATGCAAGCACGCTAAATAAAACTAGGGATAAGGCTTGTCATTTTCTATATTTTAAATACACCCCATACAGAGACTAAAACAAACAGTGATTTGCTTGTACCCACTGTTAATGTCTGTCAATCTGTCAGCCCTGGATTATCTTACTCGTCTGTGCATTAGACCTCTATTGTTGCTCAAAATAAATAAACATTTAATAGAAACACCATACTGTACTGGGTGACGTTTCCTCATTATGAAACTTAAGACTGTGATGTTTGCTAAAACTGTTGCCCCAAAGGCTCCGAACAGCCTTAAATTTGCATCTGAAGTAAACACAAGTCAAGAGCACAAGATAATAAATATTCAGTTCTGATGTTTTGTAAAGAAGAAATGTGTCACCCAGTGTAGTGGTGTGTTTCCCTGATGCATTTATAAATCATATTTGAACAACACGGAGGAGGTCCGTGGCACAGATGAGAAAGCTAATCCAGAATTGACAGACTGATAGACATTAACAGTGAGTAGAGGCAATTCATTGTTAGTTTTAGTCTCTCTATGGGGACGTGTTTAAAATACTGTTAAAACAGAAAATGACCAGCTTGATCCTTTAAGTAACAAAGAGATCAGACTGGTGCCATGCAGTTGCTACCGTACAGGTTCACCAACAGAGGTATGACCAAAAATTACTGATGCACATAAGCAAAGTCAAGTCATCACCCACAATGTTTCTAATTCACCCTCCACCCTTTTTATAAAAACAACCTCCAGGCCAGTGAAGTTGCAGTTTGCTCACACTGGGAGCCACACCTTCCTTTTGACTAACGGAGGATTTGCAGTAAAAACATACAAATTATTTATCATTAACAAATATTATTTGATGCGAAATAATCCTTATGAGGGCAACTTACTGCTCGTATCACCCTAACGGAGCGCAGCTCAGCATCACAGCCTCCCCACACCCTCCAGTCGTGGTACTCGCCCTCCTCCAGTAGGTACTGGTGGCCTCGGAAGGCTTCCTTCTCGTAGCCCACCCAGCTGCAGTAAGAGAAGCATGCAAAGAGTTGAAAAGCACTCTTATTTGATCCCGGTCCAACTATTTTAAGCTGGGAGATGTTAGTGATTGGCTTTCTGCCTCATGTACTACCCCCCACTCGAACTGTGTAGCAGTAGTATTTAACCAAGCTCATTAATGATCGTCAAGGTTCAGTGAAAACAAACATTACAAAGCAACACTCACATTCCTCCCTGTACTTTAAGGGAGCCAACACTGTACATAAAGACAGGATGCTGCCTGTCTGTTCGGGTCATGAAGTCTCTCATGTTAGTGGTTATGGTCCTCGATTTACCAGTGAAGTACGCCTTCTCATAGATCACCATCTGGAGACAAGTGGTAATTAAATTACAGTCATGATGCACTGAAACTACACATCACTGCTTCTAGATAAGCAACTGTAGTGTGAGTAAAGTACAATATTGCTTTGATTTAGCAACAGTGAGTGTACTTTCTTACCTTTGGTTCACTCATATTCTCTACTCTCGGTTCACCCTGTGTGAGAACGGAAACACGTTCACTTACTGCAAACACTCAGGGGATGTACTTGTATACAGAAGTAGTAAAGAAAAGAGCTTGTAAGTACTTCTAACAACGCAACATACTATTTTGAGTGGATGTACTGATCCCACATAAGGCTGCTCCACTCCCCAGGCTGCAGGGTTGGAGTATCCTCCAACCTCCAAGATACGTGGGACACCCTGGAAGAAGGGCTGCGCAAAAACAAGCCATCTGAGGAACAGAGAATACGATGGGAGTGAAAACAGTGAAAGAAACTTAATTCTGATCTGTTGAATAATCTACAGCTCAAATCAGATTAAATAAAACACTAATGACAGGATTTTAATGTGAGAAAAATTCAGTTTTTACAAAATAATATTGATGCGTGCATGTTCTCAGAACTCACAGTCCGGCATTGACGATGATGGACTTTGCTTTGACAGGGAAGCCAAAAATCCTGGCATCCTCAGAAGTGTCTCTGAAGATGACTTTCTTCCCCTCTGCATTTTCCTCTGGGAAAAGACAGATTTCTGGGACACTATAATCCTGAGTGAGGACAGAGAGCATCCATTAATGTCATGAAATTAAGGAAGTACATTGTAATGTTGCAGCCTGGAGGGAACTGTGAAAACATGTTCAGTAATTGCATCACTAAACATAAGTAGAGACAAAACATATCTCAGAGATGAAAAAAGGGTTTTCTCAACAAAATTCAGCTGCAGTAAAACAGATGACTAAAACCTGCAATATTAAGCTCTTAAAATAGAAACAAACATTTTAAGATGATCAAGAGAAGATGAAACCTCAAATAAAAAAAAAATGCAGACTGAAGAGCTTACAAAATGCCAGTATTCTCCAGTAAAGTTTTGTTGACTGATGAAAAACAACAATAAAAATCTAGGGAAAAATTTCAATGAAAAGAGTTTCATACCAAACAATAGTAACTTGGTCATTTTTTAGTTTATACAAAAAGCCACTCCTTAAAATATGACATCACATTCCAACATGTGTTTACACCCATTTTGACACTAGGTGACACCACTGAGTCAAGAAGCAGGCAGTCACTGAAAAGCATTGTACATTATCACTTCTTAGTTTAGGGTGTGTGCCAACTATTTTTGACACCAATCAAGTACAAGAGAGTGAGCGGTGCTTCTCGTACCCTGACAGTTCTTCGTAAAGAACCGATGATGAACCTCCCGGCTGGCTTGCTCTCTGTCTGCTCATCACCGTCCTCCTGTCTATTCTGCAGCTGCCCCTCTGGAGGGTTGAAGGGGTAGGTGAGCTCTATATCTCCCTCATCCAGGGCAATCTTTTCCCCTTTGAAGTTTGGTTTCTCATACAGCACCCATCTGTAAAAGAGGGGGAAGAAGGGGCCCAAGGTTAAACATTTCTACTCTGAAATATAGCGGGGTAGGAGTAGAAAGCAGCATTACATGAAAACACTCAAGTACAATTAATTGTATTTAAGCCCAATACTTGAGTAAATATACATTATGTCACTGTGGGTGCTGCTTAAGCAAGATAAATGTTTAATAAACAGAAACTGGATTTAAATTCAGGGTTAATGGGATACAAACACCACTTTAATAGAACACTTTAAATGTAGTCAATGGGGAAGTGTGTCCAAAACATTTGAGCTGTAGCATCGCCTCTGGTTTGTGTAGAGTGTGATCCACAGGATTATTACGTCACTGTAAGACGCCATACAAGGACTAGCCTGGGGTATGCACAGGCCACAGCATTACCACCAGGGTTATCCCAGGTTCAAACTGTTGGCTGCGTCTGATTAAACATTCCACATCTGAGGCAAGTGTGTGTTTAAGCTTGCATGTGGGTGTGTTAACTGGAGGTATCTGTATGGACACAGTGCATCAATAGCAGTTTTGTTTTGACAGTACATGTTATAATTACTGAGAGGTACTATATACTACAGCAAGACTGAAATGGCAAAAACAATCTGCAGAAAGTGACGAGCAAGGAAAACTAAAGTTTGATCCTGGTCCCAGCTGCTATTTTTTCATGACAGTGGTATCTTGGGACACATATGAAGCAGGCTTATTTAGTAGATCAGCTGGTAATGGTAACATTTACTCTAGACAATGTGTGTGTATTCCCTATTAAATACTGATTCTAAGCAGGTTTTTATAGTTTGTTGTATGTTCACAAAAGAATGTGACAAAATAAAATATACTTAAAACAGATCAGGATACAAACTGAAACTGATTTGAATGCGTCTTAAATCTAAATGATTTTTTTCAATTCTACCAGGGGTTTTTGCCTCACCTGGTCCATAGCTTTGGCAGCTAACATTAGGGAACTGTAGCTTTTTATTGCTTTGCAACTCACACTGCTAAGTCAGTTCACACTTTGTGACTCTCCTCCACTTGCTACTGTTAGTAGGTTTAACATTATCCTGTATTTGTCACCTGTGGCTGGCATTCAGAAAAAAACAAAGTGTAATTTGAAATGTTCGGAAAAACCTTCATGAAATAACAGCCAAAAAGTTCACTTGGACAAGTAGTGTATAACATACCTACTGTATGCAATTAATATTTTATCTTGAATAAAACAAAGCTAAAGCTAAAGACTCCATACCCAGTAGTGTTTTAGGGACAACTTGGTCTAAAGCGCATGTGTAAATATGACCAGGGTGTGTGGAGTTAAACCACTCACCCTCCTCTGATGACCCTAATAGAGATGGTTTCCTGCAGCTCCCAGGGTGTAGCATCAATGATATCACTTCGCACTTCTATCCTTTGGCCGCACATCCCGGGTCGGTCAAAAATATACATCTAGAGAAAACACGGGCAGATGTAAGAACAGATAATAATAGAAATCCATTATTTTGCTCATTTCAGCACAGTGGATGTTTGTGAAAACCGGCTGCTCCCTCAGCAGCACTTGTTCTTTGAGCAAAGGATAATCAGCTTTAAAGCTCTAGAAATTCCATCATTTCTCAAATAAAATATGGTAATCAGAAAGTCAAATTTAATATTAGAAGTCATTTAGTTGGAAACTGAAAATGATAAAAATGGTAGGATGAATAATATTACAATAATGACAGAATTACTGCAGGCAAGAGCTCAACCTGCTGAAGAATTCTAAATTAAAGAATGGAGCCAATATCATCTAAAGACATTATCTTAATTCCATATCATTCACGAATCTTAAATTTCATTCATGCCCCTTTAAGAATATTATTAGCACTTGAAACATTAAATACAGTAGGTGACTGAAACTTTGCAGAAATAAAAGGAAAACATATTCAAAATGTGGATCAATAATAATCACACTCCCATATGAAAACAACAACACCCTTCCTCTAGGAAGTTCAGTGTTACTTGATCAAGTCTGATTCTGAGTGCACCAGCATCTTAAAAAATCCTGCTCATATCTATAATACAGACATGTTCTCATCCATCTAGGCATGAGGACCTGAAGCACAGAAGAGTACCCAGAGGTTTAACCTCGATGCTCTTCAGCTGCATGCAGGAGCAGGCCTGATATAAAAAAAAAAAACAGTAATAAAAAATTTAACCAGCCAGGATCAGGGAAAAGCATGTAGCCTCTTGGCACCAGTCAGTTCAAAGATGTTATCCACCAGGTTTTTGATTATCTAGTGCAGGACAAAAGGTTTAACCAGTCTGCTACTTCTACTGAAAAAAGGTTATGAAATGGCAGGTATGCAAGAAAAAAAAAGTCTCAAACTTCTTTATTGTCATGCAATGTTAGTTTTATGCCAACATAAACTACTGTACAGTTACATTTGTGAGACACTGAGGTGGTTTGCATAAAATGACAATGCCATCTGATGTTAATCAGGTGTAATGTTTACCTTCATCATTTTAGATTTAATGTGTTGGCATGCTAACATTTGGCAACTAGCACTAAACTTCCACCTCAGAATTATATAAATGGGGTTAGTGTTGCAGGTGTTTAATCATAAACCAAAGTATTGTATGAATAAAAATTTGGACCCTGGTCACTGGGATTTATCCCCCGGGGATCATGGATGTTTGTACTAAATGTGATTATATCCTGGACCAAAGTGAGCCAACAAACACTGTCATTCTTGAAGCCATGCTGCCAACACAGCTCAACATGCACATGGCTCAGAGAACACCAGAAGGGCCTGGGAAAATTAATCTGGGTCCTGTTTCTGTTCTCCTAAAATGAATGTGCTCTTTCTGTGCCTGAGATCCAACCAGTGTTACAGTAAATTCCACAGCAACACAGCCGTGACGATAATGATATTACTTCCTGGGTTCGGGTTAAAAATTAATCTGTGAAAGAAGCTTTGTGAATTTTGTAAACAAGAGTGCGTTTTGTGTCGAGACTCACCTTTCCAGGACGAGGATTGAGCTTCCCATGTTTCTTCTCTTTAGTGAGCTAAGGATAAAGAAAAAAAAATTAGCAAACTAACACATATGGTATTTCAAAGCATTTTATTTTCATTTCCTATATCTGGATGAAATGTATTTATATGGTAAAGATCAAGATAAAAGCAGCCTCCATTACAGTTGCCATACAGTTCCCTCATTCCTCTCTAACCTGTTGCTTTCCAGTACTACCCCCACTGATAACAGCAGTTCACATCTGTTCTGAAAAGTAGAGAACTCCAATGTACCCAGCTAATAATGAATGAACTCATTGTCGAGTACTGTATATTTTAGGGTGTGGTTGGTATGCTGGTGTAATTTTGGCATGCTTAATTGTGCATTTTGGAATGTGGTAGCAGGTTACCACCATGCAACTTGTATATACATCGGCCAGAGAGAGGAGTGTGTGTGTGTTTGGTATCACTTGTCCTTTACTCTCTGGGAGCCCTGTAGGAAACAGGACACCATCTAGATCATGTTGCCAACCAAAGGGGACCTACTTTTGAAGCTAATACTTCTACTGTTCTCATTAGCATCCTTCCCTGCCTCAATTTAATTTTGAAAGAAGGTTCAATCAGATGTATTTAACAAAAAAGCCAATATCAGCCGGACCTTTCTAAACAGCAGCATTAAATGTTTGCAGTGAAAGTTAACCAAGAAGTTAACTGGCCCTGTGGTGCCTTTTCAGCACTGGGCTAGTAAATAAAAGAGTGACTCATTACTGTTCATAAACATACCATACAACCAAAAAACCCCACCCACACACACACACACACACACACACTCACACACTCACACTATTTCTCACCATAGGGCCACAAAAATCTTGAGCTTCCTTCCATTTCTAAATTTCCTACAATTGTTCTTGCACTGCATGCTCTAATGGAACCATGGGTGGAACTATTTCTACAGAACAATGGCGTTATAAGACATGCTGTCACGTTGCATAATCACCAAACTCTTACATTCCTTCAGATTTACATGGTATTGCAACCTGTATGACTATGACACCTGAGTCTGGGTCACAGGTCTTCTACAGTACACCTCAGCCCTTAGCAGCTGTGAAAATAGAACAGTACTGCACTGAAATCACAGGTACAGTCCCAAACAGCCTGCTATGAAACATTAAATACAAAGCAGAAATATAAATGCAACAGTCCAGCATTGATAAATGTTCACAGGGTATGTTCTGCACCTTGCTAAAGTAATTATGGTTTATTGAAAATTGAGCAAGTAAATGATGTTGTGTGACATGATGTTTGTACGTTATGTTGCCATCCAAAGAAAACCATATCCAAATGCTTTCTGGAGCCAATGTAAACTCACTTTCCCCATCCATTCCCTTCCCTCCAGCTGCCTGAGCACAAGATCTGCTCTCCCATTCAATTAGTTAATAGAGATGGAATGTGCAGTTTCAGCAAGTCACATATAAAAAACAAAACAAAACAAAACAAAACAAAACAAAACAAAACAAAACAAAACAAAACAAAACAAAACAAAACAAAACAAAACAAAACAAAACAAAACAAAACAAAACAAAACAAAACAAAACAAAACAAAACAAAACAAAACAAAACAAAACAAAACAAAACAAAACAAAACAAAACAAAACAAAACATGTGATACATATAACAGATGCAAAAAGCAAACAAAAACTCCTAGAAGGGGAAAGAATAATCACTTTGTCACCTTCTCTTCTGACCCTCCCACCTGCTCATCTGTCACTGTCAGTTCCATTTCATCAAATATCAAGCAAACACAGCAAGAAATGTGAGAATAAACACAAAGGATGAGGTGCGGTCTAGTCTCTGCAGGAACAGACAGATAGCTGGGATGGGTGGGGAGCCGTGCCGAGACTTCACAAAAAAGAAGAAGAAAGTGTGCCGAAAGGATTAAACTACTGAGGGGCTTTCACTCCCACCTGCTGAGAAAGTGTCACTGATGCATGAAGGAGTGCGGAGCAGGGTAATCCTATTAAAACTTTGACAAACAGACACACACCAGTCCTGTGCCGTGCTCAAAAATCCATTAAAAGTGTGTTTGTATTCAAGGGTCCCTGCTTTGTTTTTACAACACCTGATCCATTTATACATTCATTTTCTATTTCCTCTTTTAGTTGACAGAAGCAAAGCAGGACAAAGCTATAAAGTACATCCTTGTTAATACCCGTGTCACAGCGAGATGCTAACACGCTACTTCTGCTGATGAAAGCTCGTCATTGCCTGGTACATATAATACTACAGAAACTAATTTCTGCATTTTTCAGTTGCATTTATTTCAGATACTAAGTTTGTGGAAGTTTCTACTCAATGTAATAATCTCTGTAATGGCACAGCATTAGCATCATAATCACTGGTAAAAAGTTAGAGCCTTCTCAGATCAACTAACTCTTTTATAGATGTAATTAAAGGCAAAGATGCAGCTTTAGGTGTTTGCAGCACAGGTGGGATCATTTTACTGCTGCAAATTCTTGACAGAACAGGTTCAAACTCCTTGTGTTTGACAAAACTCTACTGCAGGCCCAAACCCCCTCATGTGAACCTTGTGTCAGCCTTAGTCAGTTAGTAACGTCAGCTGTGGTGCTATGTTTGGTAACCCATCATGTGCTGTAACAACACTCATAATGGTTAATTGTACTGGTTAGTACACGATTGTCAAATTCCGTAAAAGGTTTTATAGCTTCTTTGCAGCTGTAGAAAACAGAACAACTGATAACTGCTAATAGAAAGACAGGGAAGTGAGAGAGAAGGTGTGTGCACATGCATGTGTGAGCAGAGGCTCTCTTTCTTGCCAAGGAAAATCATCTTATTACATGTCCTAATATGTTAAGCTCTTCACATACGCACATGGACGCTTGCATGGAATAATACTTTCCCTGAGCTCAAGTCTGGACAGACGGTCTTTTCTGTCTGATTCTGTGATGCTCAGTGGGAACAGCATTTACCTGGTAGGGATTAATTTGATTTGATTTGATTTATTTATTCTTTCAAGCATGTAAAGACAGTTGATATATCAACACACATAATTTTACACATATCCAACAAATGCTAATCCAATATCAATTTGCTTATACCTAGTACATGCTTGAATGGAGTAGGAAGAAGTCAGACTTATCCAGTCCTACCCTATGACATCATCTTACCATCATTGGTTTGCAAGCAGTATCTCTACATAAATAATTCTCTTGTAGATCAGGTTTTTTCGCTTGGACTATACTTCCAAATGCTCCATTTTATCCGTTATGACTATTAGACTCTCACAAGTTTTGTAGACATCATCCCTTGTTTCCTTGGTTTGTATTTTCTGTTCACCCATGGCTGCTTTAATCACATCCACATCTTGCTGGGTAAACTGCAAACTCGCTTTTATCTCCTGTATTTCTCTGGTCATGTCGTCGAGTCTCTTATTTGTCTCCATAAGTAGTTGCACAAAACCTTTGAAGTTGTCTTGTTGTTGGCTCAACAGTGCGGTGTACATCTGCTTCTGCTGACTCAACATCTCTGTTACTTGCGCTGCTGAAATATAAACCTCTTCTGCCTAAACATTCTCGTTCGCTTCTGATTTATTAGCTCTTTTCCCTCTTGGAGGCATTTTAATAGTTGTAGAATTTGTTCAAAGACTTGAAAATGTAGAAGATGTGAAAAATCGTAGAACAGACAAGAGGAGCAGTAAACGTCTGCTCTCCCTTGCAACCCGGAAGGTATTCTAACACTACACACTGTCATTTTTTGGTAATGCATAGCTACTGACAGTCTGTGTTACTGAACCCATTAACAGCCACTTTCATTCTAAGGACCGATGGTGGTTTACAAATGTTTGAGTCATACTGTGCATATATGCTTTAGTAGTATGTGAAGGTATATATACACCCACGGAGAGAGGCTGTGAGCAACACACATAAGTAAACACAGATTGTACAAAAGACTTATGTACAGTATAAAATGTTAACACAAATGTGGCTGCCATTTCAAGCCTGACATAACCTTTCACTGACGACAAACTATACCATGTACAACCAAAACTGGAGGCTTCAAAAGCTCGGATAAAAATTCCCACTTACCCATATTGTAGTTATCAATAATAACTGCTTTTCTACAGGATTTCTTACACTTACCTTTGCCTTGGAGTACAAGAAAAATATTTTCTCTGAACGGACGCCTGCTCTAGATAAATTTGTTCTACACCCTATTCACCAAAAGGTAAAACCACAAGAAACCTTATAAATTTGAATATGCCCATTTTCTTGCCCAGATACAAAATAATAGCCATACTCACATAAGCATCAGGGAAGGCTCGGTATTTCAATGCTAAGCTCCTGTCAGGCTCAGCTTTTGGGCTCTGGAACTGAGCTCCACCAGGCACGTTGTTGAACAGTGAAGTCTGCTGGACACCGGCGGTACCCTCGCTACTGAAACTCCTCTGCAACATGGATTTGCCAAGTACCCCGGTACCTAGTCCTGTCCCCTGTGCCTGGCCAAATATAGATGGGGAGGAGTCTGTGGTGGTGAACGACCTGTGGAGGTCTATGGAGCCTGTGGGGCTCAAGAGACGAGTGGAACTGCTGCTGGTGGGTGGTGTGCTAATGTTAAATGGTGGAGGCCTGCTCATACGAGTGTTGAGGTCTTCAGCTCCAGTCAAGGAGCTTGACGAGGAGGATGAGGAGTTTACTAGTAAGGAGATACGCTCAAGGCGGGACCCTGCTGGGTCTGTCCCGGTGCTGAGTTCATTGAGCTCCTTCATTCCTCCACTGATGTGATCTTTTGAAGGCTGTACATCAGGCAGCGAGCTAGTACGGAAGAGTGAGTGATGGGTTTTTCCATTTTCCGGTGTCAGATCAATGGATGATGACCTGTAGCTTCGAAAGATGACACTGTTGTCTAGGCGAGAGCCTGTGCTGGAAGATGGAAGTACTCCATTCCCGTTCAGCACCGGGTGCTCAGTGGAAGAGTCAGCAGATGTTCCCATTACAATACTGTTGATAGCAGATGCTCTCAGGGGCAAGTTCGGGCCTTTTGCTCCAGACTGCTGCTGCTGGTCCTGCAGGTGGTTTGAGCACATGCGATAAGTAGAGCAATAAGTTCATTTGGTTCACTCAAGTTAGAAAAAGCCGTTCTCATGTATGTATAAATGGTATCTATCCATGGAAATTGTTTTCCTTTTATTAGCCCCAGGCTTTCAGTTATCCATCTTAGACTACAACAACAAAACAGAGGTGAGACCTGTGGGGATGACAGCTTTGAAAAATTTAAATAGTATTAACATCTCTTTTCAGACTCAGCAGCAAAGTTTCCTTCCAAATTTTTTTCATGACTAATTTAATTTTCCCCCATTTAATTTGGTGAATACTGGCAAATTTAACTGAACTGAAATCCGCTATAAAAAAATGTGAACTCATGTTTCTTGTCATTGGTTAAAAAGTCACATGCTTCAAATTTCAGTCAAGTGTAAAAGCTTTTTCGCAATATTTGACCTTTTCTTAATTCTACTACAGTTTTTTTTTTATTGTCAGGTAGAAAAGGCACATAAAACTGGCAGATGAAATGTTCTCCCACAGCAGCATGAATGAGAATATACCGTTTGATTGTTTTGATGAACCTTTAAAGAGCAATCAAACTAAACTTGGCACAATAATAATTTATATTAAGTCCTGAAGTCCTGAGCCTAAATGTTGATTTTCCTGCTCCACAGGTCAAATTTCACAGCTGTTTTTAGAGTCATGTAATTAATTCACATTACAGGGATTTTAAAAATGCATAGTTTAATTTACTGAAACATGGTTAATTAAAAACAACTTACTGAATTTCAGTCAGTGTACTTTACCTGCAGATTCTGCTTCATCATTTCTGTTGGTGAACGAATGTCTCTGGGGGAGCTCCTCTTCAGGCCCAGGTCAGCAGGCAGGGTGTAAAATCCATTGAGGGAATCAGCAGGGGTGCTTGTGGCTTCAGTCTTCTTTGTTGCGCTGGTTGTGGGGGCAATGATGTCAGAGGAGACAAAGCTGGGAGCATCTTCAACAATGGGAGGCAGGGAATTGAGGAGCAGAGGAGGTAGACGTGGGCCCATGCTCCTGGGCCTCATCGGAGGTCCCATGCTCTTCAGGGTATCCACCAGGTTTTCCATTTCAAACTGGCTGGAGGAGTCTGCATCGGGAGACTCAGGGGGGGTGGAGGGGGGAGCAGGAGGGTCAGAGTCCAGCTCCACAAATGTGGCCTTAAACACTCCAGTAAATTGAGATGCCTCGTCGTCGTCGTCGTCTTCCGTGAAACCGTCTATGTGGCTGCTTTGAACTGCTGAGGAGAAACTGGACTCGGGGAGCTGCTGTGAGTCCAGGCGTGACTTTATCCTCTGAGACTCTGTCTCTCCCTCTCTTTCACCTGCAGGTGCAACAGACTCCTCCTGCTCCACTAAACCCCTCCTCCACTCATCTTTCGGTTCTCCCACTGGATCCCTCTCATGGCTCAGAGAAACTTCGGTCCTGTCATTCAGCCTGTTGCCAAGGGTAATATGGTTCTCAGGAAAAGGGGAGGAGGAAAAAAACATGTCGCTCTGGTATTTGTATGCTGTAGCTTCTGGGAAAGCATAAGAGGAGGTGGTACTGGAATAGGTGTCAGACTTGCTATAACTCGGAGAGTCAGAAAAAGAGGTATCCTCTGGTTTATACTGAGAAACTCCATAAAATCTATTTTTCCATTTGTTCTCTGGGTCAAAATCCGTTCCATTCGATGCAGTCACAGTGGTGCTTGTTTTGCTGAAGTCCACTGTATCCTGGCTGATACTAGTGGTATCAGTTGTACTAATTAGAGATACTTTATGGATCCGATGCTTTGAGTCTTCCTCTTTAACAGGAGACAAGTTCCTCTTGGACAGTTTAGTGCTCAGGCTGCTGTAGCCTGAATTCATTTTGTAAACTAATTCCTGGCTGGCTTTTGTCTGCTGACTTTCTGAGGCAGCCGGGGGGTTCCGTGAAGGTGCCAGTGACCTGGACAAACACAGAAAGAAAGAACAGACAAAGATGACAAAAACAGAAATGACAAAAACAAGAGTCTGATCCATAATGGTAACCAGTCCACAGTGCGCTGCAGTGCCTCCAGGATGTGGTGACCATGTAATGACAACAATGCAAATTAAACAAGGCTACTTTGGATATCTGGACTTGACTCACTTCTTATCCTCATTTCTGGCATATACTTGTTTTAAAAAAAATTTGAACGTGATCATAAAAACTGGATAAGGGAAGAACAGTATGCAAATTCATTTAAATACAGTAACATTTTCAGCTAGGCTCACGCCAGCAACGATCTTGTGCTGGGAGGATCATGTCCACATCCACAAAACATTGTCAGCTGACAATTAAAAGCTACTCAAAATCAACACTTCTCCATTTACTGAGTAAACTCTTTGGCACAGTGCTGTGTGTGCTTTCTTTTTCTGTGCAGAACTCATTCAACACAGCCTTCAAAATGTAAGAGTGACTCCAGATGATAATAATACTACTACCACCAGAGGGTATTCAAAGGTCATGCCTCAGTGAATTACTTACTGTAACAATATTATGAAAAGAAAAATGACACTTAAAGGTCACAGTGTGCTGTGATTATGGGGATAATACTAATGCAAATATGTACCACACATAAGATCCTAAAAACCTGCACAGACTAAAACAGACTTAACACCAAAGGTAGGTTTTTCTGAAGACAACTTTGTTTAAATGTTCCTTCACACGTTCTGCTGACAGAAGGTGATTTTACAGCCGAAGGAATTCTTTACAAGCTTGTCATTCCACTTGCTTGTCAGGTAAGCTGTCAGACAACTGCTAGAAGGGGAAGCAAAGGACAAAGCTCAGTGTCTGAAGTCTGACTAAAGACCTTCAAGTAGCTCAGGTGGCTTCAAATCTACCAGAAGCATTTGCACACACCTGTCTTTTTCAAATTTAGATAAAGCAAGAGGAAAAACATCAATGAGTGAAAACAAACAAACAAAAAAAAAACTATATTACTCCTGATGACTGCATTACAGAGGAAGCCTGTAAAACAGGTGGAGCTGCCTTCCAATGAACATCACCATGTCTCTTCACCAGAAAATGAGGTCACAACTAGTGTGTTGGCAGGTTATGAGGAGAAAGTGTCTTTTTAAATTAAGACTGATGTTTCATTTTTTAATTCTAACACAAAACACAGGATGTTAAAAGGACAGGACATGGAAGACAGAACAATGTATACGAGTGTGAGGGTATGTTGTGATTGTCATTTCAGAAGCGCACACACAGTGTGGGAAGACTCGCGGTAATAAAAACAACCCCCTTCTTTCTTACACTACTTGGTATGATGTAACCAGTGTATTTCAGTTCCCCAGCTTTACTCGACCTGAACATACTGTAGCTCTACAAAAATCAGCTATTTTTTCCACCAAAGCAAGCAACTGTTTTGCATGTAAACAAGCCTTGTACTGCATGAATAATGCATGAACAACTGATGCACCATCTCAGTTTCTCATGATCTCATCTCTTATTTGTGTGTCAGTAGTATTTAATCCATCAGCCAGCATCTTCAGCTAAAGACACTGCTGCCATCTGGTGTTTTAAAAAAAATATATACTGTATACAGTGCACCACAATCACCAAATCATCTGCTATACCTGACTAAAGCATTTAAGTCATTTAAGACCAAATGCACCATTACTGTGACAACTAGATACACAACAATTTATGTTATAAATACTGGATATTTATATAAGAATTCTCATATGTCCTTTTGTTGTGAATGCAACAAGCATACTGAAGCTTTTCTCTGACGTGCACTAGATTAAGATTTGTGCTTTGTTGCCATTGGCTTTGTTCACTGTGGCTTCTGCAGTAAATATGCACCCGTCACATCATGTGCAAGAAGTTTCCAAAGAAATCTGGTCTTCTTGAGAATTCTCGCTTTTATCCTCTCGGGGCAAAAAAGGAAGTCATGCAACTGCTGACGCTTTCAACACAGACCGAACTATAGTAAGAGCCACTCAAGAAAACACATGCTAGTGCACAACAATAGATGGGAGAAGCTGTAAGCAAGAACATAAATGTGTTAATGCCAGAATAGATCTTGATCTTTTTAGTAAGGAGATTTGTTGTAAAAGTTTTAAACCATTTAGAAGAACAATAACACATAACTAATCACTATTTTTATGGTCAATTAGTAATTTTTAGAATTAACTGATCTGAGAAGCTGCCACCTGAAACCATTTGACATTTCCTTGACAAATGACTAACAATTATTAGATTATCAAAATTTTACCAACTGGTTTTCTTTTGATAGACAATTGCAAATTAACTGTTTTAATACTGCATGTATGCGAGTTCTGAGGTGTGCCACTGCTCCCATGATGCTCCGGGAATAAACGTGAGTTTGATAAAGACTTCACAGTGGGACCATAAACCAATCTGGCAGCCCCTGTGATGCATTCTTAAATATCACAGCCATGTATTGAGTCCCCAAACATTCTGAACATGCATAAACCTGAATGCTAATGCAGGAAGAGGCTTGAGAGATGAAGACAGGTAAAGTTGCTGAGAAGCAGGCAGTACTGTAACATCACAGACTCTGTAAT
>NW_018127914.1:4217719-4235045 GCF_001952655.1 Monopterus albus
CAGGAATGAATGTTAAATGTGTTCATAGTGGAATCCTCAACTGAATAGAAAGTCTATGACATTCCCCCCAAATCAATCAATCTATATATACATTTTTAAATCAAGCACTGAGTGACTGGGCTTCAAAGGTGCCTTGTTTTTTCATAAAGAACAGCAGCTGTAGTCAACCTGAATTCACTTACATAGTACATAGTTTTCAAAACATCTAAAGCGATATCTCAGCGTTATTAGCTTATTTGCCGGCCATCCATATTCAGCATGTTACCAAAACACACCAGCTGATCCAGGAGAGCAACGGTGCAACGTGGAAGCAGTGCACATGGTGACTACAGCTGATACATTTAATTGATTAATCAGAGTGACAGAAAAGTATTCTGCAAAAATTTTGAATATCAGTTAATTGTTTAATTCATTTGCTGGTTTAAGCTTCTAAAATGTAAGGGTTTGCTTTTTACAGTTTTAAAATAATTTAAAATATTTAGACTTTGGAGAGATAGGTGAACCTACAAATCAATACTACACCCTTAAGGCTCAGAGTTAAACCAGAATCTATTTCCTACTAACGTTCTTCTTGCTACCTCTACACTGTGTATGGATCATGATATGATCTGTGGGCTATAAAAACTCCTGGGACTGGTCAATCCACGTTGGCTGTTCAACATTAAGGTATGCGAGAGCTTAAAACATCCGGTAATCCTGGTTTCACTTAATACACAACGCGGTAAAAAGGGTGTGTTCAAAGCTTCACTGGCGTGTCGACAGGTCTGTTGGTAAACAAGGCAGCTCATTCCTTGCTGACCTTCTTATTCAGATGAAATGTTTGGCCATCACACATGACTTTATCACATGACCATAAGGCAAGAACGGAAAGTTAAGTCAACCCATATACAGCCTATTGTCTTGGCAGTGCATGTACAGCATATCGCTTTTCATTCACAAGCTGTCATCGCTGGTTTGTGTGTCTAACTTTCTCCTTAGGCTACATGTTTGTCCACACCTACATAATAATTACAGACGCTACAGTTTCCTAAAAGACAGCACTCAAAATATGAGTTAAAGCTCTCATTTGTTTCCCCTGAAGCTCCATAAACTTACATCAGTTATACAGAGTTGGGGATTTTTAAATGTATCCGTTTATTCAAACACTTCATTTATGTTGACCTTAAAATCCAGTTCACCTGCAACTCCAAACAAATACGCCTACTTTTTTCCCCCCAACATTACAAGACTTGCCACTTACCCCTGATTCACGTCCGGCTGGGCTTCGGGCAGATGCTTGTGTTTCTGTGGGAGCACCTCAGCAACTTCGCTATCAGGATGGTGTGTGTCTGCGTCGGAAACTGACAGCTCCACTGTCACCTGTTCTCGTGCTGTCTTGTTACTGTCTATGCTCTGAGTAACTGTATCCACCCACTCGCTCCTCTGTGTTGCCCTTTTGTCTTCAATCTCTGTGGCATCTGATTGCAGCTCAGCACTGGGTGTCAACGTGCCCATGACAACCTCAGCTCCGGCACAAGAATCTGTGACTGCATTTGTTGTGGTTTCTGTGCTTTCTTCACTTGTTTCTCTACTCTCATCAGCTGTTGCTGAAACTTGCTCTTCCTCATTTCTAACATCTTCCTCTCTTGTGTTATTGGAAGAAGCATGTATGAACTCGGAACTCTTAATGCCTTTGTAAGCCAGAGATTGTAGATCTTGACTTGGGAGTTGCTTCTCCCCATTAAGGTGGTCTTCTGTTTCCAAGTCCTCGGTCTGCTTTCCCTCTGGCCTCTCCACCTTCCCACATGGCTTCCTGGAAGGTTTGTGCACCTGTTGAACCGGTGTGGCAAGTAACTCCTCCTTTCTCCCTTCCTCCTCCTCTTTTTTCATCTGTGGCAATGCTGTGGCTCCTTCTTCTTTCTGCTGACTCTTGGCATCACTGCTTACAAGAAACTCAGATGTTCCAGTTTTGTGTTCTTGAACCTCAGTCCTCTGACCTTCTAGTTGTTGCATTTGAGGTCGGCTATTGAGAGCCTCTGTTTTTTCTTCATTGTCCATTTTGCTTCCCCCATTGTGCTTTTTAACACTTACCATCCCCAAATCTCCCTCATCTCTATTGCTTATCCCTCCTTCTACAATCTTCCTCTGTTCCTCAGGCTGTAGTTCCTCTTTCAATCCTTCCACCATGCAAATTTCTGGTCTTTCATCTATTATGTACGTGTTTTCATCCTTACTTTCCTCTTCACTGCTTACAAGAACCTCAGGTGTTCCAGTTTTGTGCTCTTGAACCTCAGTCCTCTGACCTTCTAGCTGTTGCTGCATTTGAGGTCGGTTATTGAGATCCTCTGTCTTTTCTTCAGTGCCCATTTTGCTTCCCCCATTCTGCATTTTAACACTTAGCATCCCCAAATCTCCTTCATTTCTCTTGCTTATTCCTCTTTCTACAGTTTCCCCCTGCTCCTCAGGCTGCTGGACCTCTTTCAACCCATCTACCATGCACTTTTCTTCTGTTTCATCCACCGTGTACATCTCTTCACCCCTACTCTCTTCATCACTGCTTACAAGAAACTCAGACATTCCAGTTTTGTGCTCTTGAACTTCTGCCTTCTGCCCTCCAAAATGCTGCTGTGCTTCAGTTTGGCTATTGAGATCTTCTGTCCTTTCCTCATTGTCCATTTTGCTTTCCTCACTGTGTATTTTAACAATTAGCACCTTCAAATTTCGCTCATCTCTCCCATTTATCCCTCCTATGAAGTTACCTTTGTTTTCTGGCTGCTGGACCTCTACCATGCAAATACCTTCTTTTTTATCCATTGTGTTCATGTCTTCTTCCTCAAGCTCCTCTGCGTTGTCCTCTTCAGCACTGAAGTAAATCTCGGTGGTACTGCTATCATTTGATCCTACGCTCAAATATGTTGGGCTTAAAAACCCGTCATACGCATCCATCTGTCCAGACCGAGGAGAAAAACTCTCTGTTGCTTTGATGTTTATCTCAAGACCCTTCACTGTACTCATTTTGTCTGCTACAGGACAACCAGGATCAGCTCTCGCCTCGTCTGTGACCAACTCTTTGACTAGGATCACTTTCCGCTTGCCGGCAGTAACCGGAGTATCTGTCCCTTTGGATGCTACATAGTCAGAAAGAGGAGGGGCAGACTTTTGAACTACAGGGACTGATCCGATAGTCTCTTGAATGAGGTTAAACCTCTCTGATTTCACCCCTGAATGGGCGCAGGTCAGCTCCGAGTAAGGAATGTCTTGATAAACTGGTTCAGAAGCTGAACTGAGAGAGGAGGGTAGATATCTGCGGTGGATGTCTCTGTCTGTTTGAGGCTCAGAACTTTGGTAAGAGGTAAATCTGGAGCAGTCACTAGAAGAAACTACCTTTTTGTCACTGAAGCTGGCATTTATGTTGGTGTAACTGCATTCAGCATCATCCATAAAATCACATGAAGTTGTCATATGTGAGCATATAACAGTTTCTGTGTCACATTTGCTAAGGGTCTTAACCACAGGTTCTGACTTGGCATTAAGCTGTCTTATCTTGGTTTGGATTTGAGGTGGAGGGTTTGACAAAGATGACATTACCTCAGAAGTAAAACTCTGGGGAAACAGTGACTCGTACAACACTCCATAAACTTCTGGGCTGACAGGAGCAGCGCCCTTTTTAGAGGTAAAAGTTGAGGCTGTGGAGACACTCTCGTCAGTTTCAGAAATAGACCTCTTATTGCCAGAAACTGAGAATTCTTGATGGATAGTAGAAGAATCTGTATTGGAAGAGTTGTCACTGTGAAGAGCAGGCGCTGCCTCTGTAATAGTGGCATCAAGTTTGGGGTGAACACTGATCAGGGTGGGTTTACCACTTGGAGTTGTACTGTCAGCTCTGGGGCTAGGCACATCAGACTGATGATGTGATAATGAAACACTGTTAGATTCAGTAAGAGAGAGTTTCATTTTTGTGTTGGACTGCTGGAGGATATCTTTATCATGCAGACCATTGCTTGAGTAGAATGAGTCAACAACTGCTGCTTTGAGAGCCGAGCTGTCAGACACAATCTGAGGATGGCTAGCTGGAGGGCTAGGTGCAGCCTGGGTATCAACAGCAGAGGTGGTTTCTGTTTGAGTCACAGGGGCAGATGAGCCGACTTCAGTTTTGGACGAGTTATAATGAACAGAAATGTTCAACTCATCATCATCCAGCTGGAGCTCAGGAATGGAAGCTATCGGCGCTTTTGGCGGTTCTTCATGCACATCTGAATGATCGGAGCCATTTGTCAGAAGCCCCTTTGTTTCTGGTTGAGTGCTTACAGGGAAAAATGACTGCAACTGCCAGAGGAGAGTGACACTTGATTCTGGTTGGTTTGTGGCCACAGGTGGAGGAGAAGGGATGTTAAAAGAATCACTGGTGTCAAGCTCTGGTTGAGACATACTGAACTTCATCTGATTGAGGTCCAGAGGAGTCTAGAAGAAGATTAACAGTTTCACCCATGAAATATATGATGCGTCTGTAGTGCTTAACAGTACAATAGCCATTTCTAAACATAAATAAGTTAGAAACAGTTTGTGCATGTCATGTCCTGTCAATCTGGAATCACAGGGCCACGCATTAGATTATTCTGAAAGATACCAAAATTTCAGGTGACCTTTCAAAAACCCAGAGGGTTGTTCAACAAGACCTACTGTTATCTGAAAGCTATTTCCACAGTCCTCAATAAGTATTATGCCATTTTGAATAAAAAAAATATTCTCATGAAGTTACATATCTTCTTGCTTGTTTTGTATGATGCAAAAAACATTTTTTAATGATAAATTACTGAAAATGACATTACAGATAACATACTAAAACCTTTTTAATTTAGGTTCATGTTATATGTGTTTAAAAACACGCCACCTATATTGGTATGTTATTATACAATAGTAAAGAGATTGGCCACTTCATGGCTACCACATGCTGTTCATATAAATTTGAGGTAGGAGGAATATTATTTGATCCATATGGACACAAGAGTCTGTCATAATTGTGCAAAGTCATTCAGAACTGCTTCAAGTGCTGTTAAACAACCTAGGTTTTGATCACTGCATTTAGGGTGCCTTTCAGGACAGTATGCTAATAGGATGGCAACACCAACTATGGATTTGAAAACAACACAATGTTGTTACCTTGTCTTGCACTTCAACATCTGTGCTGTCAAGGCCAAAAGTGCTCTTAGAGATATTCTCTTCATCCTTCTCCTTCTTCTTCTTCTTCTTAAGACCAAATGAAAAGGTGGAAAACTTTTTGGTCTTGCGGAGGTCCAACTCCGAGTAACTGAATTCTTTGCTCTAATAGGAAGAGAAAAAGATGGCAGGATGGAGAGTGAGAGGGGAAGGGAGAGAATAAATAAAATGCAAATTTCATGTTACTTATTAATGACAATAATTTGATTTTAAAGGCATTGGATGGTACAGCTTTAAACAGTATGGCTTGCTGCATCTAAAATCCCTCTACCCTTGTCATTAAGAAAACATCTGGTTTCGTAAGTCACAAATCCTGCTTTTTTTGATACACAAGAATACATACCAATCATACCTACTCATTTTCAAGCTGTTACCAAACACCAATTAGTCAAACAATACTTCTGTCTGTGGTAAGAATGAGGACACTGCATGGTGAAAATTCCAGAGTTCTTACAACTGTAAACAAGAAAGGAGTGGACACCCTAACTTCATTCCAAGCATTAAAACTGGCTCCACCCTTAAAAAAAAACATGAAAGACTAGTGGAGCATGATCGACTAAAACTACAGTAGTATCTGCTGACACAAATACCGTGGTTTGGTGGGCTTGGTAAAAATAAAAAATAGACAGTACCACTTGCTGTTAAATACATAAATACATGTATTCTGTGGTTGTGTGTATGCTTTGCTGGGCTGCAATGGCAAAGGAGAATGAAACACAAAGCTGTCTGTCACTGACATCTGCCAGATTTCAAACTGGGTGTGCCTGTAAGAATTCTTCCTTCTGTGATGGATTCTTAGATTATTATCTTTGTTTCTCATACTTTCCTAAGTGAAGCCTGACTTGAGTCTGGAGTTGGTGGACAGGACAGCAAAAACACACCCTTGCTCAATTCATCACACTCAGAACTTTGCTGCCACAGCCTTATTTGGTCTGGTATGACCGGTAACCAATGGTGGCCAATGTTAATGTTGGCAAACTTTAGATAGTGAAGTAAAGCAGTACCTATCTTCGACTCTTCAATTTAAGCATTTATCATTATCGTGTAAATGTCAGCTGTAGTTACTGTGTTCAGCGCAACTTGCTCTAGCTACTTCATGTTAGGCTAAGGTTTATGGAGAAAATAATTCACTCTACAGTGTTTGGTGACCACATGAACATTTGATGAGATTATCAGTGGAAAGTGATCTTCAACTTGATTTTAATGATCAAATTATTATTACACTCAAGCAGCATTTCTCATTTGCATTAACTGGCCATCAGTGCATCATGCAGCCAAACAAAGGCTAATGGGATGCTCTTGTGTATCACTGGTGTAGTTGAGTTCATTTCCAAAGTGTTCAGCTACATGCCATACAAGGGATAGCGAGTTTCACTGTTGGTTAAAGAAAGGGTGTTGTGTCCTACACTTGTATTGTGATGAAGACCCTTTTAGTGTGAACTACTCTTTATGACTTGAGCCACATTAAATGAACCAAAGGCTGCATTTCACATTACAAACCTTTGATAGGTTATCTTATGTTCTGGTTCACTGGTAATGCTCAAAACCACCCTGCTTCTATGAATAATTATAATGGCACTGTCAAAGCCTTAAGGCCATTCTGCATATTCTGGCCTCATGCAAAGCAAGACATCAAATCTTCTGGTCACTGTACACACACATACTGCATATACTTCATTCATACATGCACCTCCTGAATTTCAGTGAAAGTACAATTTAAAAAATGTAAACAACCAAGTATGATTATAAAGGGTTTTCTGTGTAATCTGTCCCACAGGTCTCATGTACACACAAATCATAATTTATCTTCACCTCAGGATTGCTGCTTAGTAAAGCACTGGCACCCTCTGCTGGAGGGAAAACAGTCTGTGGTGGTTTTTACCTGATATGCTGTCTGTTTTACATCTGCTGCAGGCATACACGGTAAACACAGACAAAATAATGCTGATAAAATTAAGCAGTGGCATTGCACATATTAAAGAGAGTTACAAGTGACTTCACTGAAAGTGAATAAAATCCGTTTACAAACGCTGTGTTGTATGTTATTTTTAAAGGTGCCCTTTAGAGGAGTCCTGTATGTTGGCTACCTGCAGTCAGTGTCTTTCTGTGCCTCTTAACTCAATTGAGATAGTAAGAGCATGAGTGTGGTTAAATAATTCCAATGGATATATTAGACTGTGCTCATCTGCATAACGCATATTAGGATATATTGTGAGCGTAAGGGTCACAATTGCACAAGCTGTTGAGCAATCTGAGACCAAATCAGAGCCACAAAACATACACTGTCCCAAGTGTGTGTATGTATCAATAGGGGTGATAAAATGAGACTGTGCTCTACACTACATTAGTTAACTTGCCTCAATCACAGAAAGTGATTTGAATGATAATGCATTTGTATGCATTCAACTTTTAAACATGGTACATGTGCATGTATGAACGAGAAGACCTGAAAGAGCAAGAAAAACAATGTGCCAAAGTTACTTTTACCAAACAAAATAGCCTATAGTGTTATTATTCTTACAATAACCTACAAAGATTATATCATCCTAGGTGATCCTATCATTCTATATAAATCAGTAGATATAATAATGTGCTGTGAAACAAATTTTAATTTAAAACTTGATAAATCATGTACTCAACATTTATCACTATAGGGAATAATACTGTATGGAATATAACAGGAATAAGTAGAATGTGGGGCCTGTGTACATGTGACTGGAAAATATTTTCATACTTTGTTTTTATATTATTATAAACCCAAAGGTAATTTAAAAACAGGTTCCTAAGTGGGTGATGCTATTCTGAACACACACACACACACACACAAAAAGCCTTGCAGGGAAATACCTTGAAGCACTCACTTTGTATGCAGACTCGCAAACACACAACCACATCAGCCAACTCTTTCCTGCTTAACTGTGCTGTCTGAAATATTTAAAAGCTGAAAAAGGTGGACCTGACCTTTGACCTCGGTGCAGTGCTATAGAGAGACAACCTCTTGGTGTCCGAGGTGCTGATGTCAGCCAAGGCCTCTTCATCGATGACGACACTATTGGCTTCGGCAGCACTAAGGGGGAAACAAGTAGAAAAGTGAAATTAGAAGAGTATCTTCTCTCTGAATCTACTTCAAAATACATGTCAGTTAAAATTGAATTTTTGAGTAGAGGAAAATGTCACTGCTCTGAGATACAGATAGATCTGCAGTGAGATAGTGCTTGAAGGAAAACTATAAAGCTATCTCATCCCGTTTCAGCATTGCATCAGTACAGGAAAATATGCTGCTTAGGTTAGAAAAACGTACCAGTGAAAATTCCCCAAAAGCAAAACTGGCTAAGCAGAACCTGTGTTTTTTAGAAAAGTATTCCTTGTCCTTGACTTTTGCTTAGAATAAAGACTTATTTAAATTTTAATTTGTCTAATTGTAAAGCTTTTGGCGTTGTTCAGTCTTTACAAAAGTTCCCGGCTCATGTCATGGGATGTTGGTGTCAGTGTGCAGTTAAGCAGGGGCTTGACAGTCAACAGAGGCTGCTCCAATAATCACAAGATGTCATCACATCAAACAAATGGTACAAAGGTCTCTTTTTTTAATTCACGCAGGATGCTTTCTCTTTGCACAACAGGAGGAAACAGGAAGCCAAGTGACAAGTAAACATTAGTATCAATGCTGCAATATAATCCAATGAGACTTCAACAACCACGCATATTCATGTGTACATAGCACACCATTTCATCTGGTGATGTGCAGGAAAGAGCTTCACCAGAGTTTTGAACAGACACACAGGCACGTTCACGATTACACAGTGTATTTATTTTTTCATGCATGATGACAACAGCCAAGTAACCACTGCAAGGTAAAAGAAAAATTAACCGATTTATGTAAAAAAAAACAAACAAACAAAAAAAAACAGATATAAGCAAACAAGTCAGATCTTTTTATGAATGTCTTGACTTGCATGAAGCTCAGCAGAACGTAACTGAGATATGAAAGTTCCTTGTGTACTTTCAATAGCTGTGCAGTAAAATGTGAGAAGGATTAGAACAGGACAGAGACACAAACAGAGCTATAGTGTAATGTAGCCCATCTCCATGAAACATAACATTTGCATAGTATCTAGCAGACACTTGCTACCACCAAACCACATATTTTCTGTATGCAAATGGTTTAAAACAGGCACCTTCTTCGTTAATTCACAGGAATAGGAGTTCAATATTTTTCGAAATATTTATGTAGCTGGAGTCTGTAACCAGTTAGCTTAGCATAAAGACTGGAAACAGCTGTGGAAAAACAGTTAGATTGGCTTGTATGAAGGCAACAAAACTCACATACCCTCACTTCTAAAGCTCACTAATTAACACATCATATCTCCTTTGTCCTATCCATACAAATACCAGAAACCTTCAGACAGGCTAGATGTCTCCCCTGTTTCCAGTCTTTAATGTTAACCCAGTGTCTTTCCAAATAAATATTTACAGTGTTATTTACCTCTCAGTATGTACCACATAAATTATGCTTTCCTCTGACATGTTCGTTAGCTTGTTGAAGTATGTGAGACATTTCTCGGACCTAAGGGAGGTGACAGACAACTACGTAGGTCATGCTTCTTTATTTTATAGTGATTGTCTATGAAAGAAAAGTTTGACTACTTAGCCATGTAATGTCATTTACTGGGCCTTGAGGTTTCATTAAAAGGTTTTTAGCATCACGGTTACTTTTGACACAAGTGGGTAATGGGATATATTAAAGTTTAATCACTTAATTCTTAAGAACATAGAGTGGTCACTTTATGAGCAGTGACTAACTGATTTCAGGATCCATCAGCTGAGTCATTTGGCTATTCCAGTTTAACATGTACACAACAAAAGGTAGAATAGAGGTGTTTTCATTTTGTGCTGTGAAGCATGCAATGTAAATACAAGTTTGACACATGTGAAAACACATCCCTCTAGCAACAGCTGAAGGCCACTCGTGAGATCTTGCCCAGGGACACTTCGACATGTGGACCCCAGGCACCGTGATTCGAAGTTCCGACCCTCCGGTTGGGAGACAACTGCTCTACCCACTGAACAGCAGTATCAACAGCTGACTACTGTACTTGAAGTCTACCCCTGATTTTCCTGAGTTCTCACTAAATTGGATTAATCCAGCTAATTAATTCCTCCACTTCAGCACTAGAACCTTTAACATAAACAAATAACCATATAAATCAACATTAGACAAAACAACATAAGAGATATTCTGTTTCTATTTAACTTGACCTTCATTCACTGACGATGTGGGTTAGGACACAACACAGTAACAGTTCATCCTACCAACTTTCTGTGAGTGTGATAATCAAGTATTTTGACTCCAAACTGTGTAGTAATCTCAGTTTATGTACAGTAAGCACAGTGTTAATGTGCTTACACTTACAAACACAAAGGTAACAGGTTCCACAATACAGTGATTCATTTAAAACCCAGTTGTTCTGAATAATGTCAGCTATTTAAACACAGCTACAGTATGTTGAGACATTTGAGCTTCAGCTATGACTAGGATGTTGCCCAGCTGTATCCTCGGGCACAATGATGTACGTGTGTGTGTGTGTGTGTGTGTGTACAGTATATTTGTGCAATTGATTAGTGGTTTCATGTAAATGCTACAGGCATGTGGAGCGGCTGGTTTCTGTACACTACGTCTACCCATCCACGACGGCACTCGGAAGCCCGACAAACCTTATCAGATTGTAAAACTCTGGGTGTGATTGAGTTGTTTCAAAAGGGAACTTCAGCATTCCTTCTGTAATTTCATACAGCGGAGATAAAGTTTCAAATTACGCCCAACATAATGTGAACTGACCTTGAACTGTACTGTATGAAACACACTGAAGTCAAAACAAACCAAATACCTTGAAGATTTATTTATTAAGCCCTGAAATCCTTTGCCAGATGAAACCCTGACTTTCATCCAGAATGTCAGTAAGCTAGACCGATACTGTACAATGCAAATCACTAGAAAAGATAATACAATAGCTAAATGAAGCTTTCAAGAAGTCATTGCATCTGTACATGAGGTTAATGAGCAGAGTGACCTACTGTATTCTACGTTTTGTACACTTCTTGTTTTTTTTACACAGCTGCTAATGCTAATTACTGCTGCTAATTGATTCATTGTGCTACTAAACGTTACCTTTGTGTAACCCCTGCATGCAGCTCTTTTGTGTAAAGGCGGTACTCACAGTGTCAGGCCATCTTAGTAGTTTGAGCAGATCATTTGTTGAGCAGAATTTGACATTTACAAATGAGCATATCCCAGTTTAGCAGATGACCGCATGGTTGTTCTACCTGTTTAGAATAAGTTCACAGTTTTGCTCAATTGTAAAACCAAATACTATGGTCAGTAGTTGCATGTATCTTGGATCTTTTTTCCACTGTTAACAGAACAATATCAGTCCCAAGTATGTAATATCATAAAAAATGTCTTTGTAGTAGACTCTTTGTCTTGCTGGATTGTTTTGTTACTCTAGTGACAAACATCCAACACACTTTCCCAAAACTAAAGTGAAATCATGCAAACTGCTCATTTTGCCCTGCTCATTTTGCCCAACAATCCAAAATCCAAATATAGTCAGCTAATATCTTAAAAGACTATAAAATCCAAATAAAGAACCAGCACCAGAGAATTAACAGGTTATGAAAATCCCTTTCCTGATCCATAAACTAAATGTCTGAGCTCTAACTGCTTTGACCACAGTTTCCATGATCATAAATGGAGTAACAGTTAGTGCAGCAGAATTTCAATCATAGATCTATTAACGTTACAGCTCACTAATGCTATGGCTAAAAGATGTCCAAGCAAAACATAACACATTTCTGAAAGTGTTTGTAAGCTATGCCACTCAGGGATTTTGCAATCTTTCAGAGAAATAAATAAAAATGTTATGTCCCCATTCATGGCTCTTTTGCACAATTACACAATGACTGAAAGAATGGAGCAAATTTCATGGATTTCACAGTCCTGTCTAGACAAATGTTCCCCTAAACTCTCTAAATCAACACTTCACACAAAATACAGTACTATACATACATTTTTTTTGTACATTGCATTTATGTAGAGCGTGATTTTTACTATCTGAAACGTTGGCCTTTTAACAAATCCTGTACTATAAAGGGAGCAATACAGCCCATAATATTTAACAGTACTTCATGGCTTCACGTTACCCCTTCTGCATGAGAAGCCATATGGCACATGCACAGGGAACACCTCGACTTTGCGCACATACCTGAGAACCTGCGTTGTCTCGGTGGCAGAGCCGTTCTTCGATTTTGCCTTGAACCTTAGGAACTTGATTTTCTTCTTCTCTCCCTCGTCTTTATACACATTCTTCTCCACCGATTCGTCGTGTCTGCCTTCGCCCTTGGAGAACAAACTTTTTAAATACTTTCTGGATGAACTCTTCTTCGCCATCTCTACTGGGCGAAGACGCCGAAAGCAGAAAAGGTCTGGTGGGATTCTACACGACTCACGTTAACTTTTACACGGATGAACCGCTTATTAAAAGCTGATGACAGTGACAACGGACTAGGAAAAAAACTGCAAGGCTGGTTGACAGATGACAGCTTTTCCTGCAGCTTCATATCTGAGCAGCAGGCTGAGCTCAGGTGTGGTGACACGCCCCTGAGGATCAACACCCAGACAGACTCCCAGCGCCACTGGTTCAGGGTTACAATATTTACTTTCATTCGCTAATAGTTTTAGGTTACCTGTAGACCACATGATCTCCAAAGTGGTTGAGATCATGCCCATAACCTTTTTAAGATTATGTCAAGATTCATATACAATATGAAGCTTTCAATGTCAAAAACAAGGATCTTCACACACGCATTTTAAAGCAACTTTCCATTAGTGTAATTTTCCATGCCATGTTTTTACCTCCTAGTGTGTAATATTTTTAGGCCAGAAAAGACCCCCTTTTTTTGCTGAGCTGCGTTAAACAATAGCAGAAACCAGTAAAAGTAAATGTGTGTCTCTGCAGCAAGTGGCTCGGTGATTAACACCACTGACTTTGATATGGCAGGTCAGGATTCAGTTCCCAGTCAGGGCACGATAAATCGTTTTGTTAATGTGATTTAGATCCCTGTGCAATCTCAGTCTCATGTGGCTATGGAATGAATGTCTTCTTGAATAGCAACCAGTATATTCTAGCCTATTACAAGATCCTGATTTAAATATATGTGTTCATCATTTGTAAAACGCCTTGAGGCGATTTCCATCTGCTAATAAAAGCGTGTCTAGATGAAAGGTGTGATTGTAATTGCATGTGATTTTTACTTTGTCAGTGTGTGCACGGCAGATATTTCAACACTGGAGCCGGAGAAAGTGAACGTTCGGCCTCTGTTCACAGTTCCCCAGTGCGCATGTGCAGTGGATCTCAGCACGCGGAAGCAACCCCGGAAAAAAAACAAATATGCCGTGTGCGCCAGGCGAGCAACATTAAATGGGGAAAATAAATAGAATGAACGAATGTATTAACGTTATGACAAAACGTTCTCACAATTCAGACTTTAAAAAATTTCCTACCGTTTCTTGGAGGGACACAAAGTGGTGTTGCTTCCTTACAATAAAAACCACGTGCCCAGGTAACGTAAACATTAACACCTGATCAGTCTTGTTATACACGCGAAGCCTGTCACTTTTGTCTTTTATTTTCCTTTGCTGATATCTTTAGTGATGAGTGTTTGAATGTCATTTCCTTGCTGTCAACGTTTAAACATGGCGGATGGGTTTTATTGTGACTTCTAAATAAGTCTGCAACTAATCATAATGTTGAGAAAACAATCTCATCACAAGTTCCATTTAGTAGCTTTTCTGGAGCTTTAAATCGTATCATAGAGTGTCATTGGTCATGGCCCATTTGAAAGCTTTTTGTCCATGCTGGCACAAGGTGAAGAAATATCTTAGGACAGGTGTCAGTACAAGTTTTTGATCCTTTGACAGTCTGAAGTCTCTTTAACTGGCACAGCAGAAACCAGCTCCAGTCCTTTAGCATCTGGATACATGATTAAGTTAAAGCTGTAGAAACCTGCAGTGCCTGTGTCTTACCCACCTGTTTACACTCTTTAGGTATCATGAATGGATGAAGTGTCCTGAGCTGCAGCATCTGAGCGCCTCAGAGCCACTGACCCTGAAACAGGGGTACAACATGCAGGGGAGCTGGAGGGAAGATGATGACAGTAAGACTTCTTCGGCAGTAAATGTACACACAGAACATGCTCTTATTTATTCTCTAAAGCAGTTGTTATAAATCTGAAGGCTTGCCAGACTTAGCTTTAGATTTTCTTCATGAGAATAACTGGACACCTTTATTTCTCTGAAAACTACCTAAATAAAACAGAGAGAGAAACAAATCTTTGGTTGAACTGATCATACAGCAGTGGCTGGAAAGATACATTTTTTACTCTTGTTAACTTATTCTGAGTTAGAGTAACAAGTTTTCCCAAGGGCATTGGGAAGGAGGTGACACACATGATGATGTGCTACAGTCAGCATCTGATCCCATCTTTCAGAAGGTTTCAAGCAGGAAGACAGAAGCTTAAAGCCACTGTGTAGAAGTTGAAAATTTACAAATCTTTTGAATTACTGCCCATTTTTCTGCAATTCAGTCTTATGCTGTGTTCATCATTAGTTGGAGAATCAACCTGTGGTGGAGCAGGAAAAATAAATGCAAAACTGCCATGAGAATCCAGACAGTAGTGGATAAGATTGAGGCAGGTGTATGGTTTGTTGTAAGACGACTTGCAGAATAAACAACTTTTAAATTGTATTTTTTGTGCATTTGTCAGGAAAGGTAAACTGCTCCTAACATTCAGTACTATCCTATGTTGACTAAAAATAACAGGATGGATACATCACTCGCTTCTGATTCCTTAGATATAAACTACATTTGACAATGTGTGATAAGCTGCATTGCTAGACTTGCCAAAGCAGCTGAAAACTGTAAATTCTTATGTTTATCTCCATACAGTATTTATTTGAAATCCCTCTTTATTCATACAAAATATTAGTGGCTTCAAATTTTATTTAAAACATAAATGGTAGGAATAAACCACAATTTTGCCTAAAAAGCCTAAAACATGTCTTGTAACTTTTCTTTTTCCTGTTTCTTCTCCTCAGCACACTGTAAGGCTGCCCTTTAGTGGTGGCACACAGCATTGCACCAATTTTAACAAGTGTGACCCATTACTGAATGGCAATTTAATGGTACAAATAGCAATGTACTGCATGTACATGGCCACAATTTTTGTGAGCATGTATAGGAAAGATTTGTACATAAAAAAGTTTTTGAACGTATGACTAAAATCTGTAAAGAAAATTATGTTACACAAAGACACTGAAAACAAGTGTGTTTGTGAACATCTGTGTTCAGACAGAAAGTAGCTAATTGCACATACAACTTCAATTTAGGAGTACTGAGGTTTGTGTGAATCACACCTGAATCTGATTGGACAGTGACAGGTAGTAGCGACAGTAGGTTCTTCAAGTTAGTCTCTGGTCGCGGTTCTGTAAGTTTGACTGTAGTGGAGATTCAAGATGGACAACAGTGTGTGCTGTTATGCTACTCAGGTGGGTTGCATTAGAAAGGTGTAGAAAATCACATTAAAAGTTTCATGTGTTGCCTTCTGTATGTAGGTGTTCCTAATATTTTGACCCTCTGAATATAACGTAGTCCAGTACAACACCACCTTTAACTATGACCTCAATAATGAACATATCATTGAATTGATACATTTAAGACAATCTGACCAAAAACTGAAACATTTTGAGCTTCATAAACACAAATGGTAAGGTAGAAGTGTTGCATTGAAGTGCATACAGTGGTCATAATGTTATGCCTGATCGGTGTATATCAGTGTTGAATTTTATAGCAGTAGTTAAGTGAGGCTTTATTGTAACTCTGCTTTTCAGTCATTTCAAGCTGACAACTTTACTACAGTCAACCGTGTAGAATTTAATATTTGCATGCTTCACTGAAGTGTCCTTCACCCTTTTTTTTTTCATGTCTATTTTGTTCTTCCCCACAACCTGCCTTGGATTCAAGATCTGGACCCCACTGGGAAGACTTATTCCTGTCAACCCTCATGAGGACATTGTGATGTTTGCACAGCAACTGGGGCTTCATTCCACAGTCTCTTTTAATAAGAATGTTAAGTGTTTTTCGTCTGTAAAATAATTGCACTATCTCCCACCCAGAGTACCCTCTTTTTTTTTTTAATGATGCTGGCTTTGGGCTAAGATGGAGTACAGTGAGGAACTAAGACCTGAACCAGTTCCTGATATCTTAAATGTTACAAAAGTAGAACCAGACAGTTAAAGTTGTAATAGTTTTATTGAAGAACAATTGTTACAAAACACACGGCCTTCTTCTTCTGTTTGTCCACCACTACTATGTCCGGCTGGTTGGCCATTACCAGGTTGTCAGTTTGTATCTGGAAGTCCCACAGGATCTTAGCTTGGTCATTCTCAACCACCTTTGGAGGTGTATCCCATTTTGACTTTGGGACTTCCTGTCTGTACTCTGCAGAGATGTTTCTGTACACTATGCCAGCCACTTGGTTATGGCGTTCCATGTATGCCCTGCCTGCTAGCATCTTGCATCTCATTTCACCCCTGCCTAGTATGGTAGACCCCGACCTTTATTGATCTTGTACTTAGAGCCTGTTCCTGTGCTGCCAGGATCAGTACCTCTGTGCTGTCTTTCAGTCCAGCTTTGTTCAGCCACTGGTAGGATTTTTTGATATCAGCCACTTCTTCTATTTGACGGTGGTACATACCGTGCAGAGGTTTGTCCTTCCATGAGGGTTCCTGCTCTTCCTTCTCTTATTCCTCTGGTTTCTGCTGTCTGAGGTGTTAACTAAGCACGTCATCACTTGGGGCCATCTTCCTGATGTATTCATGGATCTTTGTTGTTTCATCCTGGATAGTGGCTCTGATGCTCACTAATCCTCGGCCTCCTTCCTTCCGCTTAGTGTACAGTCTCAGGATGCTGGACTTGGGGTGAAACCCGCCGTGCATTGTAAGGAGTTTCCTTGTCTTGATGTCAGTGGCCTTTATCTCCTCCTTTGGCCAGCTTATTATGCCAGTGGGGTACCTGAT
>NW_018127914.1:4235782-4243996 GCF_001952655.1 Monopterus albus
GTCCTCTACCAGAGGCCTGGGAGCTTGAGGGTCCTGCACAGTATCTTAGCTGTTCCTAGCACTGCACTCTTCTGGACAGAGATCTCAGATGTTGTTCCTGGGATCTGTTGGAGTCACTCTCCTAGTTTGGGGGTCACACCGTTGTACTGCAATTTGCTGCATTTTATCTGTATTAGTTTCCTACCAACAAATATACTATTTTGCATAATTGTATTTATTTGGTAATCATTTGAATCAGTTAGGTTAACATGCAGTTTTTGTGAAATCAGTCCCCTCATTAAAATGCACATTTTTGCAAATTCCATTGTTGATCTTTTAGAGATGCATAGTGACAACAAATAAAACGGACACTGGATTAGAAATGTTTACATCAGGAAAGGCTGAAGGGTTGGTAAGAGCTGACGGTTATTGCAGTCCCACAGACAAGCAGCACCTTAACCCCATCCTGTTGTACCAAATACAGTAGTGTTAACCACTGAGCTATCCAGCTACTGGATAAGGACACATTTAGAACGTTTTCTGGTTTCAGTTTCTCACATTATTGTCACATAAGGCTGAGAGGCTGCACAGGAATCTAAATCACACTCATAAGATGATTTATTGTGCAGCCCCAATAAATATCTAGCAGAATTTTTTTTTTTGTTTGTTTTTTTTTTGTTTTTAGGTATCTTGCTAGTTTTTCTAGCTGAAAGTATGCTGGAGTTATTCAGCGGAAAAAAACGTACGGAAGATATCAGAATAATAAAGAACAGGATAACAATAGTGTGGATGCTGACTCAGCATCCATACAATTAAAACCTTTTTAGATTCCACTGTTTAAAAGGAGACTGGAAACAAAAAAAGCATTACACTACTTTTAATTGTTTTTGTTCTTACTCATTATTTTTTCCGGGAGGATAAATAAAGTGAAATCAATGTATCCCAATTCTCTGTGGACACTCTGTAAGCACGACGACTATAGGATGGCAGATAATTATCTATTTCAAATGATCGTTTATGCCAATTCAAACAATAATACAGGCTTTGACTTTTTGATAATGAAATTCATTGTAAGAGTAAATATCAGATGAGTTTTCTTGCATAGCATAGAATTAAAAAGTAACTCCTCATTATGTGTAGCTTATAGGTAACCTCAGTGGAACAATGGCGACATTTTGTGCTTTTTATGGAGGTTGCACACAGAACTGGCAAGGCAGACCCGACCATACACTTTTACTGCCTCACGGGGGCGCTACTACCCCCCTCAGTCCAATGAAAGACAAGACGCTCTTTGTCAAGTAATTTCCACTGTGTCTTGAACGGACTGAAGCAAATTCAGTAAAATAACACAATAAGGGCTCAAACCAAGTGTTTCCCCCTCTTTCTTACTCTCAGTGAACTATAGAAAGACCATTCAACATGCACATTAAACATTAGAAAACACAAACTTTTAAAATTATCTGATCAATCCATTCACATGTATTAAACAAAAATAATAACAGCAAACACACTTTTCATAAATTCATTTAAAATGCAGGTGACACTGCAAAATGTAATTATTTTGACAATCCAAGTCAAAGGTTGTCTTGTATCTGAAACAGTAGCCGCCCACACTATATTGGCTGCATGACCCATAGTCAGGAGATAAAAGGAGATAAGAGACTGAAACACACATCTTACATGATTTCAGTTTTATGTGAAGGGTAGTTAAAGTGAAATCATAGCACTCCTCTCCTCTCACGCTGGGATTCCCCTAAGGTATCAAATCAGGAACACAGTACAGAAACCAAGCTCAATATTCACTTATCATTTTTACACTGCAAAAAATTAAATAAAGAATACATATATGTAATATAAATTAACTTTTACCTTTACCTCATGTTAAAAAGACTGAACACAAATGTCCAGATTACATCACACCCATGGCCTGATTAACAGTTTGGAGGAAAAAATCAGTTGCTGTTCCTCTCCCTCCCTGTGTATTGTCTACTCTGTGCTAGAAAGTTAAAGACTCGCATTTAGTCAATGACTGTTTGCTGTCACCATTCTGACTAAGAACCATCCTAACGACCACTGTTGTGGTGTGACTAGACACCTGAAAGTCACCTTGGCTTTTCTAAATCCTATGTGTTTGCATGAATTTGCTTATTCACAAACAAGAACAGATACATGGGAATGTGTTTATATATGTATTGAAAACCCCTGTGTTAAACCTTTAGATCCAATTAAGCTTATTTCTATGGTGCCACAACTTTGTGCACCTGTTTGTAAGATGAAAACTTGGTAAAGATACGGTATAAGCTTCTTCCAAGAGGACAGGGAGGCAAGAAGCTTGGCTACAGGTGAAAATGTTATTTCTGTGTCACCTGTTTATTTACTTGATTTATTCCTAGGGGACCATGTATAATTCAGCAGAAATTATATTAGCAGAAATTCAGCATTTTTATGACTTTACCTAGAATCATTATACACTGTCTATACACTGTGGTCAAATTGTATAAAATTCCAGTAATAGACATGGTGCTGATTTATGTCCTAAAAGGGTATAGTATACTGCTTCTGTGATACAATTTCTAATTTAATAAGGCAAAACAAAGTATTGTAAGGTAGGATGAGCTAAAACATGCTCAGAACGTCATGGCAAATTTGGAAATTAATAAACAATGCAAATGGGAATCTGACAAAACATGTTCTTCTGAGGGAAAACGTGTCAATGGCCTCTCGTGTGTGATTATGGGATCCCGGGGTGTTGTTTTCCAGTACTTACTGATACTGATAGCACAAAGAAGAAATATATTTTACATGCTTATTAGAACTTGTGATTGTCACTAAGGTTTTGTTTGGCAGTGAAAATAACAAGCTGATTTCATGAAATTTCCTAGGTGTTAGTCAAAAAAGTTACACTCCTTACCTGTATCCTCTTTTAACGTTATTCTTTGTTTACTTCTTTTCTTCTTTCCTCCCCTCCCTTCCTGTTTCATACACTGAATCACTATAGTATTATCAGTATTTCTAAGAAGAAGACTGGATAAATGTGAAAAACAACTGATGCCAGTTGTATCCAGTCAATGTTGGTAAATTTCCTGTAACGGTCCCAAAATGGTAATGACACACCAAACTGCCTGGAATTACAGAACTGCACTTTGCTCGAAAGTGTAATTCAGTCATTTTAATGGCAAACCACTCCTACACAATGTTCCCTGAAATGTTCAAGCAAGTTGCACATGAAGTCACATTCCATAATGTCAGTGCATTATAGGTCAACAGCAAAATGCAAGGGGTCAGGGTTCAGTTTCTATGGTGCACAGTGGTAGCTTTTAGGAAGCAAAGTAAAAGCACTACAGATTGGGTTGTAGCTGAAAAGGTGTACTCACAGGGTATGACTTGATGAGAGAAGAATAGTAGCAGTTTTCTGCAAGTGTAAGGGTTGAAATTATGTCTGTCGTGCCCCTAAAACTTATTGTGATTTGGAATATTGAAAGAAATTGAAAATGACTCCAATTGTCATTATACTATAAACCAATGGCTCAAGGAGTAGAGAAAAAGCTTTCTAGGGTTACGTGCAAGTCAGATGCATGATGTAATCTGAAACAGTGTAACATCTCTGGAAAATTTCGCTGATTGTGTACTTATTGTGTACTGAAGAAAACCTAGATGAACAGTAATGTTACTACATGGTGCATGTAAAAACACATCACCTTTCCACTGACCTAACTATGACTACTTAACTTGAGAGACATTTTTACATGATGGTTTTCACTGGAATGACTTCTGAGGCATGCTGCAACCTAACACCAGCATGTTTTGTTTTTGTGGTGTGTTTCTTTCGTTTTGTCAGCTCGTCTATGTGGCAAGTTAAAGAATTTCCTGTTGCGATTTTTATGGGCTGCATGAATTGAATCTGCTGTCCAGCTGGTCAGCAGAGGATGGATCTACAGTACAGAGCATCTGGTTTTCAAAGAATAAATGCCAAGAGATATCAGGGGTTGCAGCTACAGTATGTAACTTAAGGTAGCACTAGCATGAAACTCCAAATCAATCCACTCTGCTCCATCCAGCACTCCCTCTCCCTGCTCCACTGTGCTCTACTGCGCTCAGCCATGCTACTGTACCAGTCAACACGTTGCCTCCCTTGTCCAGTGTTTTGTTCTTTGGTTCTTTAATGGCAACCTTGATGTCAAAAAGACACTGATTTACAGCTGTCTTTTTTCTAGATTTGAATGTGGGTGAAGCCAGTCTATTTTGTACACATGCCTGAATCTGTGCACCACTGACTTTGACTATGATTGTGTAGCCTAGTATGGAGATGGCTACAGTACTGTTGTCATTCGGCTCTATATGAATAAAGGTTAAGAGTATTTTATTAAATTCCACATTTTGTCAACCTGTATGACTCACAGGGTGCAACAGGTTGGACAGGCTGATGGAATTAGTGTGTAAAGGGCAGGAGCCAGTTTCACCAGTTGTCACAAGTTCAAACTTACTCAAACATTTTACTATGAAGGAATTTACACATACTAATTTAAAACAGGCTGCACCACAAATTAGCAAAGATATTTGCTGCTGCTAAGTATCTGCCAGGAAAGTGCTAGGTAAATGAACCAGCTGCCAGTGCTAACGTTGGTTTATATAATGGTCAATATAACCCGGGTTTATAGTGAGGAGTAAAAGATGTATACTCAGCATGCCGGCCCTGACACTTGACTAAAACTGTGTTTACTAACAATGTAACTAATATTTAAGTAGCAATTCACAAAAATAAGAGATTACACAATTATGCTAAATGACCAAACACCACCACTTAAGTTAGCATAGATATTTCCCACTCACTCTATTCTGCTTGAACAGAACTTGCACTTCTCCACGTTAGACCTACACTTACAAATTAGCCTATAGGCAGTTGTCAATTATACCATAGTGTCAACTAAAACTATTTTTTTAAAGTTATGTTTCAGTTTGTGATGTAGTTTCTGTTTATATACAGTTGATGTTTTTGACTGGACAGAACTACATGTGTTCCTTAGCAATCAATTTACACATTAGGCTAGTTAAACTAGCGAAGACATAGATGTTTTGATCTCACTACTTTAAAACTAGCCACTACTAAGAATGAAGAAAGGACTCTATACACAAAAATATAAAAATCGATTTATGAATAGTCGATGCAACTCGTTTCAGGGCTCTGTATGTTTTTACTGTGTAGCTACTGTACACATTATTTCTCAAAATTTATGGAGTAGCTATAAATGGGGCTGTTTTTAGCTGGACTGGACTAGTTATTTGCTGTATCTGTGATAAGGGCAATGATTATATTAGATGTGTTATGTTTTTAAGCTTGTCTATTGTCTTCTCTTTAGCAGAACACTCCACAGCTATTTTGTTTTTTCCTCCAACTCTAACTCTAAAGTCTGCTTCATCTGCCACAGGACAAACATGTACTGTAGTTCAGTAGCTGGCAGCTTGCCACACAAAAGGATTTCCTGTCACCACTGCAGTGTGACTGCACACTGGTTTGAGGTGTTTTTATTTGGTCAGTAGTGCGAAGGTGTTCGATGTGTGGGGGTTCTCCCCACGCAGAAGAGATCACAAGAGGAAATATTATAGAATGAGAAGTCATTGCATAGCGACAAGAAAAAGAAAGTGGTTAAGAGACAGAAACAAAGGGAGAGGCTGAGAAAGAATTACTGTAAAAAGCAAGCCATGCTTACAGTAACTTTGCTATAAATTGTGTGTATTGAAAGTGTGCCTCACTGCCATGGGACGACAGTGATGGAGATAAAATCATGTTTTGTGGTTTCATGTTCGATGTGCCTGTAAATACATCACACTTTTTTTGTTTTGTTTTGAGAAAAGTACGAAAAAATATGGTTTTAAAATCTACAAATCTTGTCTGAGAAAAAAAAAATAGCTTTAGAGGTTTTAGCGCTTTAGAGACTTCAACCTCAAATGACATTTCTGACTTCAGAGCAGTTGTTCCAACGAATATTATTTTATTAAACTCAACTCCAAAAATGACACAAATGTTAAAACAGGTGATTCAACCTAACACCTGCAATGAAACTTAATGTCAGTCAGCAACGGTGATGCCCCTGTCCATCATTTTGAACTCTGCACTGTTACCGTCAGGTAACAGCACTAGACTTCCTAACAGGAGTTTCTATTGTAATAGTAAAATTGTGGTATAAGTAGTGTTTTATCTGAGTTTCATTGGTGACCGGCTAGTTTCATTTCCTGTATTTTCTAGGAAAAAGAGCCTGAAAAGTGAAGCAGTCAGGGGGATGTAGTGTGGGACTTCCTAGAGTTTATTACCAGCAACACAGCAGTATGTTGTAAGGGTGTATGCGTGGTGTTCCCGTCTACAATAACTGTGTCATCATGATATTTAGTAATTGTGTTCATAGAGAGAGAACTTTGTGTGCATGGGTGCATTTCTGACTATTTTGACATGGACCATTGGTTTGTGTCAGTAGTGGTCTCATATACAGTAAAAATAAAATAATACGGACAAAAGAAGAGTCAAAGTTTTAAGACTAACATTTCTCCTGGTGGGTTCAGTGTTAATGGAGTTAACCAACCCTTATAGAAATAAAACCAGGTATACCTTTCTTTGCATGAGAAGCTGAAAATAAAAGGAATAGCCTTGTCTAAGCTGAAGAAAATGTGATGGTCCCGCTTTTGTCATTTGACACTCAGGTAACTAAAGTTTACTTTAAACACTTGAGTACCGAGTAGAGTAGAGTAGGTACTTTATTGATCCCACAGTTGGGAAATTTCTGTGTTACAGCAGCAATAAAGAACAACCAACATAACACCATAATCACCATCTCTTTAGTCTTACTGGTGTTCAGGACCAGTCGATTTTCCTCTTTGTAGATGACAGTGGTGGGAGTTGTACTTGAAGTCTGACGTGTAGAGGGTGAACAGAAAGGGGGAAAGCACCATCCCCTGGGGTGTCCCTGTGCTGCTGACTACTACATCCGACACACAGTCCCGCAGCCTTACGAACTGAGGTCTGTTTGTGAGGTAGTTAATGGTCCGTGCAGACAGGTGTTGGTCCACACCTGCCCCCTCCAACTTCCCTCTCAGCAGTGACGGCTGGATTGTGTTGAAAGCACTGGGGAAGTCAAAGTACATGACCCTCACAATACTTCTGGGGGACTCGAGGTGAGATAGGGCTTGATGCAGCATGTAGATAATAGCGTCGTCTACCCCGATGCCAGGTCGATATGCAAACTGCAGCGGGTCCAGTGCTGAGCTCACTTGGGCACGGAGGTGGCCGAGGCCAATCCTCTCCATGGTCTTCATCGGGTGGGAGGTCAGGGCAGGGCCGGCCCGTGGCATAGGCAGTATAGGCAAATGCTAAGGGCGCCAGAAATGGAGGAAGAAAAAAAGTGTAACTTTCACTATTCTTAAAACTAGACTTCAGAAAAGAATAAGCCCACCACATTAATTTAACTGCATAGCAGCAAAGCCTACTAAGTAGTAGTAGTAGTAGTAGTAGTAATAATAATAATAATAATATAGCCTACTTTCCTAAGACGCCTCCCCTCTCTTTCAAATAATCCGACTTTACCTGCTACCCCCATCATTCCTCCTCGGGCAAATGTGTAAATATTAGATGTATTCAGCAGGTGTTATAAGGTTAATTGCATTGACATGGTTATCTGACATTTTCTCAGCTTGTAAATCAAAATGCTCTTCATTTTCCATAGTTGTAAGCCTAGCTGTTTGTTGTGTTACAGGTCATACTGTCTAAAGTGCGTTTATCATGTTAAACTTAACAGTGTTAAAGTGCACAACATTAATGTTAGAGCATAATTTAGCATTCCCACATGGTATATTATACTGCAGTTTACTCATTCTTTGCAATGCATTCTGCTAATTAGCATTTCACTGTAATGACAATAAAATTGAAATTGTTACTAATATATGAATTACTTATATAATTTGTATCAGAAAAAGTACATTGTATATTATACAGTATAGTCTACATCATGCATGTATCTCTAGGTTTTTCATTTATATTATTTCATTTTATTTTATTCTTAAAATCATGTGTTTATTATTAGACTGGTGTCACATACTCCTCTTCTGTCTTCAGATGCGCTGCTGAGGTTTCTCAGTCCCACCGTTGCAAATCCTCCTGTCCCCTCCACATCAGCAGCACAACCCAGCAGTGATGCAGCAGCATCAAGCGCTCCTCCTGTCACCTCCACCTCAGCAGCACAACCTAGC
>NW_018127914.1:4246927-4264813 GCF_001952655.1 Monopterus albus
TTACCTGAGATCTACTATGATGCAAGAACGTCTCAGTGGACTTGCCATTATAAGCATAAACCATGTGGTCTCAAATCAGTTGTCATATGATGATGTTGTAGATGACTTTGCTGCAAGAAAAACCAGGAGAGTAAAGCTGTAGCAGGTTATGTGAGATTGAGGAGGTGATGGTGTAGTTTTTAAGTTACGGCAGTACCAAAAACACCACTAGAGCTTTGTAAGATCATCTTTTATTTTTTATTTAAATCCTTGTATTTTTCTGTGCCTACTCGTTTCTTTAATATCTTATTTTGCACAGTGCCGTATTTATATTGTATTTTTAAGTTAATGTCACTTGTTTACACTTTTTATTTTGGGAGTATTAATAGGTACTTTATGTAAGCTATTTATATTGTATTTCATATGTTCAGTTCATTTTTTTGTATTTGTTTCTTTAATTCTTTCTAAGTGCAATTGCTTTATTTAAATAAAAGAATGTCCAAGACAAAGCTATTACGTTTCTTATGAGTATATACACTAGCAGTGGAATTTACTGCGATGCAACGGGGCGCCACCTGAAATCTTACCTAGGGCAACAAATTGGTTAGGGCCGGGCCTGGGTCAGGGCAACGGGTCTGTAGTGGTTTGGCTCCTTGGGATGAGTTATTTTAGGACCTGGGACCACACAGGATGACTTCCACAGAACCGGAACTCTCTCCAGGCTAAGATTAAACATGTACAGGACCACTTCACTGAGCTGCTCTGCATACTCCCTGAGGACCCTGGAGCTGATGTGGTCAGGGCCTGTGGCCTTCCTGGCTTTAATCCTCCTTAATTCCCTCCTGACCTGGTCCACCGTGAGGCTGAGGGGACGGGTGGGCGGTGACTAGTGACAGGTCTGAAATGATTGCACCAGGTTATAGACTTAACACCTTCTGAAATATTGTTTTTGCAAGTGGATGCCCTGTTTATGTTTTTGTTTTGTTTGTTTGTTTGTTTGTTTGTATTGTGCACAAGGATACACTTGCAAGCATGTGGGTGATGGGATTTGCATCTGGTCTACTGACGTGTTGGTAGCAGTACTAATGGGTCAACAAATGTAGCAATGCTCCAGGCAGTGAAAAAGAAAACTGCTAACAAACAAAAATGGACAGCTTAAAACTTAATCGATTTAAACTTTAAAATTTTTAAAAACTTAAACTTTCTGTTATCCCTCGACAGCTTTCATATGGAGGAGGTTGGGAGGGTTGGAGGAAAGCATAACTAGCAGCAGTAACATTTTGAGGAAAGGTTCAGTATTAAGACAGCAGGGTCAGAAAAAGCTCAACAGATGCTCCATTTATCATTGGATTTCATAATGTCCTTTCCTCCCTCCCAGATGCTGTATTTTTTCATTCTGAAAATTGTATACCAAATATATGCAAAGCACTAGATGTATAGAAACAATATCTTTAATATGCTACATCATGTAAAAGTATCATCAAAATAGTCTGTATAAAAAGTTTTCAGTACATAACCTGTTTCCAAAAATAAACTACACAGACAAACATACAAAAAAAGTACATTATTACTCAGAAGTACAATTTTCAAGAATGATTGTCTTTCAACACCAAATGCAAACATTTTCATTCCAATGCTAAGTGACAAAAATAGTAAGAATGCTAGAAAAGCATGGTGCCGTCTCCCTTTTTTCCAACGTTGTCCAATGCTAAATATGAGCTATAAATGTTTAAATTAGGATTTGGATGAAGCCTGTGCTTATAAATATTTACAGAACAGCTTTGTATGTTATAAATATATTTGAAATCCAGTAAAAAGCTACAGAGAAATCCGCTTAATTACTCAGAATTAAGTTTATACATAAAAACATTCCTGCAATAAAGAATAAAAGCCATTTTTCATCACTGTGATCACACTGAATCTGTAGTTTGTTTGTTTTTTTTGTGGTCTTTTGGTAGCATTTTGTTCAGCACACTGTGTTTTTGACACATTGATATCTAAATTAGCCCTGAGAAACTGCATTAACAACAAAAAACAAGCCACAAACAAACAAAAATCAGAATGTTTTGTCTTTTTCCTTCTTTTTACTGTTAAAATCAGCTGAATAATGATAACATGGTGCTACATATTCACATTCTTTGATTTGTCGCTTATTAACACACAGTTTCAAGATACCCGATTTCTCCCTTTTTAATCACAAATAAATAAATAAGTCACAAACAGTTGAGGAGCAGGAAGGTGGTTTCTCCTGTAAATGTGGCCTGTTCTTTTTTGTGTGCTTCCACGATCTGTATGCACTGCATGCACTCAGAAGCTCAAATACAATCACACACAGGAAAACAACAGAACAAATAAGACTCATCCACAGGTTAATGCCATGTTATTGTTCCTGAGTCCATTTGTGGTTTTCCTAAGTGATCAAGTCTCCTTGGAAATGTCAACACATAGAAAAAAACACTGACAGAAAAAACAAACTACAATACAACCAAATAAATATAGGGTACTCAAATCTTTAAAAACATAAGTTAAAGGACAACAAAAGCAAACACTTTTCTACCTGAGTGAAAAGACCAAAATTCACAGCTTAACAACACCTTCCTCGTCTAATCTTTAAAACTGAGTTTCAGGAGTTATTGAAAATCACTGGATATCTTTATCCAGTCTTTGGATTACACATCTTTTGGATTATGAACATTTATACTCCCTGTTATACCCAGTGTGGGTAAAGTAGGGAGTTTTATTTGGCAGCATCTTTTTTCTTGGTTGATGATATGGTGTATATGTATTTCTCCTCACTGTCCTTCTGTGGTCACCGCTGGCCATTGTGGAGTTGAACAACGCTCGCCCTCTCTTGATAGACCATCTGAGGGCTATGATGTGAGGCAGGTGCAGCTGACTGGGCCTTAATAGCTACTGTCAGAGCTTTCAGCAGCATGGTGGCCTCCTTCTGATCCTCCTTTTCCTCACCTTCCAGGGTACGAGCCAACCATTGCTCAAGAGCGTCCTCTACCTGTGGTGCCGACGCCGTTTCCGTGAGCGTGTCGGCTTCTTGGCTGGCGTCAAATCGCTCCACCATCTGTTTTATATGCATGTTGACTGGAGAACTGGTGTTAGCCAGGCAGCAGCTGTATTGATGGATGCAGAGGGAGAAGAAGTGGAAAAAAGCCTGGGAGCAGAGTTGGCAGTGGTAAGGGCGGTCGCGGCTGGTGTGGAGGCGTCGGTGCAGTTTGAGGTGAATGTACTGGGTGAACTTGGTGCTACACAGCTTGCACTGGTAAGGTTTTTCCCCAGAGTGAAGTCGAAGGTGTGTCTTCAAGTTGCTGGTGCTACTGAAGCGTTTGTGACAAACCTGGAAATCATGACATGGTCTTTTGTGAGCAGCATTCACATGACTGATTACTAATGCCTTTACACAACTGTATGGGTTGTGTTTGGGGTTATTATGGAGAAACAGCAGTACAGTATAATGTCATCTTGATGCTATTATTAGTGTAGTACCATGTTATTCCTGTTCCCTGGGGTACTTTCTTAAAACAAGACAGACCACTTCTTTTTCTTTGTAAGACCAGTTCTGAGTCACATTAGCAAACATTCGTAGATACTATTTCATGACAGGGTGGGTAGTGGCTCAATAAAAATCAACAAGACATTGCATTACCAAACAGGTATGTGAGTCAGAGAGCATTTACGCATAAGCAGTGTTTCTCTGCATGGCTCTCACTCTCTTTACATCAACGCCATGGTGAGATTAGTGAAGAGCTTGTAAGAAGCCTCCTCAAGGGAGGAGAAAACACACATAAGTTATAATATTCAACATACCTGGCATTCATGTGGTTTCTCCCCTGTGTGGACCAGGTGATGTTTCTGGAGGTGGGCCAGCTGAGTGAAGCTCTTTTTACACAGGTTACACTGAAAAGGTCTCTCGCCACTGTGTACTCGGAGGTGGACCTACATTTACACAGATCATACAACAGAAAAGTCATGAGCACAATTTTTGGTGTCTAAAATGAGAATGCATTAAAATGAATCATAATTATGGGAGAGTGTAAATGAAGCTGTTACCTTGAGGTTTGACAGCTGCCCAAACGTCTTTGAGCAGGTGTTACATTCATACTTGATCTTTCCATTCTGCTTCTTCAGTGGGTAGGGCAGAGATCTGTGGCCAGGGCTGTTGCATGGTGCTATGTTGCTTTTGGTTGTAGCCAGGCTTAAATTCATGGCCTCCTCACAGCCAGAAGGAGACTGCTCAGGGGACAGATGCTGGATGTTGTGTTTGGGGAGAGGGGAGAGCTCTGGTGTGGCTGGGGCGCCTCGAGGTGGTGACACATTTGGTGTTAATTCTTTCAGACTTCCTTGTGGAGATGAAGGGTAGGGGAGAGAAACTGGAAGTAGATTAGGCAGTAATGGGAGTCCATCTGTGCTCAGATAGTCACTGTATCGGAGGGATCCTCTGGAGGGCAGCATCCCTGGAAAGGGAGGGGAGTATGAGGGGAGAGTGAGGTGAGGATAGTGTGGGCTGTATAGGGGGAAAAGCTGGTAAGAGGGATGGAGGGGTCTGGACTGAGGGTAAAGAGGGTAAGATGACATCAGCCCCTCTCTGTGCCCATAGAGGCCGTGGAGATGAAGAGGGAGATTTCGGTGTGGAGGCGGGAGCCCAGGGTGATCAGGTAAATACGGGTGATTCAAGCCCAGGCTGGGTTGTCTGTGCTCAGGCTGAGCAGAGGGAATAATTCCCTGGTCCTCAAGCTCCTGGTCTCTCTTTTCATCTTTCTCAGTCTTTTTACTGAAGTCCATGATCTGCTCATCAGGCGTGTCAGGTGGAGTGTCCCTCTCCAACATCTCCACATCAATCTTCTCCTCTTCTTCTTCTTCTTCATCCCTCTCTTTTATCATTTCCTGTGCTCTGTCTTTAAGCCACATCTGCTGAGGTAGGTGCTGTTTACTATACTCTGGCTCCTCATTAGCACTCATGTATTCTGTGAGAGAAGATGAAAACATACTGAGTATTTTGACCGATTTCAGGGGGCATATAGTGGCATCAGCAAAAGAAAAGACAGACAGAATCCCCATTTTTATAGAGGAACTCATTACAGTGCCTATTTAGTTTTCATAAACTCAAAGGTAAAATATGTCTCAGACAGAGACACACATCTGCCCACAGAAGGCACGCCCTCTTATGGTAAATGATAGTAGTTTCAGTTTTGACATGACACGTCAATCAGAAGGTACAGGTTTCTGTTTGTCAATCGCAGTAGTGATTGTGGTGTGGGAGAATGTGTTGGTGGTAAAGTGTGTGGGAGTCTATGTGTCATGTCATGAGCAGTTGCACAGTAAGATTCCCAGTTTTCTTGGTTGAAGCTTTTTCTGGGTATAGCTGTCTTACCATAGTGGCCACAAGAATATGTGAAATATCCCTTCTTTTTTTGTTATATGTGTTTATTTGAGAAAGGTATCGCCTCTCTGCTTCTGTGCGAGCAATAATTGTGCTAGTTACCTTGAAGGTAATTTAAGGGGCCATGTTGTGCCACTCTTTTCATGTGTTTTAACCTTTTTACTGCGATCACATTTAATTACAATTTACTATAAATATCTTTATCTCAGCTGCTCTTTTCCTTTATTATTCAGGTTAATATGAAAATGAGCTTGCAAAGACCTGAACCACACACTTCATCTGTTTTTATTCTTTGTCAGTTACAATGGAAAGCACTTGAAACTGACTGAAGATAGCCTCTGTGTTTATGGACTCAAGTGCTCCCACAAAGCTTTAGGTCCAAACTAGAATACATTTACAATCGATGCAAACAATGACAAACCTGGATTGTGATTTAAAGGAAGAAGAATGCTTTTAAAACCTTTGAAGCTGATGAAACTAAGCAATGACACCACCTTAGCATTAGTCACCAAGAATAGGCGACGCATCTGGTGTGTCCAGTTGGAATGAATCATCAGACTTTGTGGCAACAGAGAGTCGCTGAGAATGAGAAGGGAATGACTTGAATAGCTGAAGAAAAATGACTCACAAAGGTGCTTTGTACAACCATGATTCCCCTTTGGTTTCTCTGCTTTCCTTAAAATTCCACCTCATTTACCACATTTCATGAAACACTGAGATTTGTTTGGTCTATGTGTGAATAGTATCAAAGCAGCTGTGAATGGAATCGTGTTTTGATTCATGTTGAGGTGAAAGAATTTAGCTGATAATAGCTATCGTCATTGGAGGCAGACTTTGTGCTACCTGTTTTTCATAGCACAGGTCTTAATCTGTCACTATATCAGATCAAGTAAAGAAACATAACCAGGGTTTCTATGAATCACTGTGCTGCCTCAACATCAAAACAGCTGATAATCAGCTGCCTTTAACGACTTCTCTTTAACTTCAGCAAGATGTATGGAAAGCCAGAGGGAATAAAGTTTACCAAATACAGTATGGTGATTGGTTTACAGCAGATCCACTTGTAAGTTAAGTTTTATGGACAAAACTGCTGAGATATTTTACTTCCAACATCTTTCATCACATCATAAACAGCCACTTAGGTTTGCATCATCTGTTCTTTCCTCAGGATATTTATTAATCTTGTCTAGTTTAAGCTCTGCAAAGCCTGTGGACAAGACCATTACATCTGGTTCCACAAACAGAGAAAGCTTCTGCTCCGGGTGTACTCACTGTGTTTGCTGACGTCCTGCTGGCTGCAGAGCCTCTGGGCAAACTCCTGGCTGTACCAGACCAGCAGCTCCTGTTTGGGCTCTACTGGCCGAATGGTATAGAAGTAGATGTCCCGTCCATTTTGGCACGCCACCAGGTTCTGTTCAGCCAGAGAGCGGGCCGGGTTGACATATCGCATCCAATTGCTCTTGTGAATGTCATAGCCATCGAGGAAGTTTTGAAGCTGGCCACCACTGTAAATCTGCAGAAGAAGAAGTGAGATGACTGAATTAAAAAAAATGTACATATTGGATACTTGAATAAGACGCACACAGACTTGTAAAGCAACCATTTTATTATTTAACCACTGCAATGGCCACATCCACAGTTAACAACATTTGATGCTACGCTATGATGCTGATTGAAATGTTAATTAAAATTCACACAAAACCATCAAAACAATATTGAAACAAGAATATATTTTACAACATTTAAATTAATCAGTATTATAAAAATCTGAATATTCACCTCTGCCATGTACAGTTAAATATCCTGTATCCTCTTCAGTTAGTTACAGAATTTAGCTCCGCTGGTTTGTTTGCTACAGCTCTGCTCTTTGTGCTCTGAGACTTAAACTCCTGTGTGAGCGTAACTATATTTAAAGCAGCATCGTGTGGGTGGGGCCTCTGTCACTCTCCCTCTTTTCTCTCCTACTTCTCATTTTCTCTTTCTCACTTTTTTAGTATCATTATTGTTTCAGTCTTGTTGCTTAGGTTATGGATTACATGTCAGTGCTATACTTAATAATGATCATTTCTTTCAAACATAAATGTCTGTGTTGCTTTATGAAAACAAATAAGATGAAAGAGAAATGTAACTTCTAGCAGGATGACAGAAAGGACCTGGCAGGCAGCCAGGTACTCAAACACACACACACACACAAGCATGACTTTGGCAGCACACACCCGCTGTCACTATGCACCTGTGTCATAAGGTTGATAACATACTGTAATTATTCCTGGGAAACATTAGACTTTCACTATCGCGGCAGGGCAGGAACACCCCTTTACACAGGTTTACAGGAACCAAACCCGGAAGGAAAATACGTAGTATGGCAGCAAAAAAATCCTCATGGGAATTGACTCAGCAGAATAGAAAATTTCCTAAGTGATAGAAGCTATGTCTGGATGAAAGAGAGAAAAGAAACTGGGGACTTGAAAACTACAGTAAAAAGGGGCGGAAAGACAAGGATTGTCTGAGAGATTGCGTGTGTATGTATTGAACAATAAGGCCCTTCCTTTGTGTGTGTGACACATTGCACAGGTCCTTAGTGCCGGTAAGTGTCTGATGACTATATGAGAGTGAATCAATGGTTACGTGCCACTGCTGTTTGCAACTTCCTCTAAAATTTTGACCAAAACCCCTGCAGGCCAGTGCAATCTGTGTGAAAGCATTTTTGTTTCCTTATTGACGTACTGTATTGAGATGGACTTGATGTGAAACTTCTCTATCTGAGCAATCGACACTTTTTTCTGTCTTGAATAACAGGAAGATGAAAACAGGCCCCCCAGTAAGGCCTTGACTAATCCTGTATCATTTTCTCATCTTTTGGCTTTCCTCTGCATAAATATCCATTTGCATAGTCATATGCACATGTACATTTGCTTCCCTTACCCTCCAGAAGTATTTTCTGTTGGCCTGTTTGGGGACGTTGTCTTTGGTGTAGATGTCTCCTTGCAGGGGGCCAAAGCGAGTCCCCTGAGGTATGTATTCCTTGCTGAACACGCCAGTCACCTGGAAAATAGATCAAATACATGATTATCTTAGAGCATACTGATGGATAATCTCATGTGGATTATTACTCACTGATCGCTCATTTACAATACTACACGTTTGATTTAAAACCCAACAGAGCACTTGAAGGCAGAATTCAGAACTCTGCTCACTTCTACTGTACCTAGACATGTGAAAATACATCAGACCTTTGTTTGCGGTTGCATCCCCTGGAATACACTAGGTGTATCAAATCTGACCCTACGTATTTGGAACAGCAAAAATGAAACAAGTGTGGGATTTTTTCATTTTTATTCTTTTTACTATGCGAGTCCCGTGTTGCATATAGACATACAGTAAGGTATGTGGTAGGAAAAAAACATTCCCTGTTCTGTAGGTTACTGACTCATTTGGACCTTTTCAGGTTGTTGTTTTTTAATTTGGTGAGTTGAATCAGAAAACAGCAGTGGTAAAAATCTATAGCATGGACATACTGGTTATGCCAGTGTGTTTTTGCTTAAGTGCACAGGCTTGAGGCCAAGTCTCCTCTAAATACAACCCAAACACACACACATATGCCACCAGGCAGCAGCATCGGAGGCACACACAATGCAACCTCACTGTCTTGAGGCGCCTTGTGTTCAATCCTTAAATCCCCCCCAAAAGGTTGGCCTCCTATGTAGAGGTCACCCTTTAAGAAACAACATGGTAACATTTTGTGATTATTTATAACACTATCAAAGCTTTAGTGAACAATGTATAAGCAGTTAATTAGAAGAGCGACAGGTCACTGAGGGCAGCAGGAGCGTGTGTGTCAAGCAGCCGTCGAGTGAGGTGACTCCTGGATGCGATGACCCAGTGTGACAGGGACATTGTGCTCTGCTGGTGTTGCGTGACTAACAAATCGCTGTGGCTGCTGGGCTTCTGCTGCTCATTAACTGCTCAGTTCAGCCAGGCTGGGAGGAGGGTGTTGAGGAAAGAAAGAAAGGATGATGGACATTCTTAAGAGGACCCACGCTATCACACTCCTGAAAACCCAGCCCTCCCCTGATCCTTTGTCTTTTCTGGGCTCTCTAAAAATAACTTGTGTACCAGCCAGGTTGAAGCCTGATTCTTGGCTGGCTGCCTGTCTGTAATGAAAGTTAATCATCTGGTTTTAACCTAAATCACCCCCCATCCACTCCTCAGCTTCTCCCTCCTCTGCCTCCTTCTCCTCCCTCATTGACAACACCTGCTGACACCCCATCTCCAAAATGCCCCTTGAACCATCCTCAGCTTTTGTGGCACACTTCGAGATAAAAATGAGTTGCCAAACAGGTGCTAAGCAGCTACTGAGAGTGTGTTCATCTGCATGATGATATGCTATCCATGCATGAAGAACAAATCATTTGACTACCTTCTTTGTTTCCATTCAGACTCTTAGATCTGTGAAAAATCCCAATCGTCTGAGCCTTCCTGATGACTGTGTGAACTGTGCCTTAATTTAAGGTTGACGCATGCACGTGCACTATGCCACAAACCCACACAAACCAGCGGCTGTATTTCAAAATCATCAAGGGAAATGAATTTCCCAGCTTTGGTTAAAACGAGTCAAGGACAAAGATTCACATGACATTAACTCTAGGAAGGGAAACCACTGAAATAAACCAGAGTCTGTTTAAGCAAACTAGATTACTGGAACCATGGGAGTGTGTGCTCATTTTTATGTTTCATTTCTTATCTGGTCTCATTCGGTGCAAATACACATAGATAAACATTCAAATGTATATCAGTAAGTGTTTGAGTATGAGGATATTAAATAAACTACATCAAAATGACATTTGTTGCAACTGGTCACCAAACACTATTACATGTGAACACAAGCAAAATGCAAAATGAAGTTTGGCTGCCTAAGGTGTGAGTGTCAAGTATTTGTAAGATGTGTTGGTCGGTAAATAAGGTGCAGGGAGTTTAAATTAGCCCTCGGGTGTGACTTTATCGTCAGAGTTTGCAGGATTTTCTCATCCTGCAACTGTAAATGCTGCAGGGAGAGGAAGAAGAGATGAGTGTATGAGAGTTAAAGAAGAGGAACAATGGCAGAAAGTGTTGCCTGGGTTAGGACAGAAACAGGAAGGGACAACAAAGTCAACCACAAGCATCAGAGTGGTAAGAGTGACTTAAAAAAAGTAAGTGTGACATTGCGCTCTCTCTTCCTATTAACATGATAATTTTCTCTTTAGCTACCACATTTCCTATTTCAACCTTGCTTGGAGGCATGATTGCAGTGCTCTGCAGCAGGTGACATGTCCAGGCAAATGCCTACCTATTGCACTGGGAGCCAAAGAGTCAGCTGACTGAGATGTTACATATGTGTTTCCTGATACACCTGAGTGGGGGAAGGGTGTAGCCGGTAAAGAGGAATGCACAGTTGTAAAGAAGAGAAGGGAGGTTTTGATGAAATATGATGATTGCCAAGCTGATCCCTGACATCTTATTTTGTGCATCTGTTCATGACAGTGCCTGCACGCATTGTCATGTGTGAGAAAGAGATGTAAAGAAGGGGGATGTAGCTATAAATGGAAGATAAGGTGACAAAAAAGGCCCCTAGCCTCAAGTCCACTACCCACATTCACTCATACACACTGTGCACTGTACGGTATTTGTGAAGAACTCATTAGTCAGCAGATCTTTAGTTCAAAGTAAACCTGTGCACATGGTCCAAAAGAATGTTATGTAACACAGAATCATTATTTTTAAGTGTAAAGTTTAAGCGTATATTGGTATATTGATTGTGTATTTGTATTGCATTTACAAAGAGTGAGTCATTTTATGCCTTTACGGATAAACAGTTTAAAGGAATTGACTTACCTCATTGTCTGTGTCGTATTCGAAGGTGAGATTACGTGGGATGGAGGTTATAGCTTTGGGCAGGTTAAAGCTGGGGTCTGATACCTGGTCTGGCACAATGTAGGTACAGTTGAGGGCAAAATCCACCTCCCTCCAGCCACTCACATCTCCTGATGTGCTATCCAGCTTCATCTCAACAATACAGAATACACTGAAGCTGACAGACCAAGGCTTTAGACCTTTAATTTGGCTTATTTCTGTCCCGGTTGCTTTGGTATAAAGTACTTTGGTTTGGTTGGGGTAGATCCCTTGTCTTAGGTAGGTTGGTTAAAGCCCGAGATCTGAAACAGAAAAGCAGGAGGAGAGAAAAAAAGGTGTCAGCGCCATAGAAATCTGTTATGAATTTGAAGGTATCTGGTTAGAAAGTGTTCAGTAAAGTTATGATGTTCAATACAAGTATTATCTGTAACCAAAATCAATTACCCCTCTTACTGTGTGCCCTAAATAAATCCCCAGACATTTTCTATGACTTTATTTTAAAATGCCTGCTGAGAGTCATTCATTATTCAGACACCCGTTTCCAGTCATGAAGAGCCAAAGTTCATTGACACTGCTTGGCCAACATCTAATGCCATCCAGGGTAACCAGCCATTTCTTAAGAGGCCAACACTTTAGGTCAGCCAGTCCATTTCTGCGCATTCTGTATCATTTCTCTCTTCAAACTATCCATCGTCATCACTGAAAACAAAAAAGAAATAAGGTACAACTTACTTTCATGCATTCATTCAGCTGTAGCATCATCATTTCTTTGACTATGCCATCCCTGGGTCGTTCTGTTGTCTTTCTACTCTCTCTTCCTTCCCTAAAGCGTCCTCAGCGGTTCCTCTCACTTAGATCTTCTGGGTATCCACTCTCACTCTGGCCACTCTGTCACTGTCACCAGAAAGTCATGAGCCTGGATTGTGCCAAGCTTTTTTAGCTGGCCAATCACAAGCCACTGTGCTCACGTGATCGAACCATCTGACACAAAGCTGTTAGTTCTGGACAACAACATCAGTGGCATTGTACACTTGGCCAGCAAGTGGCTGTTGTGATGAATGCTTACGCATACATACGCACATGCATCCACACGCACACACATGTTAATGAATGAATAAAGGAAGAGCAGATGGCTGGCCTGTTACCACTGAAGAACACACTTCGACTTTTGCTTGGTTTGGCACTTAATGAGCAATCTGCTGCCGCTGTATCTCCTTGACCTACATCTCAGCAGAGATCTAAGACCCCTGCAGTCACACACACGCATGCAATAAATAAATAAATCAACCACAGACCCATACAGGCAAATATGAGCACATATTGTCTTCTATATTTTGATTTTAATAACATCTGTAAAATGTTTGACATATCTGCTCCTCACACAAAATGCACACTGTAAATGTAAGCATAAATTGTTTTTCTCACTCTTAACACACACACACACACACACACACACACACACACACACACAGATTAGTGCTCATTCGCAGGTCACACAATGACCCAGAAAAGAAACTTAGACACCCTTCTGGTAAGCATCCCCTTTACTTTCAGATATATATTCGCACAGCCTAGTAATAGGTCTGAGTCACCTGATGTGGTGGTCTGCATCAAGATAGGCAACCACATATGGATGACTAAAAAAAGAGAATGTGACTTTTCTATTTGTGGAGATGTGGCCAGTGCAAAAGCATATGAAATGTATGTCTTTAATCGAAAGTTGAATTAAAAATGTGATTTGATCAATTTTTGTCATACATGAAATATAATCTTTTTTGTTTACATACAAACTGTGAAACCGGACTTCTTACACACACTGTCTTAGATTTAAAACACCTATAACACTTAATTTAACACTGGTGACAGTATAGTGCAGAACCAACTGGTTTATTCGTTTAGATTTATTACTGCAATTTACTTTCCAGCTTTCAACTTTACCCAAACTTACCAAATGTTACACACTTGATTTTTGCAATATATATATATTTACCATAAAAGCAAAAAATATATATACCATAAAAGCCATAGGAAAAGAATTAGAGCGTATTAAACAATGTCAAGAAACAGTATTTGATTTTCAAGGTTCACAAAATACACACACAGATATAAACTTTTCAAATAAAATGTGTATTTTCACATTCTGGACAAAAATGAACTTCTATAACCATATTTAAATTTTTTACATTATAACTTCACTTCATTCACTCCACCCCCTCTCTTACTTAACGTAGCTGGTGAAAATTGGCTGCCATATGGCAGGACCGCTAAGAGTGGAGCTTTGTTGCCCGGTGTGGCGTGGGGGTTACAGGTGGTGGCAGGAGTATGTGTGTGTGTGTGGTGGAAGGGGGGGGGGACTTGGGCTCTTTCACTGGTCAGTGCCTGGCTAGGCTAATTTCTCTAATTTGCAGACAGTCTGGGGTCAGGCTCAGGGCTCAGTGACTAAAGACCCGGCGCTCTGGACAGCTGACTAGCCAACACATCTCACTCCTGGACACACGTAACATCCTGGACATCAGACGGTCCAGACATATGTTTTCAAGTGAGGAAAACCTCAGTTGCAGGGCAAAGGGAACTGGCCCTTAGCACACAGCAGGCGGGAGGGCACCAGACCAGTGGAGTAAAGGCCTAAGGTCAGCTACATTAAAGCTCTCTGAGACGAAGAAGATCAGACAAAGTGATCTGACCTGAGACTTGATGATACAAAGTTGATGGTACCTGGTGTTTTATAATCGTCTGGTCTAAATTAACGTCTGTTGCCATGTAACTACCTAATTCTGCTCTGCTCTAGTGTCATTAACAGTGCAGAGACAGCTACCGCCAGGGTGATAAACACACAAGATACAGTAGTTGTGAATGTCCTAAAATAGCTGCAAAGGCTATATGAAGGAAGAAACAGTGTACTGTATTACATTGCATTAGACTACAGGCCTGAGAACTGGGAGACTACAGACTGATTGGGTTATCCAACAAGAACAAATAATGACAGGACCAACTGAACCTAATTAAATTCTAACGTGACTACTGTTGCTTTCACTGTATAGTTTACATCTGCATAGTCACACTGACAAAATCAAGTACTGTGTTGAATGCAGTGGCTTGTGGAGGTGTTATTCTGTGAAATAAACTATGAAGATGCAATTTCCTTTAAGAACTTTCACAACCACTAATACCCACACAAACACCCACACTACATTACTATATGGTTTACTGCTGCATGTCTATAGATTGAATGTTAGTCTCTGAGAGTTCTGACAGGGCAATTAATGCTCAAAAAATTATTTGGCTTTGTTTTTGATGTTAATTTAACCACTCACAAATCAGCCAGACATACACACAAAATGACAAACTAGGTACTAAAGTCCTCATTTCCCACAGTGACATTAGTGCAGTCCCCTTCTATACTCTAGAAATAGTTGGAACAGAGCTCCATACCAAGAAATCTGTCAAGGACACAAGGAGTATTTTCCAAAATGCATGCAAAATGTATTTTCCATGCGACATAATGATTGATTTTGGAAACTACTACAAAAATTACCACTATTTCTGTGGCTCAGGTGCTTGTGAGGTAATATCTACAGTAAGTGTAGAAGGTGAGTCAGGTGTGAAAGAGTAAGCGAAACACTGCTGGGTGCCTTTAGCAACTGAAATAATGCGCCAGGGCAGTTGCCGTATGTTCTAACATGCAACCTTGTGCAATATAGGAATGCTGCAGTGACTGTTACCAGACATGTCTAATGCCTATACAGCCAATGGCTGGGACAGAATGAGAGGGACACGCTCGGTTTCTGAAAAGATACCTTATCTGAGCTGGTTTTTGTGAGTCATCAGGAGACTCATCCAGGGGACTTCTACTTGCTGATGCGGTTGTTCAGTTTTATTTTGGGTCATATAACATTTAAGGTCTGACTAATGCCAAATGCAGCTATGCTCTTGTGTAAATGGACAACAAGAGTTGATGGCCACGTTAGCAGCTCTGTGAAGCTCTGCTTAGCCACAGGGGTGCTTTCACCTAAACGCCAACATCAGTATGCTAACATGCTCACAGTGACAAGGTGGCTGGGAACATACATTTTGAAGGTTTTTGGTCATAAACCATTCAACAGATTGAAGGTAGAAGAAAAGTTAAGTGATCACCAAAGGTATTATGATTAATCATGGCTGGTACATAAATGTACCAAATTTCCATCCAATAGCTGTCAATACACCGCAATCAAACCACAAATGTCAACCTAACGGTGGTGCTAGAGGCGAAGTCAGGTGGTCAGATGATCATGACGTCACATTGTCTGGGAACCATCAGTGTCTGTACAATGAATGCCATTATATGTTGTACCAACAGTGGATGAATCCTAGTGACTGTGGTGATCCCTGGACTGCACTGTACCTCTAGGGTTGCTAACAGGTTTAACATTTTTGGATTTTAGTGGAATATCTCTACAGCCATTTGTTTGTAAAGGTTTGTAAATACTCTGTCAATGTGGATTATCAGTCACCATATTTGCTTAATTTTAATTTACTAGTGACTCATAAACCCCCAGGGTACATTTCCTTTTACAACTTTTGAAAGAGCAAGCGAGGGGACTCTCCAGTATCTTATCTTCCCCCTTGAGGTCTCCTGAGAGCATGTCCATAAAATAAGGCTTAATTTCAGATCCACCAAAAGCAGACAAGGTAACAGAAAGGTGAGTGAAGCTTCACTCTGTACGGTAATGATAAGAAGTTGTGAGTAATGTCGACGTGTTGTGTTGTATTTTTCTTTCACTGAGAATGAAAGTGGAAACAGTCCAGTCATGGAACAAATGTGACAGTTCTTGTTGTCTGTTTACAGCTACTTTGAGCATGGGTCTGAAGCTGAGTACACCATCCTTCTGAAGTGTAAACATGCCAAACTGCAAATGTACCACTTAGGGACAGGTGATAAAAAAAGTTACATTACTCACGCTGTCTTTCTTAGTTCCCAGATGTCCCCAGTCCTTCTTATTGTATTGGTGCTTCCCTTCTTGGGTGTTTTTCCATTTCCTCTGGGGTCAACAGTAAACAGCTGAACAGCAGATCTTTACAGAGAAAAAGAGTATTATTTGTGTGTTAATGCATTGTTACTGTGTGGCTGTAGCTGTTGTCCCTAGCGACAACCACACCCATCTTAACAGGTAGCGTACTGTAAATGACCTAGAGAAGGTAGACAGAGAACATCGATTTTGAGGGGGTTCTTGTTTACTGAGTCTGGCCAGCTTAGTTTGCCATCCAGCTCCTTTCACCAGGAGGATTATCTCCACTGGCTGAATCTTAAATATGTATAGATTACATTATTGCATTTAATCACTAACATGGAGGCAGTTGTTTTCCTGGAAGCATTTTTACTTTTTTTTTCTTAATGGGTAGAGGTCTTTTGTGGTTAGAAGTGACTTTGTGGGAAGTCCTACAGTCAGAGTTTGTCCCTGGGCTGCTTTTGTTTCCACAAATCATTTGTCATCACTTTTCTTTAAGTTTTATTGTGCCACCAGAGGAAGGATGTTTTTCATCTACTGTTTGTATGGCAACAGATAGATAAGATGCACCTCCTTGTAGGGTTATTTTGTGTGTGTGTGTGTGTGTGTGTGTGTGTGTGTGTTTCATTGTCAGTTTACACACATCATACTGTTTGACCTGGCTAACATCCGTCTTTGTCCAAATAATTCTGAACTCGTTTGACCTGCCAAGTTGCTTCAGTGGATACTGTAAATTCACTGGAAGAGGCCTTTGTGTAATAAAGACAACTGAATGTCTTCAAAAGGGTCAAAGGGTCAAACATACACTACGTATACTGTATGATACAGGCATGATTTGAAACACAAAGACATAATTTTAACCTTGATCTAAGATGTGATGCCAAGTAAAACTACAAACTTACTATAAATCCTGCTTTTCTCTATCTGTCTCAAGATTGGTGATGGCAATTGTTTTGTCTTTTCCCTTTGACTTCTTCTCTCCTTTTGTTGTTTGGACATTGTCAGACCTTTTTAGAACTATGTTCAAGTTTTTGGAAGACATAGCAGAACATTATGAGGAAAGAATGTTAGTGATTCTCACTCTTCCATGGTACCAGCAAAGCTACAGAGAAGGGAGGGGTTCAGTCTTCATCTTAGTAAAGGTTACACATTAACAAAACCTGGGTAAAATGAATTAATATGAAAACTCCAACAATGCATAAAAAAATCTGCCACTTTATTTTCTTAGTAAAGCCCAGGCAAATAAAGACAAGGACATGGGTGCTAAGTACTTCTCAAAATGCCATTACACAGTATTTATTGTGGCCTGGAAATGACTTTATTTTATCTTTCATAAACTAAATACGACTACACTGACACTGTATTGCATGGAGATAAAGGTACTAATATAAAATGTACTCTCATTCTTAATCAAAAGAATGACTATTATTAGCTAATAACTATTGCATCATTCTGTTGCAGACACACAGCATTTTGCAAAACTTGTTGCATGCACTGGATTTATTCAGAGCATGCATTAGTTGTACCTGTGTCTTTTTATAAAGCAGTTCACCAATGACTCAAAGGTGCAACAAAAACTGACGCTGCAAAACGGTACTACATTTACTGTAACTGTGCATGACACACTCGATCAAAGCA
>NW_018127914.1:4264846-4298136 GCF_001952655.1 Monopterus albus
CAATGCAACATGATTTAAGTGTAGAGTACTTTTTGAATGATGTCTTTTCAAATAAGATACTTTTTCAGCCTTTTGCATGTCTATTTATCTTTTTAAGGGCAACGCAAAATGAGAGCTCACACTTTCTAATTATCATCTGAAGTATATGCCAAAGTTTTTCAGAGGCTGCTTGTGACAAACCAAAATAACCGATCTCATTTTCACACCTCTTCTCGGTCACATGCCATCGCAGAAGAGGAAGGAAGGAGACGGACGAGCCAGAGGCTTCAACAAACAACATCCTTATCTGCAACATCACCACCAGTCTGTTTACCATGCATACAATGTGAACTATATGAGGGCAGGTATAGGGGACTTTTCAACACTTCTAATTTAATCTTAGAGCTGTATTTGTATTTGTATTTAGAGTAGTTATGAATTGTTTTTTTCTGTAGTTACCCACATTACACACGGAATCATTGGCTTCTAGTCTACTGAAATAGAAGTAAACGTATAGTTTGACTTCCAGACAGTTAGTTCTGTAGTTTGTATACAATCCTCGCCACTCTGTAAACTGTAGCCCAGATGAAGCAACGGGCAAAATGCATTGCTCATGATAATGTTACTAAAGGAACTAAAGGATGGCATATTTATATGGGCTCAGTGTCCGGTCAGTGTCACTACCACAAACATTTGAGGCTTATTTTTTCCGAGTATTGACACTTGCTGTTGCCAGTAACTCTTGTCCGATATGGTGCATGCTCTGTGGGGCACACTCTTCTTCTTTTTCAAAAAACATGACAAGCCTTTTAGAGTAGGCGTTGCACATATTGAGAGAGATATTTGTGGTTAAAAGATCTTAATCAAAGGATGTATGTGATGTATCTGAACACTTACACTGTGATTCTCTTAGCTTAGAAGTGTCACACTTAGGAGTGCATCAGTTAGCAGAAGGGGAACATATGGCTGATATAGTACTGTGTCAGTTCGCAGGCTATTTGTAACAGTTACTTCTCTCTGAAAACAAATGTATCTACCAGATTCCTTTGTGCTGCATGTGACTAGAGAGTGCTGTTCAAATGCTTATCCTTTTTATCAGATTAAATTGCAGTCTCTTTTCACATTCCTCGATCTCAAGTCTCAAGGAAATACTACAACCTAGTACTACAGACAAACATGAAATGCATTTCATGCCATTGTGTGACATTCAGTGTCGGACATGCAGGTGCACACTACCAGCATGCATTGCATTACTGCAACGTGTAGTCTCCGTTTGATCACATTCAGTAACAACAAGCATAACTTCTTTATAGTATATGCAGTTTGAAAATTTGAGCTTCAGGCTGAACGGAACGGCAACAGCAGTGGTGGAAGAAGTACTAAGTATCAGTAGAACAATAAAAAAATACTCAATTTGTTGATTGTCTGAAAAATTAGAAATAAAATTTTGAACAATACATTGTTTTTTTTATAACCTTGGGCTTTTTTTTATACATACACCTGTCAAACAAATATCATTGATTAAACATCTAGCTGATATTTTCCTCTGAAATGTAGTGAAACTGAAGTATAACATGGTGTAAATGAATAATAAAAGAAAAGGAAAGGAAAGTACCTCAAAATTGGTACTATACACTTTGTTACTTTCTTCCAATACCGTGCAGTGATCCCATATTGCATGACATTCAACTGTGGATTGGGAAAATAATAAAAATGATGCCTAAGAAAATGGAAGAAAATTACTGTTGTTGTAACCTGGTGCACATAAGGTACAACAATGTGCAGATGCAGCAAGCACCAGCAGATGTCGGTTTATTAGCTTGTGTGGTGGCTACTTTGCAATTAATAATACTTCTATAATCTTTCCATGCCTCTCAGTTGTTAGAGTGTTCATCTCCACCCCCTACTTTCTGAACTAATGAGACTTTACTAGCCTAAAGCTCTAATTATCCCCAACTCTGGTCATCTCCAGCAGCACAGGCAATTAATAACAAGCAGATCCACTTCACATGGTTCAACAAAAGCAGAGTGAGGGGGACACTGGGAGGCTATACTGAAATACTTAAAGCAGGTGTAATGGGGATAACAGAGATAAGAAATGGGTGACGTAAGAGTTTAGCAAAGTCTGCAAGCTTTTGGCTTGTGGTCAACAGTTGGGCCAATGTACTCCCCCCCCTCCCCAGTCTCACAGACCACCAGCTAAAGAGAAAGACTTTAGCTAAGATCTGTCTGGCAGACAGAGAAGGGGATTTCAGCACCAAATCCAGGGATCAATAAAAAAATGTCTGCTAATTAGGCTGGCTGGAAAAGGAGGGGTGATAGGATGAGAGGGAGACAGAGAGAGAGGATAGAAAACAAATATCAGAAGAGCCAGTGCTGATTCAGAAGTCCAGACAGACAAAGAAACTCTCCAGACAGGTGTGCCTACTTGGAAATCAGGTGAAGTACGCTAGGTGACACTGCGCCTTGCTCTTTGGGTCAATCCGACACAGTCTTTCCAGAAATCAAGCTCTCTCTTACCCAGGCTGAAGCAACCTCCCATGCAACAGCGATCAGTTTCTCTGACCCGAATCCTTGGTTGTCCTCCTCCCACCTTTTCTTTGCCCTCCTCCTTTATGCTGCCCCTCCTTCTTCCTTCCTCTGGACATCACCACTTTGACCTAAATCTCCTCATTTAATCTTCTTCTTCTTCTCGTCTTCTGGATAACAATCAGCCCCCTAATTGACTTAATCTCACTGGTCCTTTTTATTGTTTCCACGGCGTCCTGCACACCGCAGAAAAAAAAAAACCCACATTAACCACAGATCAATACCTGGCATCAGACTGCAACGACCACCATGGTTTTTATATTGATTATCACTAATCTAAGGTTGGCTGTGCTGCTGTTTTTATTTAATAAAAATATGGTGGTGCATAAACATTCAAAAACAATGTTTGTTGATTGTCAAGGGGAAAAAAACGAGTATTTTGTTTTAGTGACAGGGCCTGAAATTATGGTAATGAGAAATAAACTAAAACATGTAACAATGAAGTTCATCATTCAAATTAGTGTGTTGTCACTCAGTGTTTGTTCATAGAGAAACAGAAATAAAGGATCATATATTTCACAGTCAGAAATTGCGAGAAAAATATTAACATTTTTGGCAACCACAAATTAAATCCTGCTGGAAAGCAGCCGCAGGAGCCAGCAGTTGTAAACATGTTCTTCAAATCTCCCCCAAGCCTTTTGTTATGCTTTCTCAATAAAATCTCAAATCTGTATATTGCCAATTGGTAAAATGTAAAGCTTATGGAATACAATTCGCAGTTATGTTACAATATGGATGTGAGCTCAGAGCCAAAGATATTGGCGTCAGAGCAGCGGTAAGCCCAGGATTAGGCTAAGGTTAGGAGGTGGTTTGTGTACGATTGTATAAGGACAACTGGGACGATAAGCTAAATATTCAGAACAATAATGGATTAAATGTTTCAGTGGCTGCACTCTACACCATCTGTTGGGGAGCAGGATGGGGGTGAACAAACACTCGTGTTTGTATATTTTTATATGTTTACATTTGGAGGATTTTTTTTTTTTTTTTTTTTTTTTATTTTTTCCATTCACAAAACACAAATATGGGTATCTGTGACTTTGCTATTGCTGGTTGCTATACACACAGAACATGACTTTTCTTCTTCTTTACACATTCTTTAGAAAGCATTTTTCCTTTAAAGCTGCCAGTAATTTACACACCTTTATTCACAGATGTTATCACCCCAACCTTTCTTACTTATGACAACATCAACGGCTCAAGCCCTCCCTCTTCCTCTCCTCTGTCCCTCTCTCTCAGTGGGTGAGTCTGGAGAATCACAGCTTTCAGATGACACTGTCTGACTCTGTTTTCCTGTAAGTCGTCAGGGCTAATCTGATTTCTCTGTCTTCACAGATTGGCAAACTACCTGGATCTCTCCAGCCAATTAGTGCCCATCTGCGCAGCACTTCATGCAGGCTGGGCCAAATCGAGCCTCTGTAGGAGCCCAGCCAGCCTAGTCGGGCCGCTGCAGAGCTCAGTGATGGCTCAGGCTGTCTGGGGCTCCAAATATCTGCTTCCATTAACAGCCCATCTGCCTGTGGCTTTGTCTGGGCCACTTTCATCCCCAATGGCCCTAAAGATTATGGATCCTCCATAGATATTACTGCCAATTAAACCACATTTTACCACAGAGTTGTTCTGTAATTACCAAAGCCATGATTCATTACTGGGTTAAGTTGGCCACTTTAGCACTAAGCTGTGTCTTTTTAGAACAATGTTGCTTTTCCACATTGTAAAATACTAAGAAATTTGTCATCATAGACAATTTCGGGCAATTGCAGCATAATATGTAGCAAAGAGAACGGATTATGTAAAAAAATGTTAACTGGTTAAAGTTTTAAAAATGTTTCGTCACATGGTGATTTTATCACAAAATGAATTTTGAGTATTATTAAATATATTCTTAGATATACATTGTACTATCAGCATTGTAAACACTATTAATGACCTATCCACCGTGGATCAAATATCATTTTGTTTTATAGCCTATGAAAAGGTTCAAAGCTTTTATAAATTTTTTAATTTAATGAATCTGTACTCTGTTTATATTTTGTCTCTTACTTTTTAATAGAAATTGTATTGGCTTTACCAGTATAAACTATAGAAATGACATTTGTATTAGATAGTGTCATGTAAAATCATTATATACACATACTACCATTAAACAGAGGTAAACAGACTGAAACAAGGTCAACAGCCTTCTAATGGCTTATTTTCTCATCAAACCAGTCTCACTTAATCACCTTTGCTAAATTAGTTTGATAGTAGTCCCTCCCCGTCCTTCATCTTTCCTCTCCTTTCCTCCCCATTTTCTTGCTAGTTGTTTTCACATCTTTTTGGATTAGGGAGATTATAGATCCGAAACTCTGTTTTTGTTGTTTCTCTCTCTGTGTTTTAGTCCTAGTCCCTCCACCATGGGGGGTATTAATCCAGGATGTACACTGTCTCAACATGTTGCTTAAACTTCAAACCTGATACAGCTAGTGAAACAACACAAACAATGAATCCAGTGAAATGACAAGGGTATATGGTATGAGGCAAAGCTAACACTATTTACCTTCTGAACAACTGGAACAATGCCGGGTTTCTCAGGAAATAAGTGAAGCGCAAATACTGTATGTAACTATACAGAACCGTTCCATGAGATAGAGAATTATTTTCAGTGGTCATGTGATGGGAGGCAGGTGGTGGTACACACCTTCAACTGCAAACATCTTGCACCTTTGTTTTAGCACTGAAAACTGTGGATGTTCCCTAACACAAGAACACAGTGTGCTTGTGGTTTAGGTATTGTACAATATGTGTCATTTTGTGTTTACTGCCAATTGCACAATGCAGGTGTCATCACTGACACAAGCAGAGGTAGGGCTGTAGCTTTTGTTGTCAGAAGACTGTGCTACTAGTAGTGACTTCGTTTACTGTCAGAAGTGCTAGGCTACCTCCTGGAAAGAAAACAGAAAGGGAGAAAAACAGGAAGATAAATAACATGTTTATTATTTCAGTCTCAACTCAGTAGTAAGAAATACCCTTTTGTGAGAGCTGTACAACTGAAATCAATTAGCTGATTAATCAACTGGCTACAAATAATCAATTTTGATCATCAAAATTTGCAAGTTCTACAAGTTTCAGATTCTCAAATGTGAGGAGTTAACTGCTCTGCTTTGGTTTTATATAATTGTACATGAGCTATCTTTGGACCTTGGGCTGATGGTCAGACACAAAAATAGCAATTTGAAAACCTGGAATTTGAGATTTTGCCCCCCCCCCACACACACACACACTTTTTTGGATGTAAACTAAATGATTAGTCTGTTATACAAAATTAATTAACCTCTTACAAAAGATTAATTAATAATCAGAGCTTACAGAATTTGAAAGGTCTGTAAAGTCATGGGTATAACAATGTCATCATTCTGATCCCAAGACACTAAACAGCACCGGTGCTTTCAAAGTGATTCAGTGCATATGACTCCCCAGGTTGCAGTTTTCAGTGTCAGACAGTGAAAAAACTTCCTCTTGTTTCACGGGTCTTGAGCATCTCTGGATATTACCAGGCAGTGTCCTGTAGTGGGTTCAACGTGCGCTCTGATGTGGCTTTTGCCTTGTATTTCATTTAGTTACGTTTTAAGTTAATTTTTGTGGTGGGGGATATTTACAAAAATGTGCACAACGTCTTCTATTACTTGCTCTGAACTCGTGACGCATTATCTCCTGAGGAACATGCCCAGACGCGTGCGTGCGTATGTGAGCGAGGGAGCGAGCGAGCGAGAGGGGTGGGGGTGCAAAACACTTTCACTTTCACTTCAGGGCTCTACTAATTTTGTCGGGACGTTGCATTTAGTCCGGTAAAAAAGAAAAACAAAGTGGGCTCGTGTCCTAATCTAAAGGGAAACAAACCAACACTGTAGGATGGCATTTAAGTACCCGGCTGCCCGTAGAGATGAGTGCAAGGTCAGTGCCATATTCCCGTGTGCTTTTATTTTGTCTCTCTCTGTCACTCGGTGAATTTCTGTGGTGCACGAGACCAGGAAGAAGAAAGACAGGTCATAAATGGGTGGAGGGGTAGAAAACCAAATGACGAATGAATGGAGAAACAAAAACAAAACTTTAAAAACAACTGAAGGCCTGCAAGTGGAGTGGTGTATTAGTCACACGAATTTGCTAACGTTATGTGCACGAGTTACAGTAACACCAACAGCCCACGAAACAACGCCCCGGGGGAACAAAATGCTACAATATTAATACAGACGTTACATTACGGTAATATGCACCAACTGCTGTATAATAACATATCCTAATACTAGGCCCATATGTAATAACCCAGCTAATTTCATTGTGGTGTGTTTTATTGTGACCACTCCTCTGCTAAATTTAGTTGCCCTGCATTCGGTGTGTACAGGGCAGTAGCCAGGATTTCAACAGTACTTAGGGTCATAACCCCTGATTTATACCTCACCCCACCCCACCTCAATAATGCTCCATAAGACTTTTTCAGTTAGGCAGGAAATTAAGTTTATGCTTTCTGCAAATGCTATCTCCTAACATGATAACTTAAACCGTGTTTCCAAGCCAAACACATCCATCAATTTTATAGAGCTTAAATGAATGAGAGGGACCTGACCGCAGACAAGATGGCGGATTGCGACCAAGATTTACCTCGCCCCGAAGTTGGTAACTTTTCCCAGAAGTTGTGCTATGGTTAACATGAATCTCTAATTCTAATCCTAACAATAAAACCGTCAAGGTAAACAACTTCCAGCTAAAGTTCCCGCCGAGCGCAGCATATATGGTACTGTGTTTGAAACTTGTTCTTTTGCCTCGGTATAAATTCACCATTTTAATGAGTGATCTTTTAGAGCAGGGGTATCTTCCAGCTTCTGACTGGCTGAACACACCTGAGCCAGGTAATCAGCAGTAGGTCAGGCAGGGATAGTTGGAAAACAAGCAGGACAGTGGTCCTTGAGGACTGGAATTTGGTCACCCCTGATTTAGAGAGTAGAATGGCTAAATAAACATTGCCTGAATTGGTGGTGTATCTGTTGAATACTCTACAAAGTTATGTAATACAAAAAGGAAACGTCTTAAAAATGAGGACATATCTAAAAGAGGAACAGAGGAGACCCTCACAACAGTGACTCTACACAGTGTACAGTATGTATGTATTGTAGTGCTGGAGTTGAGAAACACTTGGTGGGGTCTCCCAAAATGCCCGAGGGGAGAAGCACCTGGTGTGGTTCCCCTGTAATGTGCCTCTGGGCAGGAGATATATAGTTCAGGGTTGGTGCTGTTAGGTATTTTCTTAGTTAGGTAGATATTTAGGGATTTGTTGTCTAGAAATGTGTAAGGCAGACAGGATGTCTAGCTCAGGCTGTTGGGTGCTCAGTTCATTGTCATGAGTTCTGCAGGCTGCATCTAGGCCAAGGTCAACTAGATTGAAGAGTCTGCCGGCAGATGAATATTGCTAGTAGCGTGATATGTTCAGCCGTAATCTTAATCATAATATCTTCCGAGGCTTACTGTTCGGACATGTCCCTGAATGTCCTGTATGTTTTTAGATACACACCACTAATCAACAGCCACACACTTTAATTTTCTCCATGTTTTGACTACTGCTCTGGTCAGCTGCTATATTTTTTATATACTCAAGTGGTCCGCTTCGTCTCACTGAGTTCCTGGTTTGAAAGAACCGGACGTGGCTTTATAATAGAGTAGAGCCTATAGTGGGATTTTTAAGAGTGCGTTCAGTGTGTTCTGTGTTGCTGTGTGTTCAATAAAATAGCAGCCTAACACAGCACAAACAGACAAGATGTGCCTGTGACTCCTTCAACCCGGCCACCGTTACAGTATGTACTCTCAAAACAACCAGTCACAACCATCATAATGAGACTATAGCGTGGGCCACACAAGCCGTTTTAACATGCTCTATAAGAGAAAAACAAACATCTGTATCAATGTCCTTTACCAAATATTGCTATTCTCCGCTGCTGCCTCAAAAAATAACCATCATGTTACGTTAGCAAATCCAACATTCTTGCCTTTTAACTCAGATTGTGCTGTATGATGCCAAACTAAGGTGAAATTCTCAGGAGTAATAATGCAGGGTTTCTCAGGAAATTGGACACAGCTCTTGCCATAATAATCCAAATGTCCTTAGGGTATGTCATTCGCCAGTACATAAATTGGTCTGTTTCACCACAAGCCACAGTGATGTGGACTGGACTTTGGTGTCTAAATGGAAAATGGCCTTATTTCTTCGAAGTGCTCATATACCAAGACTGTTAACAATTTTTTAGCATGGTAATATCTAAGCTTAATGTTAATCATCTAAGCCTTAAAGTTGTTAACAAGTCTCAATGGGTTAATAGAAAACTAATGGAAAATGATTTCTCACTACAGTTATTGGAAACAAGTAGTAGAACACTGACCAGGTGCCTCTTATGGACTGAATGGACACGTTACCTGTATGTGTTGGGCACTTGTACTCCAGTCTGCTTATTGGTGCATCAAGGTCGGTGTTTGAAAAGCACCTAAATGTACATTCCACTGCTGACAAACAACAAGCTAATATGTCAAACATTAATGCCACATTTGGCATTTAGAAGTACAGATTTTCTGCAGTTCCACTAAAAATGTTGAAGGGAAGTTACAACCATGTTATTGCACAAGAGAATCCTCTTTGTCAATAATATTGTTTGAATGCAAAACATTAAACACAGTTGTTGTTTGTTCCTGTTAAACTTATATTTCTTTGCGACAGGTGGATGACTACCATGGCAATAAGATCTGTGATCCATATGCATGGCTGGAAGATCCTGATAGTGCAGAAACAATGGTATCTGATGATTTCTTGCAGAAAGCTGAAGCTGTGTTTATCACAAACATTCTAAATTTCATCACTCCTCACTTTTTGTATCACAGGCCTTTGTTGAAGAGCAAAACAAACTGACCATGCCATACCTGGAGCAGTGCTCTGTCCGGGCTCAGTTCCACCAGCGCCTCACTGAGCTCTATGACTATCCCAAATACAGCTGCCCTTACAAAAGGGGGACAAGGTATTAGTTGACATGTAATGGAAAGACACTGCACAGACTGATAAATGACTTCTCTTCTGAGAGGAACTCACCTGAACTGTAGGTCTCAAGTCACAAAAATGCTTGCAGTGACTACTTCCTGTTTTTATGTTTAGATATTTCTACTTTCACAACAAAGGCCTCCAGAACCAGGATGTGCTGTATGTGCAGGACTCTCTGGATGCACCTGCCTCCGTCTTCTTTGACCCAAATACACTCTCTGACGATGGCACCGTGGCACTGAAAAGTGAGCTACACTGCAGAACACTTCACAGTGTACACAATCTCACCTATACACAGATAAGTAGGACAAGATCTAAAGTGCTGACTGCCTTCTTTCCTTTATCCCTCTCTCCATCCAGTGGGTCGTCTATCGGAGGAGTGTGAATATTTTGCGTATGGTCTGAGTAGCAGTGGCTCAGACTGGGTGACAGTACATTTCATGAAAGCTGATGACCTCACGCCACTGCCTGATGTACTGGAGAGGGTTAAATTTAGTTGCCTGGCCTGGACTCACGATGCAAAGGGCATCTTTTACAACTGCTACCCAAGCCAGGAAGGCAAATCAGATGGTTAGGAAGAGACACCATGCGCTCAGGCGCCAATACAACAATTTACATAATTCATTAACCTCTAGAGTCCCTGCGTCCTCATATGAGGACCGCACAGCTTGGGTTTCCAAAGCTCAGGACTCTAGAGGTTAAAAATATATTCAATTAAATTTAATTCAGTTTTATTTGTATAGCGCCAAATCACAACAAAAGTCATCTTAAGACACTTTACAAAGAATGTCTAGACCATACCATTACTATTATTATATTTATAATTATCAAGGCTTAACCCCTGAAACATCTGTATTTTGCTTAAGGCACAGAGACCACCTGCAACATCAATCAGAAGCTCTACTACCACGTGCTTGGCACCAAACAGTCAGAGGACATTCTGGTTGCAGAGTTCCCTGACAATCCAAAGTGGCAAAGCTCAGTAACTGTAAGTCTGTAGTAATCTTGACCTGCCTGGGTAGTTAAGATGAGTGTGTCATGGCTGTCTATAGGAGCTGAGAGCAATTCTGAATCTGTTATACCAAATGCTATGTTCACATAATCAGGCCTTTCTCTCCTTCCTACCTATATTCATATTCCAGATTTCTGATGATGGAAGATATGCTATTATGTCCATCACTGAAGGCTGCGAGCCTGTCAACCAGCTGTGGTATTGTGACCTTCAGCAGCTCCCCAGTGGCATCACAGGTCAAAAGTTTTGCCTTCATCTTACGTTCTATGATTGGAGCACTTCATAAAACCAACCAGAAACAATTCTCACATTTTTTTGCATGGGGTTTGCATGTACTGAGTGAGATTTGAGGTTTGCATTGAGATATTTGTACTGGATCTATGTGAAATGATGTTAAAGTGATGTAAGACCAGCCTTGAACTAGATTTTCAAAGTGAAAATTTGCAAGCATGGATCCCCAATGTGAATGAGATTGGTAGTTTTTCTGTTATGTGTGCAAATCTAAAAAGTCCTAACCCAAAGATATTTAGTTTACAGTGGTACATGATGAAGAAATACAGCAAAATCTCTTTTTTTTTTTTTTTTTGCAGAAGCTCGAAGCACAGAATGCTCCTTGGAAATTTACCTAAACGATCAATAAATTATCAAAACAGTTGGCTGTAATTTCCTGAATCCTTACTGCTTTAATAACAATTACTAGCGGTACAGGGGCTACAGCAAGAAAATGACCTGTCAAATTTGTGTCTTGTCACTTTCGTACTGGGTTTCTTTTCTCTATATTTTTGTATTTCAATATTGTTAACATATGCAGTATATGAATATATGCCACTTTTATGGCTGCATTAAAAATAGATTACATGCAACTATCAAACATGGATTCAGTGAATTCCTCACCACTTTTTCTGCAGTGCACATTTTCAAGCTGCAGTAGATGATATCTCTATAGCTACATGGCACAAGATGCACTAACTGTTTTGTATCAGTGGAAGAGCAGCTGGTGCCAGTGACTCAGTGGTTACTTCACCATATGCTGAGATTTCAAAAGTCACTTTGTGGCTTGAAAAATATCTTCCAGATAAACAGGAATTTTGACACTTTTCAGAGTATTGTGAAAATGTGTTATTGGTTTTTACAGGCCACTCTAATTTAGGTGGACTGGAGGGGTAGCGGTTTTGGCCTATGCTATGGGTTTAATTGGTTACATTTCCCAGTGGTTAATGATAGAGAGAGAAAAATAACATGGTTTATCTTTTATATTGAGTTTTTTCTAATTTTATTCATCCTCTTCCCTAGGCCTGCTACCATGGGTCAAACTTGTGGACAACTTTGACGCCCAGTACTCTTATATCACTAGTGAAGGAACTGTATTCACATTTCGCTCCAACTTGGATTCTCCTCGGTATTGTGTCATCAACATCGACATCCAGAAACCAGACAGACAGCATTGGACTACCCTCATACCACAGCATGACAAGGATGTCCTGGGTGAGTCTAAATGGAAATTTCACTAGCGTTAACGTCAAAGACAAGATCAGTGATGGAGTCCCTATGTGTTAGTTCTTCACAGGAGAAATATAACGTCAGAGTTCATAGAGCAATTATACCGGTGATTTGTGACAGACGTTCGTGTTAGAGTCTCTGAAACGCCATCAAAGTTTACAAATACGTAAAGGACATAAACTTGGGATCGTAGTTCCACATTTCAGCACCACAGATCTTGCAAAACACCTTTTCATCAAATTTCTGTCCTAATGTTTTCGATGACAGTCTGACCACTACAACTGAAGTTCTGCATCTGTGGTTAAAGATCATCGTCAGAGGGAACTCTGATCAAAAAGTGAAACTTGGTTCATAAGCATTTTGATAAATAAAAAAAAAAACAAAGAAGACAGAGTCATTCAGTTCATGGTAACAGTATCTAGACATCAGTGAGACAAACAGCAATTTCCACTGATTGATCGAAACATCAATGTCCTTCGATGTATTCCCGTCTGACCTGTATACAGCAACAACAGCTGTTTCCATGGTAACATAGTCAGTTTATACAACTCACAGTAGAGAGCTTGTATGATAATATAACATTTCTGCTAATGGTCCATGCACAAGTAATTGGCAGCGTTTTGGCCCTATTGCTAACTGTTAAGAGCGTCTTCTCTCTTCCATAATATGGCTGTTTTGGGCCGGCCCAGCACTTATACCTGTCATAAAATAGGTGCAATATCAGTTCTTTACACCAGAGCTCCTCAAGAGTGTGCCCTCTTGGTGGTGGTTGCTGTCAAACTGTTGAGTATAACATCAGTGACAGCAAGGATAGTCTCTGATTCATCCTTCTTCCCTACATTGTCCTTCTCTCAATACTGACAGCAGTGAAAGGCAAAATCCATATATGGATTGCTGGTTGTTGTGTTCAATAAACACAGTAACCAAGAGAAGGCAGCTTCTGCAGCACCACTGAATTTGCAATAGTCTTGCATTGATTATTGTACAGACATCATTAGTCTGCCCCCTGCTGGCTGATGATGAGGTCAGGTTACAAACATAAGGATTCACAGTCCATACCTGCATTCATTAAATCACTGTGCTCTGTCTATATAGTAATATTCCAGTTAACTGAGTTCATCAGTAAGGTCATCTTCAATCTATAGCAGTTTGTTTGACTTCATCCCAGGATCAAGATAAATGAGGCAACTTAGTAGAGAGGAAACTTAGCAGTAATATGGAAAGGACGACAGACAAGGATACAGTCTGCTTTTAAAATAGTATTTAAAAACAACAGCTACATACCTTTATATTCATTTTTAACTTTCCTCTTTATGCCCTTCTGCAGGCTTTGTCTCCTGTGTGAACCAGCACCACCTGCTGGTCAACTATGTCCATGATGTGAAGGATATCCTGCAGGTGTACGAGCTGTCTACAGGCCAAGTGGTCAGGGACTTGCCACTGGATGTTGGCACAGTGGCTGGTGTGAGCTGCAAGAAGAAACACTCAGAGTTCTTCTACAAGTTCACATCCTTCACTACACCAGGTCAACCTGTCATTTTATAAAGGCAACTTCTGCTACTTGATATAATACATCAACTGTCGGAAAAACTACATTTAAGTGTTAGTTTAAAAAGACCAAATAAAATAGGCCATCTTACTGTAACTGTAGGCCTTACATCATCTAAAAACAACCAAGCAGTTAATAAAATGTCCTGTACATACCATAGCCTAACCCATGTGGCCTTTGGTTTTTGGTACACAGGTATCATTTACCACTGTGATCTCAGTGAGTTGAACCCACAGCCCAGTGTGTTCAGGGAGGTGGAGGTGAAAGGAATCAAGCAAGAGGAATATCAGACAACCCAGGTAGATTCCTCAGTGTTTCGTTGACTTGTCGTCTCCAGTGGTTTGATTTAGTCTTTTTACAGAAATGTATATTAGATTTGGCCAAAATTTTAGCGCCTGAGTTTGATTTAGTCTTTTGACAGAAATGTATATTAGATTTGGCCAAATTGTTATCTTTTGTTAGTTTTAGTCTAGTTTATGTTATTGACATTTTAGTCAAATTTTTGTCCAGAATTTTTAATATTTACATCTTCTAAGCATGTCGAGGCTACAGAGTTTGTGGAAGAGGCTGTTTATTTGTTCACGTAGAGGCTCCATGATGTACAAGATGGATTCATACTCACTTAGACCAAAGCAGTGCCGACTGTGTGTGAGAAGAGAAGCTGACATTTTAGATTTTACTTGTGATAGTAACACAAAAATATCAAACTGATACATTTCATTATAGTCCTTGTTTTCAAAGATTACTTTTTGTTCAGTTTTAGTCTCACTTTTGTTGTTAAAAATAATATTTTTTGTCACAGTGATCGTTGATGAAAATAACACTGACCTTCTCAATTTCTGTAGGCCATATGTCTCCGCTACTCTTTCACTGTGCTGTTATATTCCAGTTTCCATTTCATGTTGCTGTTGTTATGACATCTACATATTTATATACAGGAGCGGATTTTCCACAATTGTATTCAGCATGGTTGAGGAAGTGGTAAATTGTCAGTATGACCAGCTTCTTTTAGACTAACCAAAAAATATTCCTTTTAAAATAATTCACCTACTTATTCTAATATATTTTCAGGTATTTTATCCTAGTAGGGACGGAACTAAGATCCCCATGTTCTTAGTTCATGCTAAGGGCCTAAAGAGGGATGGCACTCATCCTGTTTTCCTTTATGGCTACGGAGGATTTGAGGCGTCCATTCAGCCATACTACAAGTAAGTACAATAAAAGTAAGAGCAATTTTCTGACAAAGGTAAGCAGACACAGATAACCTCTTACAAACTGGTGCCTGTCAGAATAATGGATGTACCAGCAGAACCTAATTGTCCTCGCTAGTTTGGTGCTCTCATGCTATGTGTATCCTCTAGGTTAGGATGTCGTCTGTAGTAGTCATGGCATTGTAAACAAACAAATAAGTCACGGTTTCAGAATAGATATTTTGTTAGTATAGAATTTCCTAAATCTAAAACCACAATTTTTGGGGGAAATTATCATTGTCAAAATGTGTTTCACACAGTGTAAACATACAGTATATTATAGCATTCACCAGTAAGCTTACAGTACATAAGAGTGGGAAGGGAATTTCTGAGTGAAGAGTACATTTCTTTAGATGGCGCGTTAGCTGCAGGCTTGTTCCTGCCACTGCTGTAAACATAGCAGCTACTGACTTGTACAGGGGAAAAAACACTGTAAATGATTGGATGTTGATGTAAATGCATTCATCAGTACATACATGCTTTTATTTCTTGCCTCTGTTTGTTGCCTCGTTCAAGTGTTGCTTACTTGCTATATGTGAGACACCTGGGAGGGATTCTGGCAGTGGCCAACATCAGAGGGGGCGGAGAATACGGCCTCACCTGGCACAAAGGTACAAACATATAACAAGCCAAAAGGCATGAGGAGGCTGTCAGAGAGATAGTGTTACTTTGAAAACATTAAACATGATTTTTGTAGAGTTTAATTTGGCATTGACACAAACTTTACTGTCATGTGTTTGTAGCTGGTACTTTAGGGAACAAGCAGAATTGCTTTGATGACTTCCAGTGTGCAGCAGAGTATCTGATCCAGGAAAAATACACCACCGCCAGCCGCATCGCTATCAACGGAGGCTCTAATGGAGGGCTGCTAGTGGGTAAGTACAGGATCAGCTGTGTGTGTGTTTATGTGTCTATGTAATTACTGGGGAATCTAGTGATAATGCCTGCGGGGAAGAGAGAGCAAGAGAAAACCAAATGGTTTTAAAGGTGTACCCTGCAGCTGTCCATTATGAGGTGCACTCAGGAGTTGAAAATTTTAAGTTAAGGGAACCCTGCCCATTATTTTTTATAACAGAAATCTGGTAATGGAACTTTAGCTCCCCAATTTAACAGCTCAGCTCCAACTTCTGTGCAATTTAACCCATGAGGGCACTAACAGTACACATACTGCACAGCTCCACATTTTTGCAAAAAGACTCACCTCAACCTAAAAGCTGAGATTACTGGTTCATTGTAAGTTTCAGCTGCATTTATCACAATGCTTTAGGTTCTTTATAGTATTGTACATCATTGTCATAATTGCTAATGTCAACTTGATCTAACAGCAGTTATTCGCATAGCTGTAATTAATTTAGCTATTAAACAGCACATTAAACAGTACTTAGTCACACCATTGACCAAAGACTGGCTGCCAAATGGCATGGCATAAACTCAACTAATGCTGCCTTCCTTGGTGTGTACAGTAAGTGGAAGTTTAGAATTGATTGTGTTGAGTGTGAGTGTGTGTTCAGATGCAAATTAAATCTATAACACAAATTTTAAATACACACAGCGGCTTGCGTGAACCAGCGCCCGGACCTGTTCGGCTGCGTTGTGGCAAAAGTGGGGGTGATGGACATGCTGAAGTTCCACAAATTCACCATCGGCCACGCCTGGACCACCGACTACGGCTGTTCTGATGACGCGGAGCAGTTCAAGTGGCTCATCAAGTATGAAACACACACACAAAACATGATAGCTCACTAAAACATTTGCATGAGAATAACATTATAACTGGAAATGCTTTAGGACTGTCATTGTTGCAGTTATAGTTCAGATTTTGGATATTGTGAAATAACATGCAAAATGTTTGTTTTACCACCAGAATTAGAAACACTGATTCTATATGGCAGTAATGTTTTTTTTAATTGGGTGAAAACTAAAATAATAGTGGCAAGTGAGAATTATTGTATAATATAGCCCATCAGGTTTCAGTGCACAACAACTCTTGTGAAGTTCACTGTATAACTGACTCACCTTCAGCTCTCTCTGCAGTTTGCCAGGCAAACTGCTTCTGATGGACATCCATTTCTATTTTGGTATAGCTGCACATGAGAACCGATCCTCCTACTGGATTATTGGTAGCTGCCGAGCGGCACGTCTCTATTTATAGTCGCCATCGTGGCTTGTCCTTTATTTACTCAGTTTTGCAAGATTTTTATCTGCCTGAATCTCAAGACTAAACAAAAATCTCTGCATGTCAGTAACTAGTCATTGTGTGTCAGGCAGTTACTCCTTCAATAATATCAAGATCTGTTCCCAGCTTTACACTCACCCACTTGTCAAAAAGCAGAGTAGTTGGATCACACATTCAGTTCTGGCATCATTCCCTTATTCTCTCTTCTTTTTCTTAACAATAGAGTTTCCTCACATTTTTCTTTCCAAACATCTTTCTTATCCTTTCCTCAGGTATTCTCCTCTTCATAATCTGCCCCAGCCACCTTACTCTGGTCCTCCCTACCCTGCTGTCCTGCTTCTGACAGCAGATCACGATGATCGTGTAGTGCCTCTGCACACCCTGAAGTACTGTGCTGCCTTGCAGTACGGGGTGGGCAGCAGCCATGTGCAGCGTCAGCCTCTGATGGTCAGAGTAGACACCCGTAGCGGGCACGGTGCGGGGAAACCCACTGCCAAAGCCATCTTGGAGGACACACACATCTTTTCCTTCATCGCTGAGACTCTGGGGCTCAGCTGGAAGGAGTGAGGAGAACGTGAAAGAGATTAGGAGATGGAGGGTACAGACAAGCAGCGAGGTTTTTAAATGACTTTTTGAATTTATTATTTTTATGAAAACTGTAGAACTATCCAATTAGATGGAAATGATGGGTTAAACATTTGGGGGGAAGAAGAGCAATGAGAAGAGAATAAGCGAAAGAGGAATGAATGCAGTGCTATGATGAGAGAAAGGTTAAGAAAAATAAGAGTAGGAATATCATATAATATCCAACAACTACAGTATCAAACATCGGATACCTACATTGTAATGCTTCTTTTCAAACAGTTTTTACCTAAACAAATCAAATGTGGTACAAGTTTTTTTTAATTAATGCAAAGTTTGAATTTGAACTTTAAAAGGTTCCAATAATATCTTTATTTATACTATGATTTTGGTCTACCATATTATAATCTGTAGTTTCCTAAATATATAAATAATGCCTTCTAAAGTAGATCTAATGATCTACCTGAAAGGATTAAAATTAAAGCAAAGGAAAAAAATTATCAGCAAATATTTTACATCTCAAATGTTTAATCTTTATCAGAAAAGTAACTATAGCTGTGAGGTAAATGAAATGGAGAAACAGTCAAGTGAGGTTAAAACAAACTTGACAAGTACATGTACTTTAAATATTGCTCAGTATTTGAGTTGTTGTACTTGCTTCCCACAGCTGGAACGGTGACACAACAATCCTGACAGCGGTTATCACATATACCACAAAGTGGCAGCACAGGACTGCAAAAGTCCCTTTGTTTTGTCAGCTCGGCCCTGTGCTAACACCTAGAGGTCAAAGGCTGGGTGTCCTGCTTGGCTCATCTCATTAGGAGGGATTGTGGAGTAAAACAAACAAACACCAGAATGCTGCTGTAAATCTTTTATACTCGGGGGATAAAATGACGGGCAGACAGAGACAGGTATGCAGTACAAAACAGCATACCTACAATTTAACAAGAATGGAATAAGAGAAACTGATTTGTGTCACTGTGATGTGAGACAGAGGGAAGATGTGTGGATAAATATCGTGTAGAAAAGTCCAGAGCAATGATAGACGGCAGACATGGCAAGACAACGATGGGCAACAAGCAGAGAAGCAGAGAGAGACGAAGTCCACTTATGGGGAGTCTTGGGAAACAGACAGACAGACAGGTGTTTAAACTGTCAAAAAGAGATGGAAACTCTGTGCCAGCCAGCCACTGAGTGAGAGAAGTTGTCTGCTCGGTCACTAACAGTTTAATCTCAGCTCAGTGGGAAGCTCTAATTTCGTCAAACTGAACCCTGGGCCTTATCTAAGTGCCTCTCAGTAGAGAGATAGGATGAGAAAGGGAGAAAGGAAAGCATAAAAGGCAGCAGGAGAAGGATTTGCACACAATGACTCTTTGCCACAGGGGCGAAGTGGTTGAATAAAGCTGGGAAAGACAAAGCCGGCAATAAGCTGGACATATGAGAGACGGAGAGGGGGTTTAAGATCATGCAACAAAAAGGCTATGGCTTCTCCTAGGAGCGTCCCAGAGGACTCAACGGCCTTTTGCTGCTTCATTTCCTTCATTCAGTCTCCCTTCCTGTTTTTACCTCTTCAGCTCACGCTTCTTCTTTACACACACACGCTCACACATGTACAAGCACACACAACCTTCACATCTCTTTTTCTCTGGAGAAACACAAGCTTGTACCTACAAAGCCTCACTGTCTCACAGTTTCATTCCTTCCCGCCGTTTGGCACTCACAGGTCCCCATCCTGTCCCATTTGTTTACTTCACCCTCTCCATAATGCAGGGATTAATTCCTTAAAGCCGATTTGAGCTGTGGCATGCTTCAGCAAAGCGCAAAGAGCAGAAGTTTTTGTACTGGGGGAAGTTTCCCCTTCACACTAGCTTAGAGGTGGACTGCTCTCCCCTTTATGCCACTTTCTTTAATCTTCACACGGAGCAGAGGGAGTGAGGGATAGATGGAGGACAACAAGGGGAGACGGCTCTCAACACCCAGCTGAGAATCACTAATGTCTTTACAAAGGTCTCGTCTGTTCCCCCATGTGCCTCTTGGAATCCTTTTGCAACTTCTGCTACTTCACTGGCCTTTCATCCTCTTACATCTCTGTACTAATTATTTAAATGATTTTTTTCTAAAACAACCTTATAATAAAAGTTTGTTTTATTATAAGGTTGTTTCTTAATTCCCACAGCAAAGGTGTCAAGCTGCAACTAATAAATCTGGCAGTTTCTTACAAATATTGATTTATGTTTTGCTTCACAGCATGTTAGAAAACACTGAAAAATGCTCATTAAAGGCTGCTGTAACCAGAGGTGATGTCTTCAAATTACGTGTTTTGTCCAACTAATTGGCCAAACCCCAAATATATTTAATTTACCATGGTATTAAACAAAGAACTGCAGCTACTTCTCTGATGTAATAATCAGGATCTTAGCCCTAAATTAATTAAATAATCTGAAAGTAATGGCCATTTTCAATAAGTTTGTTGGTATTTTTTCAGTTCAGTGTTTAATCTGTTACACTTAAGAAAAGAGTAAAAATGTTTTGTCTTGCTAATAGACCAAAAACAACCTATCAAAGCTGAGGCTAAGTGGTGCAACTCCACTGCACATATTTTGCATTTTTCTTTGATAAACGACTATAAAGTGTTAATAAGACATCTCATTTTCCTTTTCTCTCTGAGAGATTTAATATTCGGAAGGTTAATTCTTTAATTATTCTAATCTAAACCTGCCACTTCATGCATTACTTAAACCTAGCAGCTTCGTATCTAGTGTATTTCAATTTTACCCAGTTACCTGAAGACCTTAAACAGTGATGGATTTTGGATGGTAGGTTCTGCATTTGGCATTTTCAGACATTTTGCTTCAATCTTTTGGACGAATCCCCGCCCATCACTGTGTCTCAGTCTCATTTACTGTGAATAAACACGCAAATCTGATTGAAGGTTTACGCTCAACCTGTGAGAAGCCTGATAAAACCTCAACTAACACAAACCCCCTTTGCCATTGAGGAGTTACTGTGGGATATGATGTTTGCATACTAAGACATCACGCTCAAACTAACAGCATTTATTATATTATACCCCAAGGGAATAGGAAGCAGGTAGCAGTTGATTAGGCCTGCTAGTTGGTTCATTTAGCATGCGTGCAGATGGCTCATGACCCAGAGCAGGCAGGAGTCAAGTGTCAAGGCTATTAGGCTTTCGTAATTCATATTATGTAGATTAGAAACATCCAGCAATGTGTTTTTAGAGCTATATTGTTGACATTTTTAATGTATGTCCCTCCTGCAGTAGTCTGCCTGCTAGAATGTTTAACTGTTTGCAGTAACATTTCTTTCAAGCCACATGTGCACTGCAGATAGTCTTATTCACAGAAACTTGAGCATTACATAAATAAGTCTATATATGTTTTCTTCATCACACTGCATCTTGAATGCTATTGTAGAAACCTGCAATGAGCCTCCAATAATGAATCATCTAGTGTTACTGCAGTGCAAGTTCAGATGCTGCTTAGCTGAGGTGTACTAAGAAGCATCTGAAGGAGGTGATGTTTGACTGTGTGGGAGGGTTAAACAGCTCCAGCCAGGGATGGCTCAGAGCTGAAACTCATTAAATCTCACACCTCCAATCCTCAACTCCAATAAGAGTGTAATATAAAAAGTATGGATCGGTTCTGCGTATGCGTATGAGAAATAAAAAGATCTCATTCTGAAATGTATGCCCATGGAGCATCAACACACTTCCAGAACATCTGCACACATGTAATATGCACGAACACACACTGACCCACGTAAGCAGGCCAAAAGCATGCAGCAGCACTCTCCCTTCTACACTCCCACACAGTTGCCCACAGCAGTTCCACGCAATTTGCATATACAGTAATTTCCCATACACTCAGTGCTGGTCCAAAGGTGGGCACTGGGCAATAAAAGCAGTAAGTAATATACCTTCAGTTCCACAGAGAGACCTAATCATTTCATATGGTAGAGGAGAGAGGATGTAAGAGAAAACCATGGGCCACATAGGTGGAGAATGGTGCATTGACCTTGTAACACATAGGTAGTAAGTACAATAGGTCCAGGTGGCTTTAAGGTTAGAGAAATGAGTAAGATTGCTTTTCATTTTGTTTGCACCAGAGAGGACAGATAGATAATTGGGAGAGTTTTACACTGAGTCCCCAGCTTTACTGTTGAGCTGCTCAGTGCAGCCACCTTGTAGCATAACAGGGACTAATTCTTAAAATATTGATCCATACCACTACTGTGGTCCAAAACCCCACAGGGTGCCTTTAAGAAAGACCAACACATTAATACGATTCTGTGCATGAGACTGAAAGACCAGAATGTATAGTAACTAGTGGTTCTACGAAAATTGTAGATGGACAAACATACATGAAAATAATTGCAATTGTCATTCAGTTCAAGCTACTGGATATAAGACAATATTTTAATCCCAATTAAATGTTGATTTCTGCCTCCGTACATTTAAATGTTCAAAAATACATTTCCGAAATTGAACGTTTATAGCCTGTGAGATTAAAACCTTTTAGAAATGGTGGTAAACATAGGAGTAACAATCTCTGAATTCAGGGAATTAAGTTTTCACAGAATTAGCGTGTCCATTGCCTTTAACACCTGTACGTTTTGAGGTGGGACCAGCACATTCTGGAGATGCTTGACTAGATTGAGATGTGGGGAGTTTGGAGGCAAAGGCAACACCTTGAACCACTGACTGCTCCTCAGACCGTTCCTGAACAATTTTTGCTGAGTGGCAGGGAGCATCTTCCCACTGAAAGAGGCCACTGCCCTCAGAGAAATACGATTGCCATGGAGGGGTGTAATTGGTCCACAACAATGTTTCAGTAGGTGGTGCGTGTCAAAGTAACACCCAGATGAATGGCAGGACCCAAGGTTTCCCAGCACTACCTCCGCCAGCTTGCCATCTCCCTGTGGTGCTTCCTGGTGCCATCTCTTCCCCAGGCAAGCGACACACGCACCCAGCTATTCTTGTGATGTACAAGAAAACGTGATTCACAAGACCAGGCCGCCTTCTTCCATTGCTCCACAGTCCAGTTCTGATGCTCACATACCTGTTGTGGGCGCTTTTGGTGGTGTACAGGGGTCAACATGGGCAGTCTGACCGGTCTGTGGCTTCACAGCACCATATGTCATAAGCTGTGGCGCACCGTGTACTCTGACACCTGCACCAGCACAAAACATTTGCTTGTATTGGAGATTTTTTAATAACACATTTCAATATTATAACAGCCATCAGATTTTCTTCTAACAGGTAAAAATCATCAAAAACTAACCAAAAAAAAAAAAAAAGAAATCCAGGTTTATATTCCAAACACCAAAGTTTTTTTTTAGCTATGGCCCTAAATTAAAACAACTCAAACCCTTACACAGTGAGCAGATATTATATTCAACACATTGTTCTTCAAACAAATTATAAAAATAGATTTAGCATTTTCAAATACATATTTACAGTATTAAACATGTAACGGTCACAGTAACAGGGATAGAGAGTGGAAACAACTTCATTCATCACGGTGACGAGGTTCAGTTTGTGTGTTGTGACTGCTTGTCTGTGTCTGTAGCCAGGTTCGTGTGTGTCAGGGACTGTCCTCGTTTCTTCAAGATATGTTCAACTTTGAGTGATAACATCTGTAAGGACGCATGAGATTGTTTAATTTGACAAAACGGTTACAGAGAGAGGAGAGTACAAGGATACAGAACAAAAAATCATTTTGTACCAAATACAAAGCAGTTATATTTTAGTCAAAAATGTGTCCTTTATATTGTGAAATGGTTTGAGAATCAGATAACGCTCCAGTAAACGTCTTGTTTCACATATCCCAAATTGAAATCAGAGGGGCAGGTCACTGTACAGAGAGAATTCTGGGAGCAAACAGGCAAAAAGTGCAACCACACAGTGTGGTAGAGCATCATATTAACAGCAACATAAAATTAAACATGAAAATCCAACAGCAACAAAGGAAAAAAAATTAACATTCTTTAATACTGTATCCATATTGCAACACACTGTAATTTATACAGCATATCCAATAATAATGGACCCGCAATTAACTGTAGCAAATCCAGTGTTAAAGCATACACAGATACTGTGTGCTGACAGTAGAATCCTCCAATGTTCCTCTCACATCCTGTGAACAAAACAACTACTCTGTTCAGATTTAAACCACAGTCATAAGTAATAGAACAGAAACGAAACATGAAAACCACTGTTTTATTTTTAAATACTATATGTTAAATAAACCCTCCTAAACCTTTCTTTTGAAGAGGTTTGTGCTACAGTGTTTAAACATAAATAAATACGGATAAATATCTGAGTCAGGCTATCTTCCAGAGCTGGCCTGAGTTCTATACAGGTTATTAAAGTTGGTAGTGAGAGAGCCTTTGGAGAGGAGGATTACGTTACCAAGACCCAGCAGGCTAAAGGGAATATGAGATGCACAAAGAAAACAACCGGAGAGCATAGAAGAGAAGAAATAGATTAAGGGAATAAGAAAATATGTGTAACAAATGAATGAACAATCAAACACACTTTCAACCCTTTGCTTTACAATTTGCATTTGTTTCACAATCAGTAGCCCCAAAGCAAAAAAAAAAAAAAAAAAAAAAGCAGGCTGATATTCCTGTAAATACAGTATATCATCACCCACAACTCAGAGTACCTCCTTTCCTATACTGGTCATAGGACTGTACTGTTTGCTGGCCCCATTTGTCTAGCCTTTATTTTTTTGAGCACTCACACAACTCTTCCAACCTCAGACTTACTGGACCATAGACTTGGGACAGCACAGTCTTCTTAAGCTGCAGCCAGGTTTAATCTTCAAAAATGTTCCATCTGATGAGATCAGCTCAGACGTACAGTGATATGATTTTGTATCCTTGTAGTAAATCGTGTTAAATTCGATATGGAAACAGCTTTGCCAGTTCTGACCAGAGTAAAATTGTTCCTGCCTTTAATGATATATCGTTTTTGGTGAATGGATGTTGTAGTAAAGGGAAATTTCACACAAAATGTATATGTCTCTTTGAGCTCCAAGCCATGACTTGTGTGTTTGCAGCATAGTACATCTTTGCTTCTCCCACAGCTCAGGTCAGCCTCAGACTGAACCCATCCAGTTAGAGACAATATTTCATTTGTATTTGAGCACTGGTCCAGAACCAGTGAAATGGAGCTGACACGTTATTGAAGGTAAAAGTGCAGATAGAGGTCATAAAAGTCACATGACATCACCCCGCTGCTATCCCTCCTTCGTGAATGGAACAATGTTTATCTCCAAGGGGATTTGTAGAAAAAAGGAAGGAAGGAATCAAGGAACGCATGAGGAAGTGCGAGAAGGAGGAGTGAAGAGGAGTACACTTATCTGAAAGATCCGCTCGCCTTTCCTGCAGTCTGGAAGAGCTCTCTCTCTTTCTCCTCTTCTCGATCGCATCATCCGTCTGCACATAGTGAACGTGGGGGTCTGCAGCAGCAGTATGAGACTGAACTGTTTGCTAGACCTGCACACCACGGCCGTGCATTTGGATGACCTGGGCTCTGAGGGTCTGGATAGCAGTCAGTATCAGCTTCTGGTGCTCCAGGGAAGTAATGCCAAGGCTCAGTACATCTCTGTGGATACAGATCAAGGTTTAACAAGATTGGTAGGAAGGATGTGAAATTTTTCAATAACAATTTCCTAAAGCCCAAGGTGATGTTTTGAAATTGCCTGTTTTCCCTGTTAGGGCAGAAACACACCAAGCCAACATGAAAGAACTAACAGCAACGCAGGCTGACTGTTGTGTCGCCTCACATTGCGTTTGTCTGGGCCAATCAGGTTGAAAAATTGGCTCTTGAACACACTGCACAAACTACAGCGAATGTCCAACTAGTACGTATGTTCTGCACCTGTGTGAGAGATATAACTCCCACTGCCAGCAGGTGGTAGTATCTGTATTCGCCATTAAGAAAGGGAAAGAAGAAGACCTAGACAGCAGAAATACAAGCTGTAAACAAAGGAGCTCTTATTCAACACAACTGCTGTTTAAAACTGCTTCTAATCAAGAACATGTCTGATAAGAAGATGAAAATGACACTGCCGTTCTCTGCCCTCGGTCTTTCGGTTGTGGAAGAAGAAAGGAGGTTGTGGAGGCGAAAATCAAGAATAAACTGCATTAAAATCATGGATACTACAGCAACAGGCTGAAGGCACTTTCCTAAACATTTCTCTTCTCGTGCATTGATTCACTAAGCTGAACAGCCAATCAGAGTGGTCTCTCTCTCCAACGAGGCCCAACACTAATTCAACATGCTGAATTGGCCAGAAATCTGCCGAGAGGGTCCAGCTAGTGCCAACGGTGTGGGACACACCATGAAGACAAGGGCAACACATGCTCACTGACATCCAACCATTGGCTTGGTGTGTCATGGGCCTTAATATTCACTTTTTACACAAGACAAAAAAGCAGTAAATCCTCAGTTGAAAAGCTGGAACCAGAGAATATTTCTGATATTTACAAAATTTTTTACACAGTACTTTTTTAGGTGTGTAAATCTAATAGTCAAAGGTTAAAAGAGCAATTCATCAATTCATGCAGCTATCGCCTCAATGATCTGTTCAGACTTTCTCACTCAGCCACCTGCTTTAAAACAGGAAATGAAAGGTCACAGAGACAGTGTTGTATAAAACTACTCACTGTACAGTCATTCGTGCCACTGACTCCAAGTAACAGTATCCTGCAGCAGTGAAGTTGTCCTTGTATCGGCCCATGTCCACTGCATCCAGCCACTCTCCTACTGAGTTAAAGGATGGGAACGAGGGAAGAGGCCTTTCTGCTAGGGCGATGGATGAACTCAGGGTCCTAGAGAAGATGAAATGGAGGAGAATACTCAGAAACAGATCATATTTGGAAATGAATGTGCACAGCAGTTAATTTACTGAGCCTGTAGTATATCACCTGACCATACCTGCGTGCCAGTGTGGAGGAACCGATGCCATCAGGAGAACGAATGCTCTTGCTGAGGGCTGAGTGGATCTGACTGAAGCTGGGCCTCTCTGTCCTCTCCTTCTGCCAGCAGTCCAGCATCAACTGATGGAGATGTGGAGGGCAGTTAACTGGAGCTGGCAGCCTGAAACCATCCTCGATGGCCTTTATCACCTACACGCAGAAACAGCAAATCAATAATATCAGGTTAGACATGTTGCACTTGAAATTTTCCAGTAGTTATACTATAATTGGATACATTTCCAAAGAGTTTGTGACTAGTGGGACAGGATGAGGGAAGAAAGTAAGAATGTAGAAAAGTTTTGTTCTACTTTAAAAAGTTATACATTGTAGTTGCTTAGTTTCCAAGTATAGAAACCTTTGGACAGTACAGGTTCTACTTGTATAAATAAGAGTGGAAAAGTGCTGGTGCTTTCATTTTCTCTTGTCACCAACTGCATCACCCGCAATGGTCCATTGCATGTTTTCAGATTTATAAGCCAGCGTTCCTCTACAGTCGCTTTACAAGCTGACACCAACTCCAGAACAAACAAATTCATGGAGATATTATTAACCTGAAAGATACAAGCTGAATGCAAATCTGCAGTAACTAAAGCTAAAACCTTGTAGCAAATAGCTAATTATTATCCGAGAGGGAAAAAATTAATTATTCTTACAAAAATGAACCAATGCAAAACCTTTCATGACTGGCTACTTTGTCTGTGGGTTCAAAACTGACAACAGGATATTCAGTGTCATTTCATAGGATATCACAGTAGCAGGGTCTTGTCCACAAATAACTGTATTATAATATTTTAATTTCCTATAATGCAAATATTGTAGCCCTGTGAATAAAAAAAAATGACCCTGACAGGTTTAAAATAGAAGAACCATCTCATTAAACAGATCATAAAAGCTATTACTTTCTTAAATGCTTCAGTGATACCTGACCTACTCTGGAAGATAAACATTTGAATAAAACTGGCGTCTCATCGCTGCTCAGTATTTTTCATCCAGTCCTGTGAAACCTAAGTCTCCAAATAGCAGAGCTTGTAAGCATCCCTGCAGACTTCCTCAAAGGTCCTTACTCCTCCACCAAACTGTCTTCCCCCCTTTGATATCCATTCGCTGTGACACCTCAAAAGAGATTTCTTCTCAAAATATCTGGGGACATGAAATATACCTTCCTCCTAAATCACTAAGAAATACAATCTTCTGAGAGGAAGAAATAAAGTCAGAGTATAATCACAAAAATGACATTCATCAGCAGCATTATTTCCAGAAACACATTATTTGCCAACCTGCCCACCTGGTGCCCCACTCCACCATCCTCTCAGCCTCTTAAGCTCCTATCTCACTAAAGAGCATTCATAAAATGCTTTTCAGCATTTGACATTTTCCATTTAATCAAAGCTGTTAGGTAAAGGGCACAACGGATCACAGGTGGACAGGCCAGCCAACAAATCCGTTGTGATATAATGTATCAATTTAAAGTGGATTAATATCCCTGGCGCACCACAAGTTTGACCTTTGCCCTCTCAATTGGAAAGTTTTTATAATATGAACCAGGATGAGAGGAAACTTTCTTCTGCTTTGGGAAAGGCCACTGAAAAAAGGGACACTAAAAAGCTTGCTATTCTTGTGCCTGCTGAATAACTCATCCATATTAATTTACTAATCCTCCACTATGCACCTGCCTGCAGTGCAGGCACTGTTTTCTGATTAGATTTATTTGAGAGAGCATTAGCATCATGACGTTTTTGGATTTGATGAAAGATAATAACTCAATAAAAGTGATTACTATCTTTGGTAATACTTCAAGTGAAAGAAAAAGAAAAGGTCTCTCTTGCCTCTTTCTTAGACCATGCTTTCAACTGCACTTTAGAGGCTTGACTTTGTTCAAGAAACAGGGTAAAAACAACCCTTTTTGAAGGACAAAGATGCAGGAGTGATGTCAGAAAAGCAGAGAGCCCACCCACACTGACTTGGAAATCATAGGTTGCAGCTGTCAAGTGGCAGGGTCCTATCAACTGGACATTTCCTGCAGCTCCCAAATAGCAAACATTTTACATTTTCTGAAAGAAAATGAATTTTTCCAGAGGGATTTTCATCACTTTTAAGAGCAGGATGGCACTCAGGTAGAGGCCACTAGAAGGGGGTCAATGCATCCTTAAGAGAAAACAGGATTGGTCATGGAGCTGAAGCAGGCTTAAAGAGGGGGACTTAGGCCCTGCAAAAGCTTTCAGAGGTACTGCGGCTTCTGTTAATAAGATCCAAGGGGTATGGATATAGAGTTTATTGATAAAGGGACTCATAGGGGGTTGGAAAAGCTCAGGGAGCAATACAGAAAATAAAAGCATTAGGTGGAGAGATTAATGGAAAGCATCCTTATATGCCTCTGTCTCCACCTACATCCTGGTTGCCCATATCCCAGTAGGGTCTCTCTCCGTAGGACATGACCTCCCACATGACGATACCAAAGCTCCAGACATCGGAGGCTGAGGAGAAGCGATGATACTGGATGGCCTCCGGAGCAGTCCAGAGCACCACACTTTTCCCTCCGTGCTAGTGGAGAGAACAGGATGATGTAAGACATGGAGTTAAAGGGTGTGGAGAGTTCACAAAGAGTGAAAACTTTAATATTCTCCTTCAAAATCTTTGAACATCTTTTTAGCAGATCAAAAGAATCTTTAAAGGAGTGGGGTCACCTTGAGGAGAACCCAAACATTTACAGGAAAATAAAGCAATGAGCTCTTGTTTTTTTCTTAAAAGCTTAGTTATACAACCTTAACTGAACTTTACATGACCTGCGTCAAATGATCCAAGGCTCATTAAAAATATCATTACCACATGATTTGTGCCCCTTTGAGAGCCATCACTTAAAGCAGACATACAAACGCTAACATTCAGTAAAGCTCACATCCTGGCTACAGCGTACACCGGTCACCACGGTTTTCTCTTACCGATGTGGTGTAGACAGCCTCTATCTTGTCCTCCTGAAGAGGTCTAAAGCCCGACACCTTGCAGCTGAGGTTGGCATTAACCATCACCTGAGATTAGGAGAATAAACCGATTATCATTGGTTGTATGTGGAAAGGAAACAGCCTCAGTATGAGAGCTCACCACCCTGCCGGGCAAAGCTCTTATCACGCCAGGGACAATTGATTGTTTGCAACAACAAATGATCCTGTCCTTTATTTTTTTGCACTTTGACAGACGGGCGCTTTTAGGTAAAACTCACACAGTGAAACCTGGAGGTAACAAAACAATTTTGACAGCACTGTCTCATTGTTTTCAGCTTCGTGTATTCCTCAAATAAAAACCTACCTGTGAGTAATTGTCAAAGATGTCTGCAGACAAGGACAAATTGTATTCTGTAACCCACCTGTGAATACTTGTAACAGCCAGAGACATACATCACCCTGCAGCCTCTCCTCTATCATCTCTTCCCACCTGCTCCCTTACCTTGTGTGCAGCCAGCCGTTTGTGGACGAAGCCCATTTCAGTGAGGTACTTCATCCCGGATGCCACTCCGGTCAACATATCTATCAGCTGCATGACACTCAACTGGCCTTCATGTTTCTGAGATTATCAGAGGAAATGAAGAGCAGGTGGAGAACCAGAGGGCGGGGGGGGGGAAACAACATGCATTGGGCGAGGTTCAGAGAAGAAAGAGGAGAATACGAGAATACAGAGGGGAGGAAAAAAGTCGGGTCAGTGTGCAGAATACAGTGATCCAAAGAAAAGGCAGCACATCTGTTACTTTAGTACAATGTTGTGCTCACTGAGCTGAATCTTTTCATTTGCAGGATAAAAACAAACAGGCCATTAATTCATATCATTATAAAGCACGCAGCAGTGGTTTGCAGAGCAGAGGGGCACAATAACAGTTTACAGAGGCTTACAGCATTTCTGAGTAGAAACACTTCATTTGTGTTGTTAATTATGTTACAGTTTCCTTATTACTGTAATGAGCACAAGTACTGCTGCCCCAGGACTGTCTCATAATAGTTGTGTTATGATTATTAGACAAAATGCCTAGTTTGTGAATGCAGAACATAATGATTCTTTTTTGGTACAATGAGAAAACATATCTGTAATTTAAGACAATTTAAGATGAATTTTAAATAAAAAAAAAAAAGCACACAGAAAAAAACGTACCCTAAGAAAGGAATCTAGGGCTCCGTTAGACATGCTCTCCACTATGATCATCATGGTGTTACCTGGAGAAAGACACAGAGTAAGGCTGCATGAGAATGTGAAATTGTGGGAATCAAGGGAAGAAAGAAAGTGAGACAGGTAATAGAGACAGAGGGGGGTGGAAGGAGAGAATAAAGTGAGTCTAGACCACTTGGCAGCACAACAGGCACTGTGCAAAGCCATTCTTCACCCAGTGAACTGCAGTGAAGCTGGGAGAACCTGTGTGCTGCCCAGGCTGTTTCAGCAAGTTTATCGACCATCAAACACTCACTCACGCAACCAATCTGTGTACAACATTACACACAGACCAGGAGACGTGCACGGTCATACTGTATACACTACACATGGGACAGATGTATGCATGCACACAAACACATACACACTGTAAGCCCACGTACAGATGGCAGGGATCCAGCAGTGTTATGAAGTGTGTGGAGGAGTGGATTATGGAAGGTTTAGTTAGTAAGATAAAGCCTGATGGATATGTATACAACCTGATACCAAGAAATACATATCCTATGATTTGGAAGATAGGCTATCAGTCCTGACAGTTTGTGCAGGCATATTGTGAAAAAGGATAACTTGGCACTGTAATATGCACAATTCATGGTTTTCCAGTATTTCTGGGCTTTCAGGAAACTATTTGGAAAGGCCACCAACACTTGGGAACTATGTGTCTGCACAGAGAAACTGCCATCATATCACTGTCTTCATGCAATTAATACCAAGTTGGAGAGTGAATCTGAGGTTGAACTGTGCGTTGGTGAGTTGCACAGGGCTGAAATGACAGCTACAAGCAGCTACAAACAAGGACCTAGTTCAAGGAATTTATCATTTATGTGTTGTGGTTGCCTGCTAGAAACATACTGTAATTTATAGGATGTTGCATACAAAACCTGACAGCAACGCAGAGAGATGGAGGTAAAACCGAGTGTGCGACAGAGAGTGGAGGGAGCAATAAGTGCCGTCTGCTGTGTCACATAAACATAAATTCCCACAGTCATACACACCTGTAAGTCACAATTTGAATACAAATCACTGAACTTCATTGTACTCTGCTGTTTCAAACTGTGTGTGACAAAACTGCCACTTTTATGGACCCAGATTGTCAGAGTAGCTAATGAAAAATGAAATATCTTGTTGGGGGATAAAAAAAAAAAAGATATTTTCTTGTAGGAACAGAAATGGAGGAAAAACATTACCAGAGCCAGTCATACTTGGTAAAGCTGCCAAAGGCCTGGGGCGAAATGGGTTCTCAAGACAAAATGTAAGGTAGAAATCTACAAAATGGAGAGCTGATCAACTTAGTTCAGTTTCGTCGGGGTATTCTTTCTGACCGAATTGGTGATGGTGCTTTCACTGTAGGAACATGCCTCTATTTCACATTTCTGTACTGTACAATGTAAATAAATGTAATTTGGGTCATTTTAGTTTACTAATCTGATCAAATATACTGTAGCTCCTGCACCGATCTTTATTACTTTGCACCAAAATACAATAGAAACCACAGCAGACTCAGCAGAAAACTTAATTTGGCTGCCTAGCTTTCTGTGTCTTTCTGACCTGAGGTGTGGCAATTGAAAATACTTCCTGAAACGATACTCCCGGTACAGTAGGTAACAAATCACCTTATTGCATTTCCTATAATCTAATTTCCTGTAATCCTGGAGCTGCCAGTAAGAAGGTGGAGTAAACGGTGGGTCTTAAAAGAAAAGAGCATGTAGTAATAGAAAGGAAAGGAGGAAGTCTTCCTAGTTAATGGGACACAGGCTTGTGTTCCCGTGGCCTTGAATTATGGTTGGAAGCATGGAAAGATTAGTAAGGAGGTGGGTGCTGTTTGCAGGTGGGATAGAAGAGGAGGCTGAGTGAGGGCTTGGGGGGGGAGTGATGTAAATCAGGTGATTCACAGTCTAACAGTATGTGTGTCTTCTCTTTGTGTGCACAGATGTGTGATTTCATGCCAAGTGAGGAAGTAAGCAAGCAGGTGGGGGTGTGTGTCGGTGATAGTGAAAGAGAAAGTGAACATATGGGACCGCCTTTGTACGTGTGTTAAGGAGCATGCACGTGAGTTGTTTGTACATTATGTGTGTGTGTGGGTGATGGTGGGAGAGGCTGGAGTAGATCTCAGGGTCCCGCTGGGTCTCTAGCACCAATTACTGTATCCTGCACATTTGCTGCCATCCTACTGAGCGCAGAGTATTTGGGCACGGTGTGCCCCCCCAACACTCGCACACACATACATACATACAAACACAAACACACACTAAGCATCACTGCGGCAGTAACAAAAACTTCACAAACTCTTTAAAGCTTCTCCTTCACCTGCCATTCCCATTAACCTCTACGTCATCTTCTCTGTCTCTTTCCTTCAGGTTTTTTTTATCTTGCTCCTCCTTCCATCCAGTTTTCACTCTAGG
>NW_018127914.1:4298182-4298477 GCF_001952655.1 Monopterus albus
TGAATGGCATCCATCCCCCCACACTGCTCTCCGTTCTTCAAGATGTTCTTTTTTTTTTTTTACCCACCCTCCCATCTTGCCCCTCTTCACCGTGAGCGCTGACCCCCTCCGTGTGTGTGATATTGAAGTGGTCAGAGTGTCTCACTGCTCATTCCAACCCTCCTCTCCTGTCCATCGCTTTTACTCCAGTCTTCTCATCTTTCTCCATACCTTCACCAGAACTGATGACCCCCTCCACATGTGTGATAATGAAATGGTCAAATTCCAATTCCCCTTTTTTTTTTTTTTTTCCTCT
>NW_018127914.1:4298588-4311198 GCF_001952655.1 Monopterus albus
TTCCTTTCATCTTCACCCGCTCTTTATTGTTTTCCCATTGCTATCGCCCATCACAAATCGCCTTTCACGTCCTGCTTTCAGCTTGATCCCTTGCCCTCTCTCCTTACCGGTGGTGATAACACCCTCCAGTCGGATGATGTTGGAGTGGTCAAACTGCCCTAGGATGCCAGCCTCGCTGAGGAAGGAACGACGCTGTTTGTCAGAGCAGCCGGCCCTTGATGTCTTTATGGCCACGGGCAGTTCTCTCTTACTGGGAAGCTTCAGGCAGCCGCGACACACCTCCCCAAAGTCACCTGCAGGAGGAGACACAAACAGAGGTCATGATGCCTGTTAACTGACAAACGTACAAGAGAGCAGAGAAAGCACAGGGGCAAGGTGCTGCAGGGTCAGACTGATCACACAAAGTAATACCTGAGCAAAGATCAAAAGAAAGTGAGTTAAAAAAAATCATGGGGGTTTAGCAGGGGTAATCAAAGAGAAAGGGGGGCAGGTTGGAGCAGAATCAGATGAAGAAATGCAAACAGTGGGGAGAAAGTAAGAATGCAAATGAACAAACATTGTTGAGAGAGAGAGAGAGAGAGAGAGACATGAAATACCAAGGAATCAAGGATGGTGAAGGATGCAGGTGAAACAGTGGAGCATCAAGTAGAAAGTAGAGATAACAACCAGCTTGACTTTAGCAAAGGTCAGCAAGGCAGGTCGAGGAGAAACTATGGACAGTTGCTGCTCCATTTCTAGTGAGATTTTCATATTTGACAACAAATGGTATTAAAGTTATAATTTTATTGCCATTTTGGAAAATAGATTTCATCATTTCTATTGTACCATACACTTCTAAGCAATTCTGATTTTCTCTAGCTAAGTCCTGCTACACCGTTTTCACACATGAAGATTATTTTACTTGCAACATGGAATACTAGCCTGTGGAAACGGTAAAGTCTGAAAAAAAAATAACCATGATGATGTCATCTCTGATTGGATTTGAGACTTAAGGTACAAAGAATGCAGACAGCCTGCGTTTTGAACTTGGTGCACTGAGTTAGAAAAGGGGGCATTTACCAGGCTGGGAGGGTCTAATGAAAGATGCTGTAGATTTGTGTTATTCTTTTTTTAATCTGTTTCTCACAAGGCCTCCAGCCAAATGAAAATAAGGTTGTATATTGATACTAAACCTCTACACCTGAGTAGTTGTGCTTTGTATAACCCTGTACCTGTGTGCACAATTCTCTCTATCTTGATGCTCGAGTTGTCCAGTTCCTTGGCAAAGGTATGTACGGCCTGCAGCAGATCCTCACAGGTCTCTGGGTCGATATAGGTCCTTCGTGTTGGGATCTTAACTAGAATAGTATAATGACATAGAAACAAATTATAGAGGGGATAAACCACAAGCTTGTCTGCACAATAAATATAAAAGCCTTGAATCCCAGCAGCAAAATGTCCACATATAGATAAAAGGATGCACTCAGTTCCCATTAAACTGTGTAAATAAGCAGAGCTAGCCAGCTGTCTGTATTGTTAGTATAAATAGATGTCTGTGGCCCTGACGGTAGCTCTTGCTCAACACAGAGCAAAACATTTCTCATGTCTGAGGCTAGAGTCACTGGAGAAATTGGTATCTCTGCCTCCTTCAACAAAGAATTCTCCTCTGTCTGATTGTTGAACATCAGTGTTATATCTAGGAAAAAGCCCTTGCCCTTTGATCCAGAGGCTGAAATCAATAGCTCAGTTTTACGCCTGATGTTTGAGATAGCAGAAATGTTTTTCTTTTTTGCCTGCTATCAAACCTCATTATAACTGTAGGCCCACCATTAATATCTAACATTATTTGCCAGTTGTCTGTGGTTATGATAACCAAATAATCCAAATCTCAAAACACTGTAGGGTACTATAGTTCAGGATGAGTATTTGTCCTTTAAAAAATACAAAATGCTTTCATTTATGTATTCATAACTCGTCTAACTCTCCTGTCTTGTTTGCTTTGACCTTGCGAACTCCAGAGGCAGACAGAAAAATTGAGATCAAAGTCTCAAGAGTTCTCAGCTCTGACTTTGGGTTTCCTCCACAAGGCTTTAGTCAGATCACAGGGCTCTTCCACAGGCTTTGTGTCTTTTCTGCTCATTTCACTAACACACACATATACATACATACACACACACACACACACACGCGTGCAAAATAACACACAAACACGGTGTAATGTTCAGTCAGAAACTGGGACAGGACATCATAGACAGTGAAATGCTGAGCCAGAGAAACCTTGTGCTATGGTACGTCTAGTTGGCTTCCTGCTTTGTTGGTAATTTTAGAGTTTGGGAACTAACTCTAAGTCTTCAAAAAAAAAAGTGACAGCTTAGGAACTTCAGCAAAAAAAAAAAACTCCCTAAAAATAATATGATCCTATGTCCTCAGTAGCCTGGCAAGTACAAAAGTACACAACTTGTTACCATACAACAGTTTGTCAGAATTCCAAACTGGAGACAAATTAGTCAAAGTAAATGAATAATAATACACTGCATTATCTGAGGTTTTTATAATAAAAAAAAGCTTATTATAACAATTTCCTTTCCTTATTTTTTTCAAGAACCTCAACTGAATCCCCACAGTGACACTAATGAGACGCAACAACTGGATATTTCAGTTGACATTTAGAACTGCAAGTGATATCGACTCCAACTGTTGTCTGTACACAACAAAACAAAAACACTACCTGGTTCCTCAATGAGCCTCTTGTTTTCTTTATTAACTCCCTGTTGTATTTACAAATGACCAACAACTAGCAAATAAACTCGCCAATAAGCATTAACCAGTGGGGTACAGTTCTCAGTTAGGTGACCTTTGACCCTTGTTACTGCATGTTGCGGCTCTTCCAGGAAAAGCCCCGGTAGCTTTCGCAGCAGCAGAACCCAGCTCTGAAATGTTATTACAGCTCCAGATCGACCTGAAGGATACTAGCTGCCTCACAACGGCTTATTGATCCAACACACACACACACACGATTGCATATGTGTACAAACACACATATATATTTGTGTGCATAGACAGGCAGATCGACAAATAAAGCCAAAAGTCCAATTATCAAGCAAATGAGACCTTTTCTATTGAAGGTCAAGGCTGAGTGGAGAATCGAAGACTCTTTCTTTTCAAATGGGGTTTTCAAACATATGCACTGTACTGTTGCGGCTTAAAACCAGCTGTACACACACATGTGCACACACATAGAAGGGATGCTCTTGCGCCTTGTAAACTGATGAGTATAGGCTGAAAATGGTTGCAAAGGTTCAGACAGTATGACACAGGTGTGTGCTTCATTGACTCTGCAGCGGATTAGTTTCAGGGTTAACTGCGTCAGTGCCATGAGCGATTGAGGGGAAACTAAAGCATCATCACACTTGGCTGAATAATCTTCACTATACCAGAGTGTGCATGCTCAGCCCACATATTTTCATTCTAGACAAAAGGCCATAAATTCTGTATTATGCTAAACTGTGTTTCTCTGCTCATTTCCCCAGACACCTTCTCTCTCTCTCTTACATGCAATCAGACTCTGAATGATATTTAAAAGTGGTCTATTAATGAAGACTGCAGATGAGTCTTGATCCTTTCCTCAATGCTCTCTATTACAAGCTTCTAGGTCACAGACTGAGATAAAACTAATGTTTTGAGCAGAGTCACTTATGATGAGTCCCTCCATCTCTGCCACCTCACCTCTTTACCATCCATCTTTCTCCCCTTTCACACTGCCTCTCACTCACCCATTCCCCCTTCCTTATTCCTCCATTTTATTACTCACACACTAATTTATTCAGTCGCTCTCTCTCTCTTTTCCTCTGTCCTTTCATGTTAATATATGGCTGTGAAAAGTGTTTCAAGAGTCTGGCAGGCGAACAGATGGGAGGGGAAAAAAATTTAAAAATCAGGCTTACATAAAACTCACTACCTCACACACTTTCAGTTCCCGGACAAGGCAGAGCTGCAGCACCGTGACAGCACCTCGTACTGTAGTCACAAAAGAGTCACGGAAGAGAAAGCGGACTCACAAGAGTGTGTGTTGGCAAAGAGAACAAAAATATGTCTTTGTGCCTATTTATGTCGGTGTCCACACTCTACAGAGAGGGGTGTATGTTGGAAAATGAGGCCAAAACTGTGTGTGCGTGTGTGTTCTTGTGTGGACTGCATCCTTGTCAGTTGTTGCCATGTCTTTGTTCAGGCAGATTTAATTCCCGGCCGCATGGCTTCGGCTCATTATTTATCAGGCATAGTGCTTCGAACCTCTCTAGAGAGCTCAGCATGCTGGGAGATTAAACAACGCAAATGAGCACGCACGCTCGAGTACCCCACACACACAAGGGAAAACTCTACAAACACACATCACATGCACCACATTAGCAATGCCCTGGTGCACACACTTGCAGAAGACATATGTCAAACTACTTCCATTCTGTCACTGTCAAACAAAAAGCCCATTGAGCGCTTTCAGAGCAGAGTTTTTTAAAAAAAGCAGCATTTACAAGCTTGTACAACATCACATACAACAACAACAAGCCCTGTTTAGAGAGTGCAGGCTCTGCTGCTGCCCGCCAGCGCTGGAGCTTTTACCCCCTTGTCACTCTGGCTCGTTATCGTTCCCCTCCTCCTGATTTCAATCTCTCCCTTTCGAACTCAAATGCACACGCCACCTAATGACGTGAGTCAGTGTTGGCTAAGCATGTGCTCAGAATTAAGAATTAATGTTGTGGTGCTGCTTAGTGCCTCGAATGTCATTTGTAATGCATGGTCTATACACATGCATTCCAGCAGATGGAAGTGGAAAGACAAAGCATTTATTGGCAGATTCCTCCCCAATTCTCTGGCTTTGAACACAAATGCATAAAACACCCCTGTGATATAACAGAGTGGTCGCCACGGTTACTTACACTGGAAGTAAAGTTCCTCGTCTCCCTCTTGAGAAGCTTTGTTGTAGCCGCATTGTCTACAAAGTGAAACAAAAACAGGTATCAGAAACACAACCAAATACAAACATCAGATGCCGTTTATCTTGCAATGTCCATTAACTGGGAGATGAGAGAAAGGGAGCACTGATAGCGGAGATGGAAAGGATATGGAGAAGCATTCCGAGAGATCCCTGGTGTGCTGGTACTGATCAACATCAAACCGTTTTGAGGCACAATAAGCAGAAATCCTGCCTAATTTGACAGAGTGAGTCACAGACACACGTTGTTAAGCCTGGGAGGGCTGTTGTTGTTTCACCCTGGTGGAGTTTTTATGAAAGAGTTGAACACATATACACACAGGCAATACTTTCAACACATATGTGCACACACTGTTCTCTCTCATCCCTTGCCGCTACAGGGGGTCTAAAAGGGAACGAGTTCTCTATGATCTAACTGCTGATGGCTTTGCGGCTTAAAGGGAAACTTGGCTCTCTATCCTCACACCAACACACACCCTCAAGCAGAACACACGCACACACGCTTTAAGTCAGAGATTAACAAGTCCTGGACAGACCTTCTGGCTGGTCAGCACTGTGCTTACTCGGATTAGAGAGTGGGATGAAAAACAAGACAAGAGGGATACAGCCAAGGAACTGACGAAGGTCGTGTTGGTAAAATCTGCTCTACAGATCAGATGCTTTTCTGACAAATAGATGTGTAACACAGATAATAAATGAAAACTCAAGGTCAGGAATGTCAGGAATTTTCTTCCAGCGACAGTCTGAAGAACTCTTTGCAATCCTCAGCTGCGTTAGTTTATAAACTGCGAGGTTTATTACATTTATGACTCGTGTTCGCATATGTTTATTTTGCAAGCATCGCTTCAACACATGAACATGGAAAATATTTATTGTGGCTGGTTACCAGGTTTTCAGGGATTTCAAACAAAAACAGACACAGCAAGCTTGACAAAATCGCTCTGATCGCTTCACACCAAATTTAAGACTTCAGGAGTGGTCACTTTGAGGTGGATAATCTGTGTGTCAGAAAGACTGAGGATGCCCCCTGCTCATCTCTATAAACCTGTGCATGCTTCTGTGCATCGGTATTATTGAGTGAAGGATAATATCTGGTCAGGGAGCTGTGTATTAATGTGCATGTCAGAACACATCAGTGCTTCACACAGAGTTCTCAGAGAGCCTGACAGACCCACATTACCTGTGTGTGTTGCTGCTTGCTTCTTTACACCGCACACACCCACAGCATTTATACACAAATGTGTACGTGCAAACGCTTTCATGCCTGTGTTTACGGGATTGTGTTATTTTGCATGTGCATGCTTCCTGTGAGTGTTTGTGCGAGGGGGATGTGATAGCGGGCGAGGCTGACATATTCCTTAGCCCGTGTACTGGCAGGGTCTGAGGCAAGGTCAGGACCCTGTCTGTCAAAATGCACCAGCAGACACAAGCAGCACAGCTCCTCGGGGCAGGCGATAAGGGGGAGGAGACAAGAATTAATAGATAAGGGAGCATAGCAGAAAGGGAATGAGGTGGGGAACAGTAGGGAGATGAGGATGGAGAGTATTATGGTACCAAGAGAAACAAAATGCAAGAGACCTAAGGGGAGAGGTGACGTAAGGGAGCAAATGGAGAACACGGCAAAGCAGGAGATAAATCACAGAAAAAAAAAGGCAAGGAAGTCAAGAGATGGAGAGGCAGAGGAAGTGACAAGAAAATAAGAGGTTAGGGTAAGAGGGTAATTAAGTAGATATGCAAGGAAGGAGCAATACTATACAATCGTTGAAGAGGCATGGAGTATAGCCCATAAAGTACATGGTTTGGGGCAGAGGAAGAAGCAGGGAGTAAAAGAAAGAAAAGAGTGCAGGGCAAGAACGGATGCTATAGATTAAGGAAGCAAGGCAGCAAAGGAAAACTGTAGCTCAAACATACAGCAGGATAAATTACAGGCGTGACAAGAAGCAAATGAGCAAAACTGCAAGCAGAAGAACTGGAATATCACAGTGTAACAAATCAAATGATATAAAGGGAGTGAGGAGACAAGGAGGGAACTAAGCCTCTGAGAAAAGAAAGAAGGAAGGAAGGAGAAGGCGATGCGCATGAAAGGAAAGTTGCACGACTTTATTCCATTTCCAAAACTTGTTTTAAAATGCCACAGCAGTTCTTTTTGGGTATGAAGTCAACAGTAAGAGTTTCTTTTATATTTTTAAGTTCATTTTATATCATGGTACATCACAGTACTGAGGATATAAATGGAACTGGGCCAAACAGTTCGATAAAAAGGGGAGTAAAAGAAGAAGAAATATTTTTTTTGCTTATTAGCATTCTCTTGGTATAAGGACAGCTGGAAAAAAATATAAAAAAGAGCACAGAGGGAGAGAAGAGATGGCAAGGCAAACGGAGAACTAAAGAGCGAGGATGGATGTGCAGGAGGGGAGTGCAGGCATGTCAGTGTACCTGGGCATCAGCTGTGTGAAGGGAGGAAGAGGAGAGAGAAGAGGAGGAGGAGGAGGAAGAGTGGAGAAAGATGGTCAGTCAGCATCATTTTGGATTGATGGATTCCTTTTTCTTAAATCGAATCATTCCGGTCATCACTGGAATATGGTGGATGTCGCCAAGAAAACATGCAAAAAATAGTCAGAGATCATAACATCTGTGTAAACATATATTAGGAAAATATATCCTCCAGTGTTTTAATGCGTTTGACTAGAATTGTGGACCAATTTTTATATTTAGCACTTCAAAAGAAGCAGAAGATAGAATAAAATGTGCGGATGCCAGAACACTGAATATTCTGGCCAAGTTCTCTCATTGGCAGCTCGGCCTCATCAAATGTTGATCCTGACAAGAATTCCCATCTTCATTTAGCCCATGTTATTTACAAATCATTAAAAGTGGCTTTCAATTTTAATAAATGAATGTAATCGGTGAGGTAAATAAGACATTTTAGCTATCTGACAGTGATTCCTTAGTAAATATAACTTGATGAGTAAGGGTAGCCATTTCTAAGTTTTTGTTGTCACCAAATACTATAAACAGAACCAGCAATGCATTTGTCTGTCTCTCAACACTTTCCGACTTCCTGTGGCAAATCCTTAAGGGGAAATATACACTCACTAGCCACTTTATTAGGTACACCTGTATAATTGTATGCAATTCAATGCAACACATCAGCTTTGATGCCCGACTGTTCAGTTGCTGCCTAATGTACCTGACACACTGACAGGTGCCGCTGTAATAAGACAATCAATGTCATTCATTTCACCTAGCAGTGGTCATAATGCTATAGCTCATCAGTGTATTCCTTATTTTAAAAAATAGTTCAATAATTTCCTAAAATGGTTTTTAGCAGACATTAATAGTGCATTTGTTAGGGCTGCAGTTTTGGTGCTCTAGTGCATATTTACCCCACCAGAGGGTCTACGTGGGACTAGAGAGCCCACTGAAGTATCATTACAATGAATATGGGCACTGTATTTTAATTGTGCAGAGATGTCACCAAGTGCAAATGTGCAGCTCACCTGATGTGTTTTGACCACATAAATAATACCTATTAGAATCAGTTCAATGCTGGTTTTGGTCTTTTTGTGGGGAATAACGGGGAAAATGCCTTTTGTTATCTGGATGGAGGGAGTTTGTAATGTCCGACGTGTATGTTTTTACAGTAAGTGCATACTTTTTAATGATTCTTTTTGATAAAGCAGTGGTCGGAATGCCTTCTTGGCACACAGCATAGCAAACAGCACTGGGAGATATTTTCCTCATGGGGCCCATCTTTGAAGAGGAATCTTGTAAGGTGAAATATAGTTACTTGTACATTACAGCTCACAAATCTTTTGTTGAAATATATAAAAATATTTTTATTTTTTAAGAACTAGCAGGTCTTCCTTACATGACATCAATGTAACAGTAGTAATAACTGTAAACAAAAGGCTGTCATCATGACTTGGGCAGAAAGAATAAGCACGAGCTGTGCCCTACGTATATACATCTCAATGACAAATTCAAATTTTGCTCATTTTCTACTGAATTATCATATGTGCAGCACTCGCTCGTGTTTTCAAGAGAGAACTTTCAAGCAAAAGGAGAACTGACACTATGTAAATTTAGCCTATCTACTATCGACTCTTTCCTCTCTGTACCTGAATTCTCCTCTAAAATGAAGTGCAGTTATGGAAATAACATGAATAATAGGTGAGAGAGCAGGAATAGAATCCTAGCTGGCAGCTAAAGTGAGGCAGAGAGGAATTAGAAAGAGGCTTGTGTGGGGTAAAACACATGGAAAATTAGGACATTTCATAAAACCGCTTCAGCTTTCATCCATCATAAGTTTTATCCATTAGTAAGACTCTAGTTTATCAGATCCAAAATGGTGACACATTTGTTTTCCTCCACTGCTGAGCTGCTTCTTGAAAATCCACACTATGGTTTTTTTTTTATCTAAAGTTTTTCCTGCACAAAGTAAAGACATCATAGTTTATTGTTTGACTTAAGAATCATTAACAGGTCATTACTTACAAATAAAGTAATGATCACTGATTTGTGAGTGATGACTTAAAGCAACTTTCACGTTTAAAATGGAAGATGTGTGTGTCTGATTTTGAAACATGAAAGTACTGATCTGTACAAGACATGCAAGAAACAACACTGCTGAGCTTAAGACCTTTTCTCTTGGCCTACCATCACTCTATATCTGTGTCACTAAGAGTCAGTGGCCCTCTGCTTTAATTCCCACTTCTTCCTTTCCTCTTGAACTCCGCTCCTGATAACTTGTTACCAGACACAGATATACACACTCACCAGTCACAGCACATACACACACACGGAGCGACGTGTCTGGTGAAGGGTAAACAATCCCACTGCACTGACCAGTGAAGCCTGGGCTTCCTGGAGAATGTTTGGGCGATTCTCTGGAACTGTGGCTCTATCAGACTGTCAAGCACCAGTGAACTCTGTGTCTGTGTGAATGTGAGTGTGTATGATGGGACAGTGTCAAGATAAGGTTTATAGAAAATAAAACACAATGTACTTATTTCTTTGTCAGTCCTATCAGTCTATTCTTACTGGTTCCTAATATTTCCCCATGTACAATCACAACAACCCTGGCAGAGAGAGGAAAAGCCCATAACACACTGGCCATGCAGTGGCATTTAGACACCTGTAGCATCAGAAGGCCAGTGGCATGGCATAAACAAGCTGGATGTGCCAATATAAGGAACAAAACATAAACCAGCAAAATACTGGAAAACAGGAGAGTTCTTCAGAGTGGCGAGTCCACAAGTTCACACATGCTAATATATGCTATTTTATATTTAGCAGTGTGTTTTGGTCTTCAGAGCGACAGGGACAAAAAAGGTTCAGAGGAGGGAGAACCAATCCACACCCACGTGTTAGAGCTGCTGTCACACATTTACATTAGAACTGAGAAATGAAGCCACATTTCCCGACACAGTGGGCTTGAGGACTGTGCAGAGTATCCCCGTGCGTATCCATAAATGTAAATGTGTGCCTTATGTGTGTAAGGCTGCCTGCGCCTGTGCCGTGCGGTATGTGTACGCAGTGGGACTCATTTGCATGTGCCTGTGTGAGCAGGCAGATCGATGTAACTGAGACCCTCCAGCCTTAGCCAGGAGCTGGCTGTCTTTGCAAATAATACAAGAGCATGGTAATTGAGGCATCAAGTCATTCCCTCTTTGTCTCTATGCAAAACATGAAGAGCAAGTTAATGGTCCAGCAGCGATGAACAATGGAGACCATTTGGAATGAAAGCAGTGATGGAAATAAAGGAGAAAAAGATAAGCATTATTATTCACTGCCAGGCTGAGGGTATGATGCTGTTGTTCCTCAAAGCAAGAGTGTGTTTAAATAGCTGTACATGTGTGTATCTACTGAGAGTAAGAACATTTTTGCATATTCAGTGTTTTCTGTCACTATGCTGCTTCCTTCACATGGTGCGTGTACATTTATCCCCATATACTCCTTTACAGACGTGTGACTGACAGCACCGGTGCTGCTGTGAATGAATGGAACCCGTTCCTACACCTGGTTGGTGCCATCATTGCACTGCTTATGTGCATCTTGAAATGGTCTGGTGGTCTCCTCTTTATCACAGTCCCCTCTTTATACAGGTAGGTGTACCTGTGGAAAAGGCCTGCTTTACTTTATCCAGATGAGATGTGGCACCGTAGATCTGTGTCTGCATGTGTAGAGGAAAGAGAGAGGGACTCCACACAAACTGTGCAAACAAATCCTTTCACAGTGTGTATGAAAATATCTCTGGATAGGGATAGATTCCAATTGAATATCAGCCAAATTAAATGAGGAAAAAAAAAAACTATTGTGTTTGGCAGTGTGTACAGTAGATGTGTGTTAACTGTGTGGGAGTAGATATGTGCTCCCTACTCATCTGCCCGAGTGTGTGATGGAGTGTGTGACATGAATTGGGTGAGTATGTGTTTCTGTGTGGGCGTGTGTGAAGCGAGCTAGCAGGATATAGAATTGGACAGAAGTCAAAGAGCAAAGTGTTTGGAACGACAAGTGGAAATGCACCGTCTCTTATTTAACTGCTCAGCTGAACAAAACATGCGATATATGGGCAAAATGTAGTCAGTGTCATAAACAAGACAATAACACATGCATCAAATGGAGGGTAGTGAGTAGGTGGGTGATTGATTTTTGACTTTGTAGGAGTTTAGTTTAGTAGTATCAGAAACATCAAAGAAAATTCATATACAGTGTCTGATAATCACCACAAAGATTTGTAAAAATAGACAAAGGAACTGGTGGGGAACTAGTGGTGTGGAGTCTTAATTACCAACTGATACCACACATACGAATTCAACCTCCATACCACAGAAGCTTTTTCAAGCCTGGCAGGTGTTGCTATTTTCCACTAGTCACTTATTATGTTTTGTATTATAATGAGCCACTTCCTACACTCAATTGCAAGTTGGTCCTCAAAATAAATCGCAATTCTGAACTGGTCAAACATGGTTTGTCTACTTAAGCTAATGCTGCTAACAGCAACAAGTCCCGGTTTCATGTGGCTATGCATCAGCAAAAACTGTTTTATGGTTGCTTCATTTTTCAGTCCATTCAGAGGTAATATTGTAACAGCAATGCTCTTAATTGTGCAGCAATGTTCACTAATCACTTGGGACTACAAAAATCTATTTAATAGTTAATAGTTTAATAGGGATGTATCTTCAAATTGTACTGCTTTACAGTTTTTAAAACCATGCTAGTACAACGCATACTAGCTTTGCTTAACCTAATTTTAAGCTGGTCCAAACAAGCCATGCACTTTTGTTTTAAAAAGAACCAAAGCCTACCCAGTATGTGGGTCTAAGTTTACCAGACTGCCACTGTAAACCTGATTAACAATAGAGAAATGAAGCTTCTTGCCACAGTCTGAACGGTCTCTTCCTGCTGCCCGAAAACTCGCTCAACTAAAACAATCTCAATTTAATAGAGTGAGTATGCTGAAAAATGAGCAGTGGGGCTGTTGTAGTCTATTGGTTTGCTTTAAAATTTATCGCCACTATAAAAAATTTGGTGAAATAACAATTCCGTGTGACAACTGTTCACACTTATTATGAAAAGCACAAAAGACATTTGAAGTTGTTACATGCCCAAGAGGTGGAGCAAACTGTCGGGCAGGAT
>NW_018127914.1:4311220-4315957 GCF_001952655.1 Monopterus albus
TGCTGCTAACAGCATTCCTTTAAACTTTTTTTTACTCTTTCACCACTCCTCTATATGAAAACTATTTTGACTACGAAAATCTATGAACCAAACAAAAAAATGTGGACATTTGTCGTGGTGACTCGCGTAACTTTTCCTCTGCTGTTTTCACAGAGCAGCTCCTTTTACCACTGGATCACTGAAAAACTATGCTGAGGTTTTTAAATCTAAACTTAAGACCTGTTTTTTTTCTCGCTAACTTTTAAATATTTACTGTATCTTGTCAACCTGCTATTTTATTGAATATTGCACTCCCTTGCTTTGCCCTAAATTTGTAAATTTCTACATTATACTGTCTGTGTATTTACTGTTATTCATGCATTTTCTGTTTTCAATTTGATTAATTGTCATTTATTTACATTTTTGCATTTTATTATGTGGTTGTAAAGTGTTTTGAGACATCCTGGTGTGAGACCACACTTTAAACAAATTTGAATTGGATTACTGTAATCTGGATTATAATGGAGTAGCATGTGGCTGTATTATAATCTGAGAATGAAAGAATGAGCCACAGGAAGTGTACAGTAGATACAGAATCAATTGTTTATGTGTGTGTTTACGGCTCTGTATTCATTCAAATCTACCTCCTCCAGATGAGCAGTCCCACTCCCATGGAGAGCAGCATGATCAGGGCGGCCACTGAGACGACGACAATAATTACCACCGGGCTCTGTTCACTAGATGCCAGTGCCACTGGAAATGACAAAATACACTCAAGTGAACAAAAGCACACACCTGAACTGAAGTGGGTTCACAACAGTAATTAGTCAGTGATATTTGTGTACTGTGCTGTACATGCTCATCATTACACCATAACTTAACACATCAGTATGCATGTATATGCATATCAAATGTATGCATATGCAAGTCTATTATAGTCTATCACAACCTTCTCTACATTATTAATACTCTCAGTTGACCCTCTCATATGATACTATTTAAAACATTTACACATCCTCAACACCCTTTGGGGAGAAACCTCATATCTACTTTACAGGAAATGAAAAAACACCTGTATCTAAAATAATTCAACATCACAATTTCAAAGTTGGTATTGTGTCTTTATATGAGGTTTTGCTGACAGTTATGAGATTTAGTCACAGGCTCTTCTTATGTTTCATTGGTTAAATGTTTGTAAAACCCACAGACAGACATAAACGGTGATCAATAGCATCAATGTATGAAAAAATAAAAAAGGCAAAATGTAGACATACGAGGTTTCTGCCCGACAGCGACAATATATTCAGCTTCACAAAACAGACTCAAAGGAAAAGAAATAATATGACATCTTGTGTTTTTGTAATGCACAGTATAATTTTATTAGCTGACGCTGTAGTAAAACTAATGGTAGTAGTAAACTAAAACTGCACTGACAAAAAGATCTCAATTTAAGATCCATTTAGCAGGGGTGAATCTAGAAAATTTTGGATGGGGTGGCCAGGTTGGGGCACAAGCTCAAAGAGGGATGGCACATTTGAAATACATGTAACAAGTAAATTAAGCCCTTAGTTCTATGAAAGTAAACATTATTAAGCATCAAATTGTTTATTATGAGTAAAAATGAGACACACATATTGCTTTTCTTTAGCCAACTGTGGCTATGCTCCTTATTTAATCCCAGCTGGGGACATCGCTGCTGCACAGCGGCCCCCCTCAACAAAAAATGACAAGTACTTCATAGCATGCATGCATTATATAAACTAAAACAAATGACCTATATCAGTTATAAAGCACCAGTTAAATCAACAAATTGTCATAGCTTTTCATTCATTAATAGTGACAAGCATCATGTTCTGACTCTGGCAGGGATGGCCAGTACCACCCCGGCCGCTCCCTGGATCTATCCATGCCATTTAGTAGCTGCTCTGGTGCTTTCACTCACATTACATTATCTTCACTGGCAGATGGGCAGATGTCAGTACTACAGAAGTTCTTGGCTGAGAGAGACGAGATCATGGAGTAGCCACTAGTCATCTTCACAAGGAGGAACAATAATCGTAAGCAACTCCATGTAAACACTAATCAAAAATAAACAGACAATAAATGTGTACAAGCTTGTAAAGATTTTTCTCCCCTTTGTATTGCAGCGGTCCACCTGCCAACTTTCCTGCCTGCTTACAATCAATCTACAGATTGTTATGTGCCTAATGCATAATTCTCTTGGCAGATAAATGCTGTAATAGTGTGATTAGGGTTTTGAGTATCTGCCTTTGGTACACGGCCACTAGAGGTTGCTGTGTTGTTGTTTTGTGAGAGTGTCGGGTCATTTTTTATTTGACTCTTGATCTAGCCTGAAGCAAATGTAGAAAAGTGAATGTGCAACATCCAAAAAAGTTATTGCGCTACTAAGACCTCTCCCCCTAAAGCAAACAAAAGAAGTGTGAAACCCCATCTGCTTAAAATAAAAAAAAATAAAAAACAATTTCTGGTAGAGCTGGTCTTTGGCCAACTTTAAAAGATAGTGGTTGTGAATGGCAGATCTGAGGTGAATTGAACTGTGTAAAAAGTGAAGCAGTCCAACAATATAAGTTCAACAAACCTCTTTCCTGGATAATTAAAGATTCAAAGCAAAGCATTTGTAAAAAAAAAAAAAAAAAACACACAAGCTATGAGACATACACTGACACAAAGACACACAGGGAGTCCCAAAAAGACCCTTAGGTGGCACAAGGGACATGATATCAACTTGCACAACCATTTCACAGCTTGCAGCTAAAATCTTGAATCTTCACACATAATCTCAGACACTGTCACACCCCTTCCTCTCTTTCTGTCCCTGTCTCTCGCACTCCAGCAGCACGCCTCATTGTGTGGGCTGGCCTAGTGCCTATACAAACCTCCATCCCAATCTGCCTGGCGGTGCTAAGAGCAGGGAGTGAAGAAACAGGAGAGGAGGCGTAAAACGGCTACTCACACTCGCCAAGTGTCTGCAGCTCCAGGGGAGTGCTGTACGCGCCATAGTCGATGGGCGGCGGAGAGGAGGAGGAGGAGGACGATGATGATGATGATGAAGAAGAAGAAGAAGAAGAAGAGGAAGATGATGAAGAAAAGGAGGAAGAAGTAGAAGATGAGGAGGAGGAGGAAGAGGCAGAGGAGGAGGATGAGAGTGGGGAGGATGACAGGGAAGAGGAGGGGGTTGGTGTGGAGAAAGGGCGGATAAGGAAGACATATGTGGTGCCAGGTTTGAGATTGTTGACACTGATCCGTGTGGCTGCGGTCTTCACAGTAGAATAACTCTGATCCTTTTGTTCCTGTGGACACAGAAAGCGAAGTGAGAGACAGAGGAAACAAAGAAAGAGAATGAAGGAGGGAGATGAGGAGGTGGAATCCATTTGTGAGATGCCTTGTTCATTTCCACGGCACAGTTTGTAATGCTGGGGGATGTGCGAGACAATTTAGAAACAGAATCAAAGGCTTTGGTAATATTTCATTTACTGAGAGAGAGGAGCAGCGTTTCAAAGAGTCACAAAGTTTTACAGAGTCAGATGCTTTTCCAGGCGAAGCTGAGTTAGACTTTTCAATTAAGAAGCATCAGTCGGCACCTTCGGAAAAAACACCACAATAATAAAAGCATGACTTTAGTCATTAGAAAGGTCTTTGGGAAAATAATCAACGCTGGTGCTCATATGTTTGTGGGAATGAGTCACATGTTGCACAAGTGGGCACAAAAAGGCAGTGAGTAGGTGACACACAATAACATAACTGCTCTACTTGTTGACTGATACTTTGCCTCTTTTCCCATACCTGCCTTAAAATAACCCTCACTGTACTGTACTGTACTCTGCATGTCAGTAAGATCACTCCAAATGAGGGTGAGCTTGTAAAACAAATATGAGCATAAATCTGATTTTCATGCCAAGTTACTTGCTAAACATCACTATATTAACATTGCACTTGTTAGCATACTGATGTGGGGTTCAACTAAAAGCACAGCTGTGCATAGGCACAGCCACACAGAGATGCTAGCATGGCTCTAGACCCTTAGCTTTGTTCAGATGTGCCCAAGAATGGAGCTGCATGATGAAAGACTAAATAAAGTAGAAAATCGTCTAAACAGAGGGACACAGGCAGGGGGAGTGGCAGCTATTGTATAACAAGCAACGCCTGTGGAGTGTGCTAATATGTTACAGACAGGACAGATGAACAGAGCAGGATGGAGAGGACTGAAGGAGAAAAGATGGCATTCTCAGAAAAGACTGGTGGGAGGAAAACAACAGCACTCAGACAACACTTGTAATCATCACTTATGAATAAACTGTTTAGTCATTATCATCGTTAGTCATTACTATAAACTACAGCATGTTATTTGTTATCCAGATAACTTGTGTCAGAGTGTTATCAAATGTTTAACTATTGATTAAAAAAAAACACAAGTAAGCTCTATAATATGTGGATTCATAATGTAAAGCTGCACCTTCACTGATCAGCCACAACATTAAACCTAGTAGCAGGTGGCTGCATAGCTGCAGACTGGTCAGACTGCCCATGCCCACCCCGTCCTCCGCTGAAAGTGCCTACATTTGGCATGTAAGTGTCAGAATTGGACCATGGAGCAATGGTAGAAAGTGTCCCAATCAGATGAATCACATTTTCTTTTACACCACGTGGATGGATGGGTGCGTTGCCTGGCTGGGGAAGAGTGGGCACCAGGAAGATGGCAAGCCAAGTATACCCCTTCATGGCTAAAGCATTCCCTGT
>NW_018127914.1:4315996-4328233 GCF_001952655.1 Monopterus albus
AGCAGGATGATGCTCCCTGCCACACTGCAAAAAGTGTTCAGGAATGGTTTGAGGAACATGACAAAGAGTTCAGGATGTTGACTTGGCCTCCAAACTCCCCAGATCTCAATCTGATCGAGCATCAGTGGGATGTGCTGGAAAAACAAGTCCAAGCCATGGAGGCTCCACCTCGCAACTTACTGGACTTAAAGGATCTGCTGCTGACGTCTTGTTGCCAGATACCAGAGGACATCTTCAGAGGTCTGGCCAGGCTTCAGTGGGTCAGAGCTGTTTTGGTGACATGAGGGGGACCTACACAGTAGCAGGCAGGTGATATTAATGCTGTGGGTGATCAGCGCTGATATAAAGAAGGAAGAAAAAGATTATACCCCGGCTAAGCAAAGCCATATTTTATGTTTAACAGGCCCTTTGTTGCAGTGTAGTTGAACTGCCTTTTCATTTCATGGCCTTTCAACAATTTTACTGTCTCAGTCTGAGTTATTCTCCATCCATCCTTTACAATCTCTCCTTTCATTTACTTCCCTCGTTCTGCTTTTCATCTGCATCTAGTCTCATAAAGTACTTTCATTCATTTCTTTCCATCTACAGTATCGCTGTGCTCTTGCAGGCATCTCTCTACCAAATGACCTTCTCCTCGTCGGTCCCTAATACCCTCCTCTGTCCCTCACACCGGCATCTTATTCTTTCATAATGCTCTACGCCTCCTGCTATATCTTCTCTGTTCTCAAAATTTTCCTTGCACCCCACCCCCCACCCCCACACTAAATCTTGCTTTTTTTCCAAAGATGTGGGCGTAGAGCAGTAAGGAGCAGGGCTTTATTAAATATGGTGAAGCATAGAGAAGAGAAGGAGGTGTGAAAATGGGTGAGATTGTGACGCAGCCAAACACAAAGACCTGGCGTTGCCAGAAAATGCAGTGTATGAAACTGGAAAAGCGTGAGCATGACAGCTGTGGTTTACGTGCATGACAGATTTACTGTGAAGACTATCAACGTTGACGGGGTGGCCACAATCTGACTAAGCCCTATGTTAAACGAGCGTGATAAGGCTGATGAAATAAAAGCAAAAGAAAGAATCGTATGGATTCAGGTTTATACTGTACATAACTGGCCCTTAATTCACAAAAAAGTAAGCAGTTCAAGGCAATGATTCAATCTTATGGAAAGGGTTGTAAAAATACCCTGATTTGCTTCAGTCTCACTAGAAGAGTCATAATATTCCTTCTCTTTGTTTACTTGGTGGTAAGTTTTGAGTTCCCTTAATATTTACATCATCTTTGTACATACTCCATATCGAGTGTAGGTGCAACAGGATTTTATGGGGTTTACTGGAAAATCAGCACGGTTCTGGTGCTGTCACCATGACAAACTAGAACCTGATTTATGCTGGATGTTTAGTGGGATTGATGTTTGAGAGTTTAAAATACCTTTTAGCATATTTACTGAAACATTTTTGATTAAAGGTGCACTCCATAAACTTTACAGAGTCATAAGAACAACCTGTGACAGCAGAAAACCCACACTGAAACAGAAGAGTCTAAAGAAGACACTACTGAGTTGCACAATGGGGTCCATAGCCCAGTAATGATTGAAGTTAACAGCATTTTCTAAAAATGCTTATACAAACACTTTTTTTTTTTTTTTTACACACATTTCCCAAAGCAGCTTTTAAGAGTGAGTACATGCACCCACTGTTAAGAGCTTCTCAACTTTTTTATGTGATACTAAACATAATACAATTTTAACTTTGAAGATTATAAATGCCATATAATAAAAATACATACTTTATATTACAAAGCTGGATTTGACAATAATCAAACTTTAGGATGCATTTGGGAAACAAGACCATGAACATTTTATACTTAGAAAATAAACTTGTAAACCATAATGTAGACAACAGAAAAGCAGCAGTGATGCAGACAGATGGAGATGTAACAGTGGATTTACCTTCTCGTAGTATTTGACCTCATATTCGGTGCGGCTGCTGTTTGGGTAGGAGGGCTCCCTCCACACCAAGGTTATACTCTTCTGTTCGATCTTCTCCGCTCGCAGCTCACTGATCAGAGATGGTGCTAGTGAGAGAAGAATAGAAAGAGGAAGAGGAGAGGTGAGCTTGGGGATTCCAGTTTCGTTCAATATTAACAAAATCGCTTCAAGACATGTGAAGGACATCAGAAACAGTCTTACTGTAACTCCCCAGTGTTCTCCGTTTTGACGAAAAAGTCAAGGAAGGAATATAGTACAGTGAACTTTCTCACCAGGATTTTGTCAGAAATCTGGCATGTATAATGTATATCCATTATACCCTACTGAATTCTTAGATATGAAGTGAGAGAGCACAAGAAATGTGGAGACAAGAAGAGGAGAGCAACAGGGAGGGAAAGAATGAAGCTAGGAGAGAGGTAATGAATTAATTATTGAAGCTGGAATGTGTCAGAGAAGACAACTTCATCCTACTCAAGTCCCCATGAATGGACAAACACTGCGTACCTTTTTTTGAGTGTGTGTGTGCAGCATTGAACAGATCCTCGGCCAGTGCACCAGGGCTGACAAGATCAATACAGATATGGATTGACTGACAAGTCTGTATCGACACGAGACTAACGGATGGAGACGCTCTTAATCTGAACTCACTGTCTCCTCACCAGCTCTCTCCATCAAACTGACTTCAGAACTTTTTCTTACTCACTCCAGGGAAGCCTCCGTGAAATTTATCCCGACAGACATTTCAAGTCTTACTGATCACAACAGAGTGCAAAGTAGAAGATGAATGATCAGTGCAAAACCTTCCGGATTTAGATGCAGCGTGTAATGGCACTGGCTCGCTAAGCAAACAATTTCATTAGTGAAAAAAGACCGGCTCTTTGTTTCCCTGTCAACGACTGACAGGCAGCACACAGTACGATAATCAGCAAGTGCCACCCATTCTTGCGTAAGTGCTAATTAAGCCATGTTTAATGAAGTAGCAAAATGGCTTGTCACTCAGAAATACTAAGAAAAATAAAGGGGTGCATTTATTTTAGTCAAAGGCCCTTTATGTTTGGGAGAACCGGTGCCATTAAGAGCATTAGTGTTAGGTTTAGTAGCAGCGGAGTGTAAGAAGCGTCTTCTGTCATCTTTTTTGTACTGGTTGATAATTATTGCTGTTTCTTAAACACCTCTCACTACCTCCCTTTAACAGAGGTATAAGCTTTAGTCTCTTTTCCTCATTTCATGCTTTCTGTTCCTGATTCTATTCTTGTTTCTCATCTGTTTTATTTTCTGTCCTTTCTCATTCTCCCTTCAGTTATATGTTCCTCTCTTTTGCTCTCCCCACTTTCTGCTAATCACTTTCTTGACCTTTAACCACCAATTCATCTCTTTCCTCAATGAAAACCTCACACTAATGAATGTTCTGCCTGTCACTCACACAGCGTGAACACAAAATGCTCCATATGCACACACACACAGAGCATCTGAAGCTGGTCCTTCAGTCCTGGCAAACAGCAGGATAATAGTCATTTTAGGCAACGGATCAAACACCCACTTGATGCATCTGCATCTCTCTCTCTCTCTCTCTGTCCATCTCCATCTGTCTGTTTTTTGATGTTTCTGAAAACACAGGTATTATCCATTATTCATGGTGACTTCTGTGACTTTTGGTACCATAGTGGAAATATGGTTGTGCAACTGCATATGTTTGTGTGTGTATCAGTCCATCAACGCATTTGGAATCTTTCTGAACCTTTATTGCATTTTGTGGCTGCTCATTCAAGGTGAATACATTTCAAGCTGTTTGATTAGTCTGCATGTGTGCGTGTGTGATCATCTCAGGTGTTATCACACCCATAAGTATGCTTCAGAAGGGGCAGACTGCACCTACCAGTAGTCCAGAATGTACATATGTGTTATAATTGGGCAATCTCTAGCAGTCACACTAATTATGACAGTAGCAAAAGTCATCAGTTCAGCTTTGTGCCCATGAATTTGCTGTCACCAAAAGAAAAGCAGAAATGGATAAAACCTCAGGTGATACATGCTTTGTTTGTGATGTCACTGCAAAGTTTGATTTGCTTTAAGACATACCAGTCCTTCCATACTACTACTGATTGTTGAATGTTATTGGTATTAACATTCAAAATGGTTATGTTTAATCATATCAGTTAGTGACATTTTAGAAGTATGAACACATTGCTTCGAGGCATCAAGTCTTTCTAATGACATAGCACCACATAATGTGAATGCAAGACAGTGTACAGATGCACACACAGTAGGCGAGGAGCTGTAAGAACAAGAGCACTGAAGGAGAAGGAAAGATGCTAATGAACAGTATACTGGAAAGTAAACAAACAAGCATTGAAATGATTCTTAATGATTAATGAATCTGTACAGGCATATATAATATAGTGTAGAGGAAATGGACTGCAGCTTAGCTCATTAGGAAATTAATGAATTACTCCTGCAGTACATGAAAAGTAAGAAGAGAAAAATGTATCACATGCACAGGTGATTGGAGCAAGCGGTAAATGACTAACATGCAAGAAAACAAAGTAACCAGGGAGTAGGATGACAGTTAAGAGTGAAAGGAGGTTCAAACACACACCCCCTGCTTCTCAAAGCCCCAGCCACCCAAACAGCCTAACATACTAAGCCACAAACACAGTGTCAACCTGCACTCCCCATTTACAACTGCAGGCTATTGCTTGTTGTTCTTTCCTTTCTTGTGTGCTGAATTATGCATAAGACCGGTGCCTGCCTCCAAACTTCAGATCACATCACAGCTCAATCTGACACATAAAAAACATATTTCTCTATCAGTACGCATGTACAATAACCCGAAGGCACAAATATAAAAGTAATACAGTGGTTAGAGTTGTATTTCCATCTCTGCAGCTACAAAAACGTGGGTACTGGCTTGTGTGGCTGACAGACTAGCAGTGTTTGAGATGACTCCCCAAAACAACAGTACCTATTTGTGTATAAATTACAATGTGCAGTTTTCACTGTCCAACATGTACATGCACTACCAGTCAATCCAATAAGGAAGTGGGCACAAACCTTTGACTGGTAGCACATGATCTGATTTTTATATTCCTGAATAGGGCAATGGCTAATATGTGGATACAGTAGAGACATAAACACACATACAGCCGTTCCACATGAGTGTACAGCATGGCAGCAGCTGGTTGGGTAGAGCTTGGTTTGGCTCTGTATATGAGAGGAAGAAATCAATGCTGACGGTCGTCTGAAATGGCTTTTACTCTCACACAAATACACACACACACACACACACACAGACACACACACAACTGCGCAATGACTTTCACAAATAATATAGAAGAGGTGATGGCCTTGTGGGCAATAAGTCTTCCAGCTCTGCTGTGGAAGTACACAGAAGACATTTTCAAAGTCTCATCATATAGCAGAAATCACATGGAACACACACTGATAGGCACTTGTTACCAAGACATATCGCTTCTGATAAGATCCACAATGAAAGCTTTGCAGTATATACACCAACCACTGATACAGATAATGGTCTATAGACTTCAGAGGGACATGAAGATGAGACCAAAAAAGCGAGGCATGAAAATGTGTAATAGATGGAATTTGGCCACAACAGGCACTTACTGTGAGCACAAGCCAGGACTTGATGCCATTCGGGTTCTCTGGGTTTGGATTCTGACTGTGCTTATCATGTCCAATTTTAGCTGAATTCCCAACTATTGGCACATTTCTACACCCCTTGAGACAACTTCTAAGTGGAACATCCAGCCCTTTTCATCTTATTTCAGTAAGAAAAAGAACAAATCTACCTTCATTTTTGGCAGAGTTAAACTGCTTTAAACAGTACACTGTAACTTGTTACAAGATTATTTTCGGTTAAAAATATTCTCTCTTGCCTTGACCTTGTACTAGGTCAGTGTTTGCTGCCTTTTACTTCAGAGGCACAGTAACCCAATTCTCATAAATCATGTTCACCGCTGGGAATATCAAAACATTCTTGCCCCACATTGCGGTAAATACTCTCATGAACAGTTAATCCATGCTTGTATGACAGGACACATCATTCATCTCCAGTGCAATAAATTGTAAATATAACCATTGGATATATCAACCTGAAAGCTCTTCTACCTTGACGTGTATATACAGCATATATATATATTTATAGAATGTCTCACTTCTCAGTTCTCGTTCCTATTTGTTTGCACACATTTTTCTATTTTGAGTGTACACATTTTTATTTTATATTTTTAACTCACATTGAGAGCCTTTGTACTGGAGTAAAATTCCTTGTGTGTTTAAACAAACTTTGCCAAAAAAGCAGATTCTGAGACTTTCCCTGAATTACAGTGATACTATTTTAAAGTCTTTAAAGGTCTAGCCACAGCATGCCATTCTGTAACCAGTGAACATGTGCACTGGTGCATGCATAACCAGCGATGCAGACTTTTACTTTTAGAAATGAAAATATCTGAACTGAACTATTTCTTAACAAATCTCTAGATTCTGATAGGAGAAACCCGGCCCCACTTCTCGGTACCCAGTTCTCTCTTTATGCACACACTGTGGATTATGTGGCTCTGTGGCAGGTAGATCTATGAATAGACTTTGGCACAAAATGGCAGCCACTGCTATAGGCTCTTGCATCCATGTGTACAGAGGCAGTTGAGGTGCAACTGGCATCTCTGTTTCATTATCAAAGGAGACAGGTAGAGGAGCTGCTCTTCCCAGGGGCGATGGCACAAGCAGAGCCGAACATCTCACAGCCATCCTGACTTTTTTCCCTCTTCTTCATTTCCGTAGGTCCTCTCTCTGGAAATCCTCTCACCGTCTCTCCATCTCCCCTACACAGCTCTGTCTCCGGCTCTTTTCTCAGGGGAATCCACTATTCCCCGCAGACCTGTTTGTGCCTCTGCTGAGATGACATCCATCTTGTCAGGAGGGGGGTTCATTATTCTGCTTCTCACCATCTCTGCTACATGTGCAACTTTACATACTCCTGTGTGCCGAAGCATATTAAAAAGAGAGAATGACTATGTGTGCTTGGAATGAAGAGACAAGATGAAAGGGTGTGTGTAGCTACAAAGTTGTAGACAGGAATGATAGAGAGAGCTGTATTTGTCAGGCCTGCTCATGTTTGAAGGGTTAACAGGATGCAAGAACGCTCTTCTCTATGGGCACAGCTCCACCGGCTCCTACCTGGGGTTAAATGCATGCTATGATTTATGTGACGGACACCAGAGGAGCGGGAACACGTACTTTATTTCGGCTCGGGTGTCCCTTGGGCGTTTTATACACCTAATGCTGCAAGCGTTTCTGTCAGCGGTTCCAAAATCCCAGTGGAGTGTACAACATTACATGCACATCTTTCATAAAGTCATTAAAGTTTCAAAAAGCCAAGTACAGTATTTGTGTGGTTCACTTTTTCAAGTGTTTTTATTGTGACTTCACAGACGTATGTTTCTACTAAACTTTTGATAAATGATGAATGCTCATTGATGTAAGATAAAAAGTGACACTGCACAGTTACACCTACGTAGCTGGTGTAATTAAAATGCTAACAATTAAAAGCAACCTTCAAATTTGAATAGATCTAAACACATTACTAGCATAATGCAACATAAAATAATTAAGCAAAAGTATCTTATTAAGGCATTCAGTGCAGCTTTTATGTTTTGTTTAAAACCAAAAAAATGAATATTTCTTTACAGCTGAGTCAGTGTGAGATCTGAGCAAGTACTACTCAGGTTTCACAATTGTTGAGTGGGTCTTGCTGTTGTAATTTGTGACTATCAGCCCTCCCCAGCTCTGTCAGCCTGTCCAGCCACCTGGACGCATCATTTTAAATATACATACATGCACAATCATTCAGCTTTGCTCCGGAAAACCAAAGTAGGAACCCAGTGTAAGACGGTGCAACAGTAGGAATGGAGAAGGAAAGGAAAAATTATATTATACAGGATCCAGCTTCAGCAGCAAGCTGGGATGCAGCAGAGACGGGTATTATCTGCGATTACTATCATTTATATCAGCGTAGGAAGAAAAACCGAAGGGAGGTGTTTAAAGTCTTGTCTAGGTGCATCACACACACATGTACAAATTTAGATATTTTTGTCTGTGAGGGGGAGGAAAGGTGCAGGGAAGACACCTGAACAGGACAACATTTCCATCTAAACTAGAAAATTATACGTTTCAGGGACTTGATGCACTTAAGTGTGTACATCTGAATGTGTATGTGAGACAGAGACTGTGTTTGTGTGTGTAACAGAGAATAGGATCTCAGTGATGGCCTGATTAAATGTGTCAGACAGTAGGTGGGTGGGCAAGAGAAAGACCAGAACACAGAGGGAACAAGCAAGTGGCACCAAGAGAATCTCACTGTATGATATTATTCAAAAGGGCTCGATCCAAATGTCCCACCTGTGCAGAAACACCAGGTTGTGATGATAAGCTTGCAATGAAATAGCAAAGCATTTCTACAGCTTTCAATTGTTGAAATACATGCAATTAAAGACTAGAGGATTAATTCAAGAAAAAGAAAACTTGAGTACCTGTTGTATTTCAAAACCCACCAATGACCCATTAGTCTTTTCCAGGCTTACAAATCTGTCAAGTCTGGCATCCCACACCCACACCAGGGGAGAGCGACTGGGGTCGACTTGCTTAAACTGCCCTGACAGCTGCACACTGACTGATTTGGAGCACTCTTCGGGCCCCAATGCTCTTTAGCCTAAAGGCAGAGGCATGGTCTGATCACGATATGTTCGCTAAGCTAGACATCCTCTGCCTGGAGCCTCCACCAAATAAAAACATAGGCCACATGCACACAGCACAGAGTGGCTGTCCCAAGCTTGCTGCAGGAAGTTGGCTAAGAAGGTGAAGAAAGCTTTATCTGCCCTGACAGAAAGGAGATGTGCGCACACACATCACACATGCACATACACACCTAAACATCCACCTGCCTTTGCTACTGACATAGTGCAGGCAAACATGTTGTTCATGTAGTCTACTGTATACTATAAGAGGGATAGCAGAGATAAAGTAAATACCTTGCTCTGTATTTTAAGACAAAAACACACTTGTTTTTTTTTCTAGTTGTATTTTTTTTCCTTAGATAAATACTAAGATGTTGAAAAAATGTAAATATACAAAAAGTCTTGGACAAAAACATAGTGTTTTTCATTTAGCTGTTTGAAAATGTAAAAGAAACAAGGTGTGTATGCATGTGTGTGCAAAAGTTGGTCTGATGAACTGTCACCCACCTACTGTTGTATCAGAGAGGACTGCTTTCAGAAAGATTGCTGCATCTCTTTGCAACTTTCTCGCTCCCTTTTGCACAGCAGGTGCCTCCAAGCTCCCATCCCCTCCAGCGACAAACCCCACAAAAACAACAAAGACGATGCATAATGAACACGGGGAAGCAGCATGCTAAGGACCTCACAAGGAATTAGACTGGGAAAATGAGAGCAGAGAACAATCTCGTTCCTTGAACTTTTATTTGTAGTCTTTGTTTTCACCCATTTCTGGTCCCACCTGAGATGGGCTTGCCAATAGATGTGTATCAGAGACAGTCCTCACACCCCATATAATGCTCTGTTGTAAGGATAACACTGAATGTGTCGCCAACCTCAAAGCCTTGTTTTTGTTCCTAAGTGAACAGCACAACTCCCTGAACAACAAGAAATAATCTGTAAATCCATATACATAGCACACATACTAAAGACCCTGAAAGTGCCTCTTCATAGACTCCAATTATAAGCCAAGAGGTAGGCAATTAAAATTCCCATTGCAGGGTGACAAAGTGTCTTAAGTGGCTAGTCTATAGTCCTGAAAAGTAGCTTGACGACTCTATTCATTTGGTGCCAGCTGAAGCCTCACCTTCCCATCACTTCTAATTAAGAAGGCAAAAAGGATCCAAACGCCTCCATGCAGAGGGCCGGAGGTGGGGATGAGGGGAGAGGTGTGAAGCTGGGGGAAAAAAAGGATGTTGGAAACTAAATGACAGAGAAGTAGAGTTTTGTACTTTGATAGCTGAGGAGCACTCATTCACTGAAGGAAAGGAAGAAAAACATTACCTGACAGTTTCTATCTGTTGCAATGCAGGGAAAAGTGTGATCCCAAATTAATTCAGGTTCAGACTAATAAATATTCTGAGTCAAAGTGAAGCGTGTACTCGGAAGTCAGCTGGAGTTCTTCGAAAATCGTGAGATGTTAGATCAAGTGTCAGAGACTACTCTGCTTGTGTCATTCTGTTTAGCCTCTTCTCATGTTCCCTGCGTCATTCCAACATCCAGTTCTCTCATTCACATGACATTGCATTAAAGGGGCATGCCACTATTTGTATGCATGATGTTCAGTTCAGTTGTTGCAAGAGAGGCGTTTGGGAATCAGGGTCTAATGAAATATTAGGACCCATTAGTAGAGACCAAGCCCCAGTCTCAATCCACCCCCCTGGCTGAACCACCTAGCCCCAGCTCGCTGTTTTCTGTTTATATGACTGCACAATGTGCCACTTTTTATCTTACATCAGTGAGCATTCATCATTTATCAAAAGTTTAGTAGAAACATGCATCTGTAAACTCACAATAAAAATGCAGTCCTATCTTTGCATTTTTCTTATTTGCTGTTGAAAATTGCAAATCAATGCTTATAGACCATGTAAGAGAAATCACCACAGCTGACAATGGTATTGTGTGATTCAAAATTTCTGGCAACTTGTCGTGTTTGTTTATTTAACTGTCATCATTAATGACTGATGACGCACAGAGGTCTTGAAGGGCCATCCTATTTCATAGCGGAAAATTTCAACCACTTGTAACTCAGTTTTGAGGAAAACAAGAAAAGCAAGGGATCACTCAAAAACAAGTGGTAGGGGTAAAAATAAGAAATGAGATTGGGCCTAAAAGACATTTCTTCTACATGCTACTGTGTTTTGTACTATACAGTAAGTCCCCCCCAAATGTCTGGTAGAGCTAAACTAAATCACTGTAGGAGACCTTTGATTTTGCAGATATGTTATTTGTTTGCTATTTCTTCTCATTTCCTCTGGTCTTACTTGATTTACCCAGATTCTGTTACATTCCTTCAAATTACTGCTTCCTTCAGCTTTACTCTACTGTATTCTTACACTATATATATCTGGCATCATGTCTCACCTTTTCTCATTTGCTTATATTGTTCTTTCCATTCCTCACCTTTTGTCTCTACACCTTTGTTTCCTTCTCTCATTTCTATGTGTACACAATAGCTTGTATATACAGTATACTGCTTATTCAGTTTCCTCACATATTTGATTTGTTCAAGGCACCCGACAAGTCCACATAGCTCTGCCAAGAATGTTTCTAGTGTATGCACATCAAGATTGAGGAACCCCATGTACCTTCTGCTTTTGCTCTTCAGCCCCGTGCCTCCTTTTCTCTGCTCACAATGCTACGCAGCTCACCCTCCCCACCCCTCCACTTCCATATTCATCCGTCTCTCCACTCCTCCCTTTATGCATCCATCTCTCAGGCCTATGCAACTCTGCAGGGACCAGCCATCTAAAGCCGAGCCAGTAATCCTCCCAGGATATTGAAATGCCAATCCTTCCTCCTCCCTGACCCACGCCTCCGCCCCATCTCGACTCTGTGCCTTCCCGCATCCCTCTTTTGGTCCAAGCCTCAGCTAAAGGGCTTTGGATGGACCACTGGGGGCCAAGACATTAAAACCAAGTGTGTTTCATTCTCACACAAATGATCCCCCTTCTACCCAGCCTATGCCCCATCTCCTCATACAATTCCAGCTGAGTTTCTATCCCCGCTCTTTCTTCCCTTTTATCCATCCATGACACACCATGCATGCCTCTCTTCACCCTGGTGGCCTGGGGAATCCTGATAAAACCCCATGTGCCTGGGAGAAACCCGCTCCTTCATTGTGCATGTGCAAGCATACAGTTTGAGAAGATGCTTTTCAAACTTCAATTTGTATTTGGTTTTAATGGAGGGTTTCAGTGTCACAAGTTCTCGGAGGCTGTTTCAGATGCCTTTCATCTGCTAAGAAAGACAATCACTGTATACTGTATTCACATATGTAAATTGACTTTCTGTACGTCTGTGTGTGAATTGGCTGGCCATAAAATAGAACCCTTTAAAACCCTTTTTTCCCCCAAAGTCAGACTATAAATCCTCAGGCTTTCTTTCCCTTCAGTTGCAAACTAAACCATACCACCCACTGCTAACAAGCTTACCATGCACAGAAACATGAAAATGATACAGCA
>NW_018127914.1:4328245-4333562 GCF_001952655.1 Monopterus albus
AAGAGTTATTGAGGACAGAGAGAAACACAGAGGTGAGGAGGAAGAGGGCAGCAGTGATTATGTCAAGACTGGTGTCAAGAGAAAGTGAAGACAGTGGCTAGAGTGGTTACGGATGGAGAGACAGGAGGAGGAGGGAGAGAAATTACCATCTAAGAATAGTGAGTTTATGGCAAGAGCAGGAAAGGATACGAAGGGGGAAATGAGGAAGGAAATAGAGGGGAAAAAAGAAGAGACAGGGAGACAGAGGGAGGGAGGGAGGGAGGGGTAAAAAAAGCAGAAAGTAATAAAGAGATGATGAGGTGCAGGAGAAAAAGAGGGTGTGTGGGTGTGTGTGTACTGGTGTGTGTTAGCTTTGTTCCAAGTCCCTGTTGCAGTATTTATAAAGGTCAGTGAGTTTTGATGGTGTAAAGTCTTGGTGTGGAGGTGCACGCATGTACAGACACATGGTTGAGGTCTGTGCAGGAATGTTTTTTAAATCTGTACCTGACCTGGCTGCACAGGATTTCTAACCATTACAGCTTGCTCTTGCAGAAGAGCTCTCTCTCTTCACACTGCACAGAGGCTCTGATTAGTCTCAGCCACAACAATACGGTTGTAAAATCTGTCTGATTTATCCTGCTGTGAAAGTAAGACACATAGACACACTTTGTGGATTTCGTTTGAGGTGCCAAAAGCGGACAAAAACATTATGGATTTTTCTCAGTTTCTCTGATAGTTCTGGGTGTCTCCTGTGGTAAAAGATACCACATGCTGAAATGTCAGACTTAGTGTTGATGTTTATGGGTCAGATATGGAGGAGGAATGCCTTTTTAGTGGCTTTTTTTAAAGCTGATATTTAAAAATAAGGTCCAACTACAGTACATGGCTGAAAATACACTCAACAAGAAGGAGACAGACATACAGTAAAGGGAGAAGTTGCATAAGAAAGAAACCAAGACCAACTAAACAGAAATGTAGATTGAATTTAGTGTCATATTTTCAGTTTACTGGAAAACAATGCATTTACATGCTTGATTAAACCTGATAATAAACATTAGCTCTATATATTTATATATAAATTTTCTTCTACCTCACACTTTATCTAGTTTCATCTATCCATGTGTTAATTTTGACTTATGTTGACTATTTCCTGTGGTATTACTATAAATATGTCTGATACATGCCAGGTTCATAATCCCATTGCAGACCTCTAATATTAATGCACATGCACACAGACCTTCTCACATCCCTACCTCACTTGAGGGAGAGCGCTCCACTGATGTGAACTGGCACGTCAAGGCCTTCAACCTGAAAACAACGTAGATCCTCTTGTTCCTCTGATATGACCCAGAGGAGCATTTATAACATCCCTATGGCAGCAAACACCCCAGACCTACATTCCCCTGATAAAAATGCAGTGGTTAAGATTACTGAATGGTCACAGTTTGGTTTGGTTTAGGAAAAGATCATAGTTTGTGTTAAACTAATTTCTTTGTCAAGGTTAGAGGACCTTTGTCATCACTATGGGTTTGAAATGGGAAATGAGCAGTGGTTTCTTGTGTCAAAGCCTTGTGTCTTGATGACCCACCCGTCCATTTTGACCTGCCCTCTATGCCGACTCTACACAACCTGACCTCCTTTGCTCTTTTTATAATTACTACTGCTGCTGCTAGAGGTACCTATCAATAAAATGTAAGACAAGGCACACAAAAAGTATTTCTAAGACACATTTAAAAATCAAATACCATTTTTAAACACGCTCTCTGTCTTTGTCTCTCATGCGCACATGTGCACACACACACAGAAAGACAGCATTAAACACCCTACATCAGACGCCAGTCTAAATCCTCCCTGACACATAAAGTCTTCTGAAACCCTTGCGAACACACTCTGCTAACCCCTTGTCCAATCCCTCTGGATGACAAGGTTAGCGTGACAACTCACACCCTAAAACCCTATAATAACCAGAAATCAACGACATGGCAACTGCTGACATGACAGACAGACAGAGAAGGGGAGATAAAAGGCACAAAGGTTGAAAGAACTGAGGGAACAGGGGATAAAAAAAACAATCACCACATGTTTGTCCTTTTCTGATATAGTGTCCCTAACCTTGGAGCTCGGGGGTTTTAAGAACCTACGACTCCAGGTAACTGAAGACTGGCAGCTTGTAGCTTGTTACTGTCAGCTGTTCTTTCACAGATTTCAACTGATGTCAGATAAAAGGGCTTGGTTTGAAACACTGCAACACAATGTATTCCTGCAAAACAATCCTCAGAATCTTACATCATAGCGGTGACTCAGGTGTCCCCTAGAAATAGGCAAAACTGCTTTCGAAATAACACTGTATCAACTGACTTCATGTATTTTAAAAAGGTCACTCATGACATATTGCTCTATGCACGTTATAGTGTCTTTTACCTTTGTTAAGCCTATCGCTTTGGTCCTCCAGCTGAGAGACCGCAAAGCCGAGTCTCTTGACTCTATTCAACCCCAATAAATCCAGAAGATGATGTTTCTAGCAAAGAAACTCAAATACATTTAATTTTGTCAGGTTGACAGCAATTCAACAAAAATAGGACAATAGACACATTTGCTCAAAGGTCGGCCATAATAACTTTCTGTATTGCTAGTATGTCTGTATTTCTGAGGCTTTATTTTGTCCCTCTGGCCCTTAGTGGTCAAATATTTTGTAATGCAACTTCAAATTTAAAATTGTCAGAGGAATTCAGTCATGCTGAAAGAGCATAATAAGGGATAACAAAAAGGAGGTATTGCCGTTTTGAAAGCAAAATTACATTTCTAATAAAATACTGCAGTCGCAAACTTAGCAGAGCAGCACTGGCATTAAATGTAACCACATGCCACTGATGTTGTACAGTACAGAGTCCTGATGTGTGGTACAAATAGGTATAGCTGTCCTTACACCTCTCACTCACCCTGCGTAGGCCAGATGCTATACTTAACATAACAATTACTGTTGGTCAGCAAGAGAATCTAGGCCACTGAGAGGCACAGACCTCCATCTTTAAGTCCACTTCAATCCACAGAGTCACATTTCAGTCATGAACCCCACCTTCAGCAAACCCAGTAAAGACTCCATGCATTTGATTTATTCACATCCTTCATCAGAAGTTTTAAAATCCAATCTCTCTGTCATCATGAACAAAATGTTACACTAACGCATGAAAATAACCAGTAACGCAGTGACTGAGTGCTGCTGCCGTCTCAGCGCTCACTTATGACTAACAGTTCTCCATTCACGATACAGTATGTTTCTCTAAGCTAATTTCCAGTTACAGACAAAACACACTCTGTCACTCTCACTTTCTCGCTCTTTTTTTTTTTTAACCTTTCGGTCTAGCCTTGTACTTCATTTACTTCATTATGGCTTCACTCTTCAGACTCATTAGTTTCAGCATTTTCAAATGAAGGATTTTCAAACAAACAGCGCTAACAAGCTTTTTCAAAAGTACATATATATACACTGTATGTGTACATTTGTGTATACCTGAGTGTTTGGACAAATGTATATTTTTATATGTGTGTGTGTTTAGTCTTTTCACACTTGAGCTCTTCCAAATAGTGTTGTTACAGATCTGGTTGACAGGGCTACTTGGTAAAGTGCTTTTTCAGGCCCCTGGCTAATGGCCTGTTGAAGACTTCTGCTGATGAAAATGAGATTACCTCCACAGGCGAGACTTTTTGCTCAGTACACATAAATGAAAATCAGTCTACAGGACAGACATTTGGTTTTGAATGCCAAGTGTGCAGTACTTTATGTTGCTGCATGCATTTTGACAATCTATATAAATTTTAAAATATTCAAAGGTCATTGTGCCTGTGAGTGTATAAACATCTCTTTATATACTGGGAAATGTACATAGTGCCCGCAAGTGTGTACATATATGTGTCTATGCGAGTCTTTTGGGTACGTTTGTACATTTGGGCAGAAGCAGCCCACCCTGGCTGAACTGACAACAGCCTCGACTAATGTCATAAGACATGTATGTGCTCTGACAACACAAATATGTAGACGTCACATGTACCATTTACCATAGCAAAGGCAGCTATCTTTTACACAGCTACAGTAAACTGATCACAAAAGATGAGATACAGTAACAATCAATTAGACCTAGTTATGTACATCATATTTTCCCCACAGCAGGTTTTAAACATTACCAATATCTATAGCAAAATAGTATAAATATTGCTGCAAATTCCACCTCAGGGTTTATGAAAATGCCACTGCAAATTCAGTCAGAGCAGCAAGATCAGGGTCCAAGTCAAAGATCCCTGTAAACTGAAAAACCCATGCAATGCAGTTTGATTTAAAATAAAAATTTTTACTCATGAATGCAAAACATATCAGAGAGATGCAGGTGTGCTGGTTAATCCCAGCTGAGTGCATTCGCTACAGGAATGTGACCTTAGTCTTGTTCAGCTGTTGTTTGTGTACTGACTCTGCAGAATTGCACTGTAATTTAAAATGTTAAATGTTCTTTCCTTACACATGCCTTTGTATAAATGTGAGTGTGAAGAGCAAACTGTATCTCACCAGGAAGGCTTGTTGACACGTTAACCTGGGTGTAGAACCTCTTGTTGGGCAGCAGCTCAGACACTCCATTTAAGGCTTCTACTGTAAACGTGTAGTTGGTGTTGGGAAGAAGATTGACCACAGTCACCGTTCTCTCCGTCAGGCCGACCTGCTGAGGCACAAAGCCAACACTTGCCCCACATGGCTCACACTGCTTCCCAGCACACCGCCGGCACCCGACGCTGTAGGTCAGATCCACCCTGCCTCCTGTGTCGGAGGGCGCAGCCCACTCCAAGATCAACGTGGACTGCTTCAGGGTGTAGACCAAGTCTCTAGGTGGAGATGGGGGCCCTGAGAAAGGCAAGAAAATACAAAATTGTATATTGATTTATTATTCATTCCTAAATAATTTGAGTCTTTTTGAAAACAAAGCAAACAAAACCGCAGGAATAGAGAGGGGACTATATGTATACCCTCTTTTGCAGACATCAGTATTTAAACACATTTTTGTTTCAGCCATTGTTATCCAGTTGACAAAGGAGCCTATAATTTGTCAAAGCATGTTAAATACAAATCAAGAACCATCACAACATAGAGACTAAACACGCACCAAAAAGAATCAGTCAAAAATGTATCTGAAAACATAAAGCCATCTACTAACTGAAGTGATCGCAGCAGCAGCATTGCTTTACTCCTAACTCTGAAAGACTGCCTCTTAATCCATCCATCCATCCATTTTCCCCCGCTTATCCGGGACCGGGTCGCGGGGGCAGCAGTCTAAGCAAAGATGCCCAGACTTCC
>NW_018127914.1:4333722-4337676 GCF_001952655.1 Monopterus albus
GGCCGCCTGTATCCGGGATCTTGCCCTTTTGGTCATGACCCAAAGTTCATGACCATAGGTGAGAGTCGGAACGTAGACTGACCAGTAAATCAAGAGCTTCACCTTACAGCTCAGCTCCTTCTTCACCACGACGGACCGGTACATCGACCGCATTACTGCAGAAGCTGCACCGATCCGCCTGTCAATCTCCCGTTCCATTCTTCCCTCACTCGTGAACAAGACCCCAAGATACTTGAACTCCTCCACTTGAGGCAGGAACTCTCCACCAACCTGAAGGGACTGTCTCTTAAGTGTCCACTTATTGCAACCTTTATCTGTAAATGTGAAGCTGGGCCGTGTTGGAAACAAATTTTGTGTCTGACTGCAACATAATCAGCTGCATGGCTTCCACGACTGCACACGCATTTTCTGACTGATGGACTAAGTGCATTGGGTATTATGGCATGACAGCATGGGCTCAGTTTGCATATCCTACTATAATAATCCTCCTTTATCCAGGATCTGGAGTTAAGAAACTTTTTTTTTTTAAATGAGAACAATTTGATCCTAGTGGGAATAGGCAATTGCAAATGTGCAGCTGTTGCTGCCATATACTGGTATATGTGTTATTATTATTGCTTGGCAGTATACTGTGGATACAAAACATTTATTGGATTGAGATGGAAAAGGGACTAAAGATGATGTGAAGAACTAGCAAAAACATCTGGGAATGAGACGAGTTAAAAGTGGAAACAGAATAAATGATAAATATTTTAGGTGTGTAGCTGTGTGTGTTTTTTTTTCTTGAATAAACTATTTCTAACTTCTTTGCTTACCTTTGCCATTTGAATGTGTGTGCACATGAACATGGATTACAAATGTGTTCATTATGTACTCATGTCAACAGTGCTGCATGGAACAAATCCTTCACTTTGTGCCATTAGTAAATAAAAGGGGGTTGCTGTGGAGAAGGCCAGTAGCTCTCCTGGAATGTGTTGCTGCCTTGTTATGAGGGTTGTGATAAGCCAGATGCTGCATCACCAGTCTGCGCTGCCCACTATAAGGTTGTGTACATAAAAATGGTAATGTATCTCTGGATAATACTTGAGCTGTCAAAGCAATGAAATCTGTAGGAATCTCCCATCTTTAGACCACTGATGCACAGGGCTTTGCACTGATTCCAAAACACCAAGTGTGTCATAACCAATATACTGTCCAATATTCCAAGGGCTAGATACAACGTCAGGCTAGAGTCCTGACTGACTTGCTGGTCCTTGCACATGAAGGCTGAACAGAGTTCGGGTCCATTAAAGGCTATGAATTATACGTGCCCCTGTGTGTATGTGTGTGCATGTGCAATGTAACGGATAAGTGAAAGTGGTGTGTTCTGTGCGTGCGGTCAAACACGTCACACCACAGCTGCGTCCTGCTCCCGGACTTGCATGGAGCACAAAGTTACATAAGGCCAGAGAGCATTCAGTGAGTGAACACACATATACAAGCACACACACACACACTAGATGTAGACACAGCTGGGCCTTTTATTCACATCGCTCCCTACTTTGGGGCTTTCTTGGCTTTGTGCTCCCTCTTTTTCTTGAAGTTAGCATTTTCTCTCTTTTCATCTTCAAATTTGAGTGCCTTTTATCAAGACTTCACCCCCTCAACTCTGACTCTTTAACATCTTCAACCCTGTTTCACTCTCTGTCCCTCTCTGCTGCCCCAACATTAATGCAGAGGCAAATCCAAATTTGCTCTTTATGGGGTTTTACACTATTGACAATAGAGCTTATAGAGTTTGCCTTGCATTTATTTAATGTATCAGTGCACAACAGAGAGCATGCTCACTTCTAAACTTAGCACTTACCAAAAATAAATAAATGAATAAAAAAAAAAGCAGGACAAAACCTATAATGTTATCAAGAACCAGTATATTATCTGCTGAGGAGGCACTGGCTGCTGGCAAGCATTTGCAAGCCAGCTATCCACATTACAGATTAGTCTATTAGCCCTAGTCCCATCCTGAGTAAGTTATAGTGTTAGTCACCACCAGCAGTAGAATTGGTTGGGTAATCCTTTGTTTTCTTTGTTTATGTGCATAGCTTCAAGTTGTAGGTAGAGATTAGGTATTTGATATTGACATTGGACATACATACAGTGCCTTGCGAAAGTATTCGGCCCCCTTGAACTTTGCGACCTTTTGCCACATTTCAGGCTTCAAACATAAAGATATAAAACTAATTTTTTGTGAAGAATCAACAACAAGTGGGACACAATCATGAAGTGGAACGAAATTTATTGGATATTTCAAACTTTTTTAACAAATAAAAAACTGAAAAATTGGGCGTGCAAAATTATTCAGCCCCCTTAAGTTAATACTTTGTAGCGCCACCTTTTGCTGCGATTACAGCTGTAAGTCGCTTGGGGTATGTCTCTATCAGTTTTGCACATCAAGAGACTTAAATTTTGCCCATTCCTCCTTGCAAAACAGCTCGAGCTCAGTGAGGTTGGATAGAGAGCGTTTGTGAACAGCAGTTTTCAGTTCTTTCCACAGATTCTCGAGTGGATTCAGGTCTGGACTTTGACTTGGCCATTCTAACACCTGGATATGTTTATTTGTGAACCATTCCATTGTAGATTTTGCTTTATGTTTTGGATCAGTGTCTTGGTGGAAGACAAATCTCCGTCCCAGTCTCAGGTCTTTTGCAGACGCCATCAGGTTTCCTTCCAGAATGGTCCTGTATTTGGCTCCAGCCATCTTCCCATCAATTTTAACCATCTTCCCTGTCCCTGCTGAAGAAAAGCAGGCCCAAACCAGGATGCTGCCACCAAACATGTGGAAGAAGGTGCTCTGGTCAGATGAAACCAAAATCGAACTTTTTGGCAACAATGCAAAACGTTATGTTTGGCGTAAAAGCAACACAGCTCATCACCCTGAACACACCATCCCCACTGTCAAACATGGTGGTGGCAGCGTCATGGTTTGGGCCTGCTTTTCTTCAGCAGGGACAGGGAAGATGGTTAAAATTGATGGGAAGATGGATGGAGCCACATACAGGACCATTCTGGAAGGAAACCTGATGGAGTCTGCAAAAGACCTGAGACTGGGATGGAGATTTGTCTTCCAACAAGACAATGATCCAAAACATAAAGCAAAATCTACAATGGAATGGTTCACAAATAAACATATCCAGGTGTTAGAATGGCCAAGTCAAAGTCCAGACCTGAATCCAATCGAGAATCTGTGGAAAGAACTGACAACTGCTGTTCACAAACGCTCTCCATCCAACCTCACTGAGCTCGAGCTGTTTTGCAAGGAGGCATGGGCAAAAATTTCAGTCTCTCGATGTGCAAAACTGATAGAGACATACCCCAAGTGACTTACAGCTGTAATCGCAGCAAAAGGTGGCGCTACAACGTATTAACTTAAGGGGGTTGAATAATTTTGCACGCCCAATTTTTCAGTTTTTTTATTTGTTAAAAAAGTTTGAAATATCCAATAAATTTCGTTCCACTTCATGATTGTGTCCCACTTGTTGTTGATTCTTCACAAAAAATTACAGTTTTATATCTTTATGTTTGAAGCCTGAAATGTGGCAAAAGGTCGCAAAGTTCAAGGGGGCCGAATACTTTCGCAAGGCACTGTAACTAATCAACAAAGCATGCACATTTGGTTAATTTTGGATTGTTCATGTGTGTAAATTATTCTTTTGAGTTACCATTTCCTGGTCCTGAGGAAAAGATTGGAGTGAGGAAGCAGCAGGTTTAAATACCTCCCACTAGACCTGGACTGCACCAATTGCTCAGTACAAGGAAGGGGAGAGTTTGTTTATTTATTTGTAGTTTATGTTAACACTTTGTCAAGTTATGTCAATATCTTTACATTTAAAGAAAAATATTCAGTTGTCAGCAGACTGTCTGTTCAGTGTTTATTGGTAGATTAATTTCATTGTGTCTTTGTCTGTTCCCCGTGTG
>NW_018127914.1:4337717-4338178 GCF_001952655.1 Monopterus albus
CGTGTGTGTGTGTGTGTGTGTGTGTGTGTGTGTGTGTGTGTCATTTGTTAGGCCAGGTAGTTTTGTTTGAGGTACCATGCAGTTCAGTTTGCTGTATTTTGAGTTTCCTTATCTTCTGTTGACCTCTTTTAGGTAGTGATGGGCAGATGAAGCTTCATGAAGCAATGAAGCCTTTCATCCAATTGGTTCACTCCAGTGCAAAGCTTCTTGAAGCTTTATTTGCTCTAGTAGGACATCTACTGGATGCAACAATATCAGTTGGCATGAATTTGAAGTGTGTGGCATTTTGCAGAAAGCCTGTGAATAAGCCTGTCAGCAAAATAAAGAAGTATGCAAAACATGTATATTGTAGTGATGGCAGTATACTGTGTATATATATATACTGGCAGTATGGAAAATGATTATTTGGAAATGATGAAAATGGAAATGATTATTTACAGTGAGGTGAGGGTGGTTGGGGT
>NW_018127914.1:4338420-4341641 GCF_001952655.1 Monopterus albus
GGAAACGCCCCCTCCCCTACTCGGCACACGCTTCGAAGCCTCGATACGGAACGTCACATCACTACTTTTAGGGCCCAGTTTATTTGATATTGATGTTGTTTGTATTTTTCCCTATTTTTGGGTTAATAAAAAGCCCATGGCCCTGCAATGGACTGGTGGCCTGTCCAGGGTGTACCCTGCCTTCGCCCAATTGCTGGCTCCAGCCCCCCACCGACCCCGTTTGGGACTGAGCAGTATAGAAGATGAATGAATGAATTAATGAATAAATCTTTCATGAATAAATCATCTTTTTTAAACTTTAAAAGCTGTGTCCTCTGCCTTACTGTTTGGTCTCTGTTAAATTTGCATCCCACTGTACAGTTACTGTATGTGTGGTTTAATAACACAGCCAATGATTTAGAACTGTGACTAGTCTGGTTATTCTAACTAAGTTTAAGATGTCTTGAAGGAAATACAAATTTCCTCTGATGTTTCTTAACACTTATGCCGTTATCACCTGAAGAGTTTGCATTTATCTTGTCCTTAAATCACAAGCTGCGGCAACTTTATCCTTCATCCTGAAAGTTAAGGGCTCCCACTGCTTTCAGAAATCCATTTGCAGAGATATATACTGGCTAACATTATGCATCACTTTTTTCTCTTATGGTTATTATGCTACAATCACTGTCATTGCAGTCCTGTCAGCAGCAGTTCCACTGTGCCAAAACTGAACACACAGAAATATTTCAGTGTCCCTATAGTGAGCTATTTCTTTTGACTGCTTACAAAGTTTTACTTTTCCCAAAACATTTAACAGTGTGCGGCAATGGAAACTTCAGTAATACTCACCAGTATAAATGGTAGTAATTAGTGTCAGGTATTACCAGACAAAGCTCATTTTAAAAATATAGCAGTCTGTTATTTCACTTGTTTCAAAAAGATTCTGAAAACAGTGTCTGCTATTTAAAACAGACAGCATCTAACGGCAGTAAACACATTAGGGCTTCGATTCTTCAGAGACATTAATGGAAAAGGGAAAGAACAAAATTACACTGATATTTTTCTTTAATTGCTGAGATAATAAGGTGCCCATTTCAAACCACAATCATCTGGCAAAATCTCCGGTTTTCTTTTATTCTAGATTCATCAACCTCACTCTTTCTCTCTCTCTCTTTCTCGACCCTAGCCATAAGGTGGATTAGCCATATCAATGGATGATCATAATTACTGAATCAATGATGTAATTAATGTGATCATTAGGCTGCTATAAATGTTATCACACCGGGATCAGAGAGCTCAGCAATCAATATTGTACTTAAAGCCCTCCAATGCAGTTACCATTAAAACTAACATGACTACACACTTAAACATATATATGCACACACACAAGAACATGTATGTATACAAACACACACAGATCTAGTGACTACAGTTTTACTGCTCAGAGTACTCCCAAGATAGAGCCTATTATTCCTCCATCTAATTACTAAGCTATATCAATAGGCCGCTCTCCATGCAGAAATCAATGGGGTTACCCTGTATGGTCTCTGTCTTATTGGCCTTGTAGTGCATCTTTACCGAAGAGGAATTATATTTGGTGTGAGTGAGAAAGGGTGAGAGGTGAGGAATAAACGTGTAATGTGCGGACAGTGGGGAAGAAATGATAGGGTTTGTTGCTTGAGGACAGAGGGATGAGATGTCAGTTTGACAGAGGGAAGAAGAATGGGGTGATAACACACACGAGTGAAACGGATGAAGAGGAAGGAGAATGTGAAGAGGCAGTGTGTTGAAAGAAGAGTGATGAGTGGCTGAGTTAAGAGGACAGACTGGGAAAGGAGGAAAGTGTGTGATCAGGGTTTAAAAAAAGGAGGAGTGAAGTGGTGCAGAAAAAGACGGGGTGGTCCGACAAAAGGGTAGATAATGTATAGCAGAAAATTAATGGGTAAGGTCAGGAGAGAGGTGGAGAATATGGAGAGAATGCACAAGGTTAAGCAAAAAGATAATGGGGTGATGGGCTGTTTGGACAAATACATAATGTGTGAACATAATGTTAAGAGGGATGAAGAATGGACGGGTGAATACAAAGATAAAGGTTGAAAGGAAGAGAAAATGGCTGCTGTGGATGGATTATAATGAGTCTATACTATTAGTGTAGATGAAATCCAGGGGGTGTAGGCACAGGTTGGGAGGGGTTTCAGTGAGTGGAAAGTCCAGCCTGAAACATAAAATAACATGTTTGCTCCATAGAAGAATAGCTCTACGAATGCTGTCAAATAAGGACTGGATTTATACTTGACCTTACTTTTTAACTCTCATTAAAGACAACAAATGTTCTGTATTTAGTGATATCATAAGCTATTTTTTAAGTATGATATTAGTTTGAGGCAACACATCTTTTGAGCTGTAAAACCCCTTTGACCACCTGACAACTTTATTATCAATATAAAGCAGCACAAGTATCCAGTGTTGGAGGGAGACTAATTCCTGGTGAACAATTTTGGACGATTAAAAAAAAAAACCTGGCATGTTATTGGGTGGACCTCTTTTGCACTGTGGTGGAATCCAATATTGGAGGACTACGAGGTGAAGGGGAAGTGAAGGTCGGAGGAGATGAGACATGGAAATGGGGTGAAGAGGAGGGGTTGAAGGTGGGAGAATGAGGATAGATGGAGAGAGAGAGATCGGCGCGCTGAGTGCAGGTCGGATGGAGGGGTGAGGAGATGAGAAAAGGGAGGTGGATGAAAGGTCACAGGGTGAAGGACAGGTAAATCAGATGTGCAAAGTGACCTGAAAGCACATATATGAAAGGCCGAAGGGGTGGGGGAGTTAATGATTGGCTCACAAATATGAGATGCTCTTTTATTCCAAAAATGATGCAGCACATGAGGGATATGGTGTGACAGGAGGAAGAGAGAATACTAAAAGGTCACTATCCACCCATACACACATATAAACATATAATCTTATTACGTGTGCATGGTGCTGAGGGAGAATCCAAGGGCGTTCTGAAGTGGTCCTCCTCACACACACACACCACTGATCCTTCCTCCTCTGCGACACTGTGGTCTGGGCAGGGGAAACACTCCTGCTGCCTGGACGACATCTTGTAGGATCCAGGGGGACACGCTAGAAAAAAAAGCACACACAGAAATACAGCATATCAGACATGTCCACAAAATCGGATTTAATTCATTCCTGCCTCTTATATCTTAACAAGAGAAATCCCTTTTAAAACCTCATTT
>NW_018127914.1:4341676-4342577 GCF_001952655.1 Monopterus albus
AAAAACACTAGATGTTTCTACAGAGAAGCAAATTAAATTCCTAAGGTCTTTTCACAGTAATTTAAAGCTATTTATATCACTTAAGCATTTTCATTTCTTCACACAGAAACTCCAATATTCCACTTAGCACAGCAGCAAGCCTAAGAAAGCCCAAGAAAAGGCTCTAATCTTTTGATTTCTGAGAGAAAATTAAGAATGAATGGAGAAAAAATAGAGAGCAAGTGAATCCGTGGGGAAGTACAGATGAAATAAAAGATAGGATTAGGGGAGAAAAGTAGAGGAGACTTTTGCTAAATCCAACTGACAAACACAATTTTCACATTACATGTGATCAGTGGCCTTGGAAAATGGCATCAAAGGCTGCTACTGGATTGAACCAGCTGGGCAAATGGAAATGGCTACAGTGGCATGCAGGCGCACAACTGCACAACCCTACCCCCCTTAATTTTGTAGCTGTTTTCCACAGTTCCCATTTTATTTACTAGCTTTTCTAATATCACACTCTCTGTGGTCAGGAGTGTGGGTGAGGGTGATAAGCACTCATGACCTTACAAGCGCAGCACACATGAATACACGTCACATAAGAGAAGCTCATGTGTGACACCAGGTGCTGCATTAACACACACTCACACAGAGAGAATAAAACAGGTTATTTTACACTCTTCCTCTATGCAGTTTCATTTTCCACTTGCCATGCCTTTGTAGCAGGTGATAATGGGTGTGAAATCAAGGAGCCAGCTACCACTTTATTCTCTGGTCTGCTCTCTTCTGAGACTGTATTCTAAACAGCAGCTCTACATTAACAGCTCTGCTATGCTCTCTCCTTTTTCTCTCTCTCCTAATACATCCTAATACACCCTTTCCCATTCTTCATAGCATCTGTTTTCTTCTGGGCTTTGCA
>NW_018127914.1:4342590-4357330 GCF_001952655.1 Monopterus albus
TCTTTCCCTTATCTTCCCTGTTTCAATTAACCCTCCTTCCCTCCGTATTTCCATGTGTTATTAACTCCCTATGTTTGAGTAGCTAGAACGATAGGCTAAAATTCTGACTGAGTGAGCTACCACCTCATTATTCAGTCATGGTTAGGTGTTTTCATTAGGAGGGACCCATTTTGTCTTGACCAATCACCGTTGATTGACATATCTAGTCAACGCTTAGACTGCGTTAGCCAGCGCACAACACAACTTAAGTAAACTTACAAAGAATTGGAGTTGGGAGGCAAAACACAAGCGCATGATGATGAAAAGCTAATTTATATGTTGAATAACTGATAAGGCACAAGAAGGTGTCTCAAGGCAGAGGTGAAGATCTGAGTCAGTTGTTTTTCTGTAGCTTGATAATATAATGGACGTGCTCACTATAAACATGCACACTAAAGAATATGAGAAGACAGTTTAATTAAGTAAATATAAACGCTTGACACTATCAAGAATATATAGCTAATGTGTTGTTCATTCAACAGACAGTCTGACAGGCTGACAAGCCTGGCTGGTTAACATTCATCACTGACTAATAGAAAGAAGTAAACACGGAGCTAGAATAATCTTTTGGCTTAAGTGGCAGGTGAGCAATTTTCAGAAGCGAGTGGTTGTCAGCTTTTAGGTCTGGTATGATTTTTCTGTTTTTTGTTTGTTTTTACAAGGAACATAAATTTAACAAAATGTTTGTTGTGGTAACCTTGTTTGAATACACTGGTTGGCAAAATAGCAGGAATATCACTATGCTTTCCACCATATTGTAACTAGCTATCAAATGTTAGCCAGCCAGGATGGCCTTCAATATGTAGCCTGTATCTTTTAGCTTAATATAAAAAAAAAAACTCTGTCCAAGTTCAAAATGTCCTAAACTGTCTGATTTATCGGCTCAATGTCCATCTGGGCAAGCAGACATTCCTGACACCAACAGCAGACATATTTGAATTATGTAATCACATTTGGGATATAGTCTGTAATTTAAAGGTCTGGAACCAGGCTCAACAATGAGTGCAGCTTTGTGGAGAAAGATGCCAGAGCATCTCTCTCAGCTCCGGTGCTGTATCACACTGGAACACAGTCAATTATGCAGAGAGAAGACAACAGGCCTGTGTCTGACACAAGCGAGCTGAGGTCCACACATCAGGTGCAAAGACAAAAAAACTGCCATCCCCAAATACTTATGAATGTTCATCAAGTACAATCTGTAATCCCACCTCTTCTACTCAGCTGTTCTTACAAAACACACACACACACATAAACAAAAGGCCTGCAATCACACATCAATTAGCGGACACCATCATCCTCTCCTGCCTCGGACCTGTGTGTGCGTGTAAGCGAGTATGTTTTGAGCTTGTTACGTGCATGCATGTCTGCCTGTGAGCTGCGTATCTGAGGCTGTAAGAAGCTTGTAATCGACTTTCTAATGTCTGTCATTACACAGAGAAAAGCCTCTTGATTTCAGCTCACAGCACAGCCAAGCATGAGGACAGAAACACAGACACACACACACACACACACCCTGTCAAGTGGTGGGAGAGTAGGCTCCCTTTGTTCCTGACCATGGTGCATATATCCTTCCCTCACCAGTCCAGGACATCAAGCATGAATAGCACTTGAATCAAGGCAAAATTATGCGCAGATCTATGAGAAAAGAAATGGGTTATGCATTTTCTACCTATCATGCTTAAAAGCAGGCTAGCCATATTGGTAGCTGGCTGCAATTCTGACTTATCTCTTCAATTCAGCGTGAACACACATTTCGCCAGCCCACTCTGGAAATGTGAGTCTAATGATAGGGTGTATCAAGACAATATGTGCAGCTCAGATAACAAAAGGAGCTGGCTCCGCACGCTGCCCATCATTCTCCACAAGTAGGGATCATTCGCTGGGCTGCCAACAGCCAGTGCCAAGCAAGGTCACGTCAGTCAAAATGGGCCAGCAGCCATACGACAATGAGAGACTGTGGAGTCTGAAATGTATGCAGCAGTGGAAAAAAAACAACAGAAGATGCATGTAAGGAAGATCACTTCAATTTTAGATAATAATTAATGGGCTTTTTTCCATCTCGTCTTTGCTTTTTCGTTGCCAAGGTATACTAGTTAAACTGGAAATGATAATGTCACGGGAGAAAGGGAGTGGGGGTGCTTACAGAAATAGAGAGACAGAAGGAGAGATCTGCCAGGACAGCTGGCACACCAACTGATCAATTTGTCCTATGTGCCGACTGTGAGGCTCGATTAAATGGAACATGGCAGCGCATGTACACACACATGCACACATACAAACATATCAAACATATTTCTTCAAGGTGTAATAATATAGATGTGCAGGCGACAGAGACAGATGGTGCGCGTGAGAGACAGAAAGACAGTGGGCTACGTACTATGGAAAGAAAGGGCATTGAACGAGGACAGAGTGGACTCCACCAGCTTTACAGATAAACACATAGAGTGCATGTAACGTGTACTGATGAGACCACAGAAAGACACTGACACTGGGTCAACAGTACCATTGTCTCATGTACACTTGCTAAGAGCCTGTAGGTGGCAAGATAAACTTAAAAATAAGAGAAAAAACTAATCAGATAAGTGAAAACATAAGATATGCCAACAATTTTGGCATCTAATTGAAACAAAAAAAACTAAAAGCCCACGGAATCCACATTTCAATGAGCTCACAAATTACTTTAAAAGACTTTTGTCTTTGTGGGAGGTATCAATTTATACTTTGCCCTTCTTTTACTTTCCCTTCTCTTTCTTTTCTCTAACCTTACCCGTGCCCATTAATAAATCATGGTGCACTTAATACAATAAATGTGGGCAATGAATTGTTTCTTTGCCTCCCTGACAGCATGCATTAATTAATATTAATAACACTGAAAGAGGTTTGCCTTATACACTTAACCCTTACTGTTAAGCACACACACATTCAGTGATGAATAAACAAAATCACACTGAACCGAAAACTTTTTTTCTTGCCAAGGTTTACAAGGCATGAAAAAAAAAAGAGAGAAAGAAAGAGGTGATGGCACCAGGGAGTGATACAAGGGAGACGGGATATGATTCCAGCAGGTGCAAATCAATAATTCAAAGAGCTTTAATTCAGATCAGTGCCCTCTGAGTCCCTAGGCTGAATTTAATGTAAGTTATTTCAGCTTTAACATCCACAAAATGAATTCTAATTACCGTCTCACAGTTTTGAAGGCCTACACACTCACACACAATGTTGTGCACCATAGGCAGGTTGGAAAGAAATGACTGAAAGGTGGGTCTGAAATATTTTAAGTTGTGAAACTGTGGAATAATCAGGAGGTTATGGAAGCCAGATGAGTCTGAACAGGGACATTTAGAACTGAACCTGACTGAAACCAGCCCCCACTAAAAAAAAAAGCCAGTATTTATTTAAAGACTAATTTCAATCAAAATATTTTTGAATAGCTGCATCTTAGAGACGTGGGCCCTACATCAAAAAGATGTATTCAATACACTGCTTAGTTATGCTGCTATAGGCCCAGACAGCTGGGTCGTCCCATGCTCCCCTCCTCTCCAGCCAACTGGTTGAGGCAGATGGCCGCCCACCTAGAGCTCAGTTCTGTCGGAGATTTCTTCGGTTAAAGGGAGTTTTTCCTCTCCACTGTCACCAAATGCTTGATGCAGTAAGATTTGTTGGGCTTTTCTATATACTACTGTAAGGTCTACATCTTATGATTGTTGCTGTGAATTCGTATTATACAAATAAAATGATAAAATGTCATTTTTAATGACGTTTGCTTTCTTAGTCAAAATGCTACCTACCTAATGTTCTTCAACCCACAATAAATAAAAATTTTGATGTTGCTTTTTTCATAGCTGTTTTATGTAAAAGGTGCAGTTTGTAAAATATAGTAGGATTTATTAGCAGAAATGGGCTATAGTATGCATAATCATATATTCATTAATGCGTACTCACCAGAAAATAAGAATCATTGCATTTTATAACTACATAGGAGCAGGTCCCCTCTCATGGAGGCTGCCATGCTGAGCCGTCGTGTTTATTATACATTATCCCAGAATGGACAAACCACAACACTGGTGTGAATTTCACATTTTCACACAGAAGTAGCAGTTTGACTTTGGAGAGGGTTGAAAGACAAAAAGTAATGTTAGAAACAAGAGGAAGCATTGTCATAGATTTAAGAAATATAACTTGTTAAATGAAAAAGCATATTCAAACTTTAACACAAGGAAAGGGAAGACAAGGTGAATCCACCACATCGAAAAAGCAAAGACACAAAGAAAAGGGATGTTCTAAGTTTAACTGTGGTCAAGCCAGCTGTCATTTGATTGTTTTTGCTCTTCTTTTCATGCAATTATGGTAAGTGTGCTTGGAGCAGCCAAGATGGACATTTAAAGTCTGGTTGAGTGTTTACTAATAGGCCTAACAAATAAAATTGTATTATTGCACATCTTAATGTGTGCGCCCCCCCGGTGCTTGGTGGCCGGGCCTTTTCCCATAGGGAGGATTGGCCCCCCCAATCTGAACCCGATTGGTGTTCTGTTACTGGACTTTTGTCCAGTATTTGTATTTGTCCATAACGAACACCATGTTCAAGCATAAGGGTGTCCATCAGTGCACGTGGCACCAGGACACCCTAGGTCGGAGGTCGATTATCAACTTTGTGGTTGTTTCATCTGACCTCCGGCTGTATGTCTTGGACACTCGGGTGAAGAGAGGGGCGGAGCTGTCAATCGATCACCATCTGGTGGTGAGTTGAATCCGATGGTGGGGGAGGAAGCTGGACAGACTCGGCAGACCCAAACATATTGTGAGGGTGTGTTGGCAATGTCTGGCAGAACCCCCTGTCCGGGAGACCCACCTCCAGCAGAGCTTTGACCAGATCTCGAGGGAGACTGAAGACATTGAGTCTGAATGAACCATGCTCTCCACCTCCATTGCCGATGCGGCCACTCGGAGGGGGAAGCAGTGCCCTGCCAAAACTGTTTACAGTGGAGGTGGGCAGTTGTTGACCTCGATTGGAGACATCATCGGACGGTGGAAAGAATACTTTGAGGATCTCCTCAACCCCAGCGCCATGTCTTCCGATGAGGAAGCAGAGGCCGGGTGTTCGGAGGTGGACTCGTCCATCATCCAAGCTGAAGTCACCGAGGTAGTTGAGAAGCTTCTCAGTGGCAAGGCACCGGGGGTGGATGAGATCCGCCCTGAGTACCTTAAGTATCTGGATGTTGTGGGGCTGTCTTGGCTGACACACCTGTGCAACGTCACATGGCGGTTGGGGACAGTACCTCTGGACTGGCAGACCGGGGTGGTGGTCCTTCTTTTCAAGAAGGGGGACCGGAGGGTGTGTTTCAACTTTAGGGGGATCACACTCCTCAGCCGTCCTGGGAAAGTCTATGCCAGGGTACTGGAGAGGAGAATTTGACAGATAGTTGAACCTCGGATTCAGAAGGAACAATGTGCTTTTCGTCCTGGCTGTGGAACACTGGACCAGCTCTATACCCTCTTCAGGGAGGTGGAGGGTTCATGGGAGTTTGCCTAACCAGTCCACATGTGTTTCGTGGATCTGGAGAAGGCATTCGACCATGTCCCTCTCGGTGCCCTGTGGGGAGTGCTCCAGGAGTACGGGGTCTGGGACCCTTTGCTAAGGGCCGTCCGGTCCCTGTACGACCGGAGCAGGAGCTTGGTTCGCATCGCCGACAGGAAGTCAGACTTCTTTCCCGGTGCATGTTAGACTCCGGCAGGGCTGCCCTTTGTCACCAGTTCTGTTCATTATTTTTATGGACAGAATTTCTAGGTGCAGCCAGGGGGCGAAGGGAGAATTAGCACCTCCAAGTCCGAGGCCATGGTTCTCAGTTGGAAAAGGGTGGATTGTTCCCTTCAGGTTGGTGGACAGTTCCTGCTTCAAGTGGAGGAGTTCAAATATCTTAGGGTCTTGTTCACGAGTGAGGGAAGGATGGAACGGGAGATTGACAGGCGGATCGGTGCAGCTTCTGCAGAAATGCGGCCAATGTACCGGTCCGTCATGGTGAAGAAGGAGCTGAGCTGTAAGGCGAAGCTCTCGATTTACTAGTCGATCTACGTTCTGACTCTCACCTATAGTCATGAGCTTTGGGTCATGACCAAACAGGCAAGATCCCGGACACAGGCGGCCGAAATGAGCTTCCTCCGCAGGGTGGCCAGGTGCACCCTTAGAGATAGGGTGAGGAGCTCTGTCATCCTGGAGGAGCTCAGAGTAGAACCGCTGCTCCTCCACATCGAGAGGAGCCAGCTGAGGTGGCTCGGACATCTGTTTCAGATGCCTCCTGGGCAACCCGGTTCCGGATAAGTGGAGGAAAATGGATGGATGGATGGATGGATTAATGTGTGCGTATTCAGCCTTCTTGAAAATTATACTGCAGTCAAGTATAGTTAGCTTTTGCTTAATCAAGTCACTCACACTTTTTTCTGAGTGCGCAATTTGTCTGACATTTATAATAATCACTGTGAAACGGCTGGGAGGGCTGTTGATCATGATGCACGGCCAAATGGCACCAAATCTCACATACTACACCTTTAAAGCAATGACTACCTTCTCTCTGCAGAAATAGAAAAATAAACAAAGTGCTCTATGAAAGGCCTAGAGATCAGTAAATACTTAGAGCGTAGAAAGCTCGAGTGGTGCACCAATAAAACCTGCATGACCACATCACTTTATACCAAAAAACAGTAATCATATCTTCAATAATCAGGCTTTGACTTTCCTGTGTTGTAGGCTGACATTAAGTCACTGATGAAAAAAGCAATTTTGTGACACTTTTCATGGTCTGGTTTTCTTTTATGCTACATGCAGTGTCATAACCTCTCTGTGTGATGAGTTGCTGTCAAGATAGGCCCAAGGCCTGAATTACAGTATAAATCCAGCTATTAACTCAAAGTAAAGACCTCATTCAGGTCCACCCACTGACTAGCTTCTGCCTCACAGTGTAATTAGGGAGAAAACTGTGAGCCATTCCATTCAGGTCAATTTGCTTTATCATTTTATTTGCTGCTCTGCCCTGGTTACCACAAACTGACATCACATAGAGAACACAAGGGGATAACTAGCGAACAATGCCGCCAGGTGTATTAATGTCAGTGGCACCGTGTACAAGCTTTACGCTGGAGACGTGTAATTCTGATAGCAAAAACACAGTGAATGCAGCACATATGCAGAGAGACAGAACAATTGCATGAATGTAAACACCAGCAGACTCATTCACTGGATTTCTCACACACAGACATACCATTTTACAACAATAGCACAGTGGTTACATCACAAGACTGACACATCAAAGATCCGTCACGTTACACAGCCTCGAAGCGGCAGGTCTGTTCCATTTGTATCAGACAGTAGGTGCAGAACAGAACAGACAGACAACACACAACAACACAAATACACCTGAACCAGGTGGGGATCAAACATAAATATACTCACACATGCAACCAGATATATAGACATTCATCGAACACAGCACGACACACACATGCACAAAAAAACAATAACAAAACAAAAAAGTGTTTCTTTTGAAACTGATTTTACCACAAATTAAATGCACTCGATGCATTACAAATTCTTAGCAAACACAATGTGTATTTTGTACTGTTGGATTATTTTTGACACTGAGAAACATAACAATCTGCAGCCATACTTGCCACTGTGTCAGGCTATACTTGGGCACAGTGGTGCTTTGAGCTAAATGCCAACTACATCATAGTGATGTATGCATTTAGTCTTAAAGTACGAGTCAAATAAAAAAATTTGACCTGTGGATGGCACTGCATTAAAAAAAGGGATCATCTTCAGAATTCCAGCAATCTACCTAACAGCTGGTATGTTATTTTACTCTGAACCATAAATGTCAACCTCATGGTGGCAATGCAGGAAATGTCACAGGATCAACAACACTCTAATACATAAAGGGAGAATAGGAAGATATATGATCGACATACAAGATAATAATAGTCAAATCAACTATCGATAAGGATTACACAGTAGCTTTATGCCAAACCAATGATGAGAGACATTTCAGTCTGGGTGTGTACAAAACCTTTTGTTTGGGCACATGCAAACAAACAGTATATGATATGAAACAATGACACAATTTGAATGACAACTGCTTGAAGTCCTGTACACTTTAGTATGGAATCACAGGTTAAACTTAAATGAAAATGTTATGGCACAGAAATAACACAATGCAAACTAAACAGATCTATTTTCTCTGATGCCTACACTTGATATGAACACATTTTATGAATGTGCACTGACATTATACAAAAAGCAACATGCACATACACAGAAGCCAATCAATGGCTGTTGACAGAGCCTCCTTTCATTCTTTTCCTATGTTTTCACCCGTGTCACTCTTTCTTCCATCTCATCTTTTCAAATAGCTCTTGGCTGCTATCAGCTCTGCTGCCCACAAACTCTGCCCACTACCCCACCACCACCACCACCACCCGCCGCCTCCTGCCCACCCTCTAACATGTTTGCTCGCTGCCATCCACCCTCCCTGTTTGTCCATTATTTGCCATCCCTACTTCTGCTCCGCTCCAGTGATCATTTTGTCAGGATTTATCAGAGTCTGAAGAACAAAAGACTGAATGGGAATTTCAGGATACCATCACCTCCTCTCTCTCTCTTTCTCTCTCTCACATCTCTCTCTCTCACACACACACACACACACACACTCCATTTACACTACAGGTATTTAGCTGCCGTTCTTATCCAGACATATTGTTTGAGGGATTGAACTTGAAACTAAGCTGAATTTTGTTCTTTCATCGCATGCCTCCCCCACACCAACCCATTAACCTGTGCTCTGTTTTCAACAATTGCATGGGTTTTACAGACATCTTATAATATGCATTTGAGACTCTTGGGACAATGCCCACATTTAGGTAATCCAAATTCCAATTGAATAAAGATTAAAAAATGGATTTTGTGCCTCACAGTCTTATTGTGATGTCAACAAAGTCTGGCCTGATGTTTCACAGCCGAACATGAACATTATCAAATCCTGAAACCCTGAGTGCGGGACTGGCAACCTCACCCAGTGACCACTGGCTGAAGTGTGTGTGTGTTTTTTTTCTCCTTGTGTGATTGATGGCATCCATTTACCTCAACCACACAGTCATTTATTTATGTCCATACCTCTCCTAGCACCTTGGCACCTGCAAGCAAGCACATGTGGGCGGAAAGAGCAAACATGCATTTAGGTCCCGGCGGCCACTCGCACACTAGAAGCGACATGCTAATGTGCACATGTAGACACAAACACTCTGAAGGTATAACCATTGTAAGAATCCAAAATCACACTGTAGATAATGAAAAATGACTTCTGGCTAACAAGATGGACACAGAAAGAACAAAAGAAAAATGTTTTATAAAACAAAGCAGCACTCAGTCAAGCCTTGCAAGGTGGCCTACAGGCTCTGAGCCTTCACTTCCAACGCATACCCATTATCATTACTGCCATCCAGATGGACAGTCCCACACACACAAAGTCACACTCCTCAATTCACATGCCCACTCTGCATGGGAACAGCTTGCAGCAGAACACAGGTTCAGTTAATGTTAATGTTAGGGTAATATATTGTGTTTGTGAATATCAGTGTGTGTGTGTGTATTTGAGCAATAGGAGGGAGTGTCCCCATCATTTACATTATAACCATACGAGTCATAAATCAGCAAACATGTTTGCATATGAATGTCAGGCAATTTCAGGTTGAGCGCACACAAGATGAGATTTGATGTTTTGCTCTTTATCTACAGTCATGCTGTTGTGCTGCATGTCCATGTGTACGTGCACACTGTCTCTCCTGCCTGTCATACTTCACTATAATACAATTCTTCATTCAAACTGAGAGTGAAGATAGCTTAGGTGGAGATGTAATATTGATTTGTAATGCTGTTGGATGTTATACACACAGCAGCCTTTTAGACACTTACATCTCTCCCCATTTGCAAAGGCAATATGTAATGTCATTCTTCATTACTTCCAATTTTTCATGTTTAAAAATGCATCAGCTGCATGTCTACAGTATGTCTGTACTGTGGGAACACTTCATATAACATCCTCAGAATCATGGAAAAGCACTGGATAGAAATGCTTTTAATGTTTGTGTTTTTCTAGGAGACTGAAATTAAAACTAGAGCCACAGAAAGAAAATTGCCAGTAACCATGGAAAAAATGTGTTGCGGTTGATTCAGATCATAATTCACTGTAACAGACATGCCTAACTCTTACATTTCCTAATTTAATAATATATGCAACTGGAAGCTAATCACATTCATGGGTAGACACATTACAAGGGATATGGAGATCTTACAGACCCCTCAATTGTGTGTGTGTGTTTGTGTGAGAGAGAGTGCACTGAATATGGCCTGGTAATGGAAATTAAGAAGCATAATCTTCAGCCTGCAGTCTGTTGTGACATGCCGATTTCATCAGATTCTTTTGAATCAGCTATTAAAATCTGGGAAGTGAACTTGAATGAGTCTCACTTACTAATGACATTCCATTTTCATTTGCCTCATCCGAATCAGCCATTTTCATTAAGACTGTGACCCAGATATAGACAAATCGGCCTGATAAATTTGATTCCTAAGAGTACGGATGGATGAGCACAGCTGCATATTCTTAACTACAGTGGAGGAAAAAACTGTGAAGCAGTTCAGTCAGTCTAGTATCTTGTTAAATTGTTAAACAAGAGGAGGTCAAGGGTAATCAGATAGCTCCTCAGCTCTGACAGACACGCCTATTAGAGCCACTTAGAGGAAACCAAGATAGGGAAAGTTATATATCAGTATATGCTTATTCAGTCTGATTATGTATGTGAGCGCCTATATGACAGCTGTGCACTTCTAGGCATATTTGTATCTAACGTGTGTGAATGAAAAAGTGTGCGGTTGTGTGTGCTTGCACATGGGGCAGCAAGAAGATTAGAGATGTATATTCCAGTTGCAAATATTATCCTCCTGAGAGACTGTATCAAGAGGGAACATCAGAAAGAACACCATTCCAATACAGAAGTCCTGTAATAGGTAAAACCTTTATAAAATAAAAGAAAAAATTTTTGGGGTTGTTGAGACACTGTTTTTGTCATTTATGCTGATTGCATTATTTTCTAAGGTGTTTCGACATTTCTTTTTCTTACACTCAAATGTGTAAATGAAGCAGATAAAATAAGAAAGACTCTTTTCAACATGACACAGTCCAACACGGCGCCGCCGCAAATCACAGCTTCAAAATACACCAACTTGTGTGAAGCCAAACTCAACCTTTTCTATTGCATTATGTTACATCATACAGGTGGATAATTTTCTTTTGTTGCTCTGCTCTGTCTGCACATTTCTCACATGCACACGCTGGCATACACAATGAAACCCTCTGATTAACCTATCTGACCCTCATTTGAAATCTAACCTGAATGTTTAAGCTGGGGCCATAAGGTTAAATCTCAGTGGCCATAGAGAAAGCTGGTGATGAATCAGGTTTTCCTTTTCATGCAAATAAACACAAACCATTTTAGCCTGTACCTGGCTGTAAAAACATTTTGCATTACAGTATTTGTCACACGGCCAATATATCTTCGATATGGTATAAACATTTTTAGGCAATAGTCTGACCTTGGAGAAACTAATATTCTAGGTATTCCTGTCTTGATAGATGTACTGTAGTTCAATTTAATCTGGGGTTTCTAAATATATGGGAACGTTGGTTGGGTGAACACATACAATGACCCACTTGAGGAAAACCCTGGATACAGCTCCTACTTAGCATTGTAAACGCTTTGTATCAATCAACTTAGAATTTTACAGCACACACTGTAAAACAATCTTGTCTGGTTTCAGCTGACCATCAAAAGCAAACCATATGCCTCCTCATCGCCCATTCTCTGTAACATTTGAGATCCAGCATCCCTGATCCGAAGTTATTATAAATGAATTAGTGCTGAGATGGATGGAGATCATGGTAGGGGGCGTCACTTGGAGCATAAGGCTGATTAAGTGTTTTCACTGCTGAGGTCACAGTCAGCGCATACGACAGGTAAAATGTTTTGGGAGAGTGTGTGGGTATGTGTGTGTGTGTGTGTGTGGGTACATAAGATCCCATGTGATGAGGAACAGTTGGTCTATCAAGAAGATGGATGAGGTGGGCTGACCGTCCAACCCCTCCAACTCTGCACCCATTTTAGTGGCTGATTTCCATGTCAGGGTTTAAAACACACATAAATAAACATTGACACACATTACGTGGGTGTAAAGGCTCATCATTTTCAGCTCTTACTAATTACTTTTTTTTTTTTTTTTAGAAAGAGCATCAATTTAGAGAATCAATTTTGATATTCACTAGGACTTTAAGTCTCCCAGCATGTTAAAATTACAGTTTCCTGCTGCAAAAACACAGTGATTACCGCAGTTTACAGTCAGCAACGTCATTCTCTAACAATCACAGCTCAGAAATTGTTTCCCCTAATAGAAAACAGAGGAAAATGCAGTGGGAGGAAATGCAAATGAATTGTTAATTATTCCCCAGACTCCCTCTAGAGAAGTTAAAAAGCAAAAACAAACTTTACATTACTCTGACTGCATTATTTATTTGCGTTGGAAGAGGCATGTCTAAACTCTGCTTTTCACTAGAATTCCTCAATTATTCACATTTGAAGGCAAATTTCATCAAAAATTTAATAATAAAAAAATAAATGTGAAGTTCCCAAACTCTAAAAAGACAGAGAGCTTATACTCTTAACCTCAACATATATAAATACAAGTATATACACAAGACATTCAATTTGGGGTACAAATTCCAGAGTAACCCAGTGCAGAAATTATACTATTAAGGGTGAGCTGACATATCATCTAATAAAATACACACTTACTATCCAGACACCCACACACCAACATGAATTGCACATACATACACATTCACAGGGCTACAATTAACATAGTTCAGTCCGCCTGCTGTTTGAATAAAAATGAGGCCTTGCAACACAATTAGGGGCCACAATTAAGCTGTGAAGGTAAAGTGGCCTTGACCTTGTTGTGTAATTAAAGGACTTCTTTCATTAATCCCCATCACCCATCCATTCCCACTCACAATCCACCCCCCTACTTCCCTTCGTTCACTCAGGGCCTTCCTCCTTCTAAGCAGCCATTTAATTAACACATGCAAGATGGCGTCACAAGGAGTCAAAGAACAGAAGTCAAGCAATTAAATGATGGAGAGAAAAGGGATGAAGGGGGGCACAAGACGACAAGACGAGATGTAAAGACACTGACATCTCTGCTCCTCCCCTGTTTTATACGTTTTACTTTATTGTAGTTGCATTTTACCAACGGTACTTTTGTTTGCATTTTTATGCCTAAAGAAAAACTCTTTGCATCTCGTCCATTTCCTGTGACTCCATTTCTCACCAAACCTGCTCAGCATGCTCTGTTCTGAATCTATTTCTTAAAAGGGTTTACTGGTAGTCATCTCAAATATGAATGACTGCTTGTTAGTTGCTGCTGAGAATGGGTTTCACTATACTCTAAATGCAGACTTCCTTCTGGCATGATGAAGCAGCTTCACACACATTCAAACATTTCTCAGAACACTCTACCAAAGTCTTAACTTGGAATTATGGTCCAGATGCTGCAGCATGTGGAGACAGTCTGCACACACATATCATGTGTGTGCATTTCTGTATGAATGCAGAGGGGTGTGTGTGCATGTGTTCACTTCCTGTGTACAGTGTGTATGTGTGTGTGTGTATCCTGGTCCATGAAGGTCTTTGACAGACAGCGTGCATCCAACACAGCAAACTATTTGTAGAGCTGAATGATGATAATCTGTGGTTTAAAACAAGTTCTTGCTGCCTAAAACCAACTGTCTAAACCAAGCAAAAAGCAAATATAAAGAATCATGCTACATAGACAGATGCAGCAGAGACCCTGTGCTATTTACTGCCTCACTTAGCGCTGTCAACAACCATTGCCTAACACAGGCAGTGAGCCGTGGCGAAACTCTGCTTGAAACAGGTAGACAACCAGGTGGCTGCACAGCCATATTATGCTTAAAAAGTGAGGTGAGTCAAAGGAAGGAAGAGGAAAGACTGTTCCATTTGGATAAATCTGGACATAGCAGTCATCCCTGCAGTGAGAACACAGCACTCCTCAAAGGATTTCTCTCTTTTTTTGGTCCATAAAAGATGCGTGTTAAAGCATTTAGCATTCTAGTATACAATTTCTGTCACTGTGCCACTGCGAGATATTACAGTGATCCATAATAAACATGGATAAGCACTATTATTAGCTTCAAATTAAGGGAGAGAAATTAATCTACCAAGTCTAGGCATTTCAGACACAACTGGAAGTTTTAGTTATTGACATAATACACAGAGTAGAGCACTTAAAGCATGATGGCAAACAATCAGTGAAAAAAACTGCAGTTCCATGCTATTATCCTGCTGTATTAAACAGTCTAACATAAATTGGTGCTGACAAACCTGTCACTTAGAGACACAAATGGCACTGGCTGATGTTAAAATCTACTGAGCAGACAGCCACGGTGCTTGTCATAACTCAGGCGGAACAGGCAGACATTCACACCACAGTGGCTATCAGCACCAGTTACAATCAAACACTGACATCAGGCGGTCCAGTAAAGCTGGCCTGTTTCGCACTCATGTCTGCTGCACATCCACATTG
>NW_018127914.1:4357360-4374375 GCF_001952655.1 Monopterus albus
GCAATGCCATCTGTGTAATCTTATGCTAATGCTACTGTAGTGTATATTATAGCTACGGGTGATCACTGCATGAATGTATCCTCAGTGGTGTTCAAAGTCTTCAATGGCCATGAAACTACGGATAGGGGGAAAACCTAAACACCAAAATTCTTGTGAACATTTCCTAACTTTATGAATTAATGAAGACTGAGTGAAACAAAAAGCACTGACCACAGCAAAATGGCCTCTGGGATACTAAGGGCTCCAGAGGTATTCTCAAAAAAAATCAGGCAAGACACGTCTAGATTCCTGGACACATTTGGAGAAGACCTTTGGTGTGAGACAGCACTGCAATCACTGGTGCTGTGAGGGAAAAGGCCAATTATCAAAATTAACTGTAGTAGAGTCAGTAACAGCCACTGGTTTCTGAAGCTCTGCACTATCTGACTGGCAAATAACTGTCTGCTATTTGCTACTGAGCGTGTGAACAGTGGATTCAGCCGAGAGGAAACTGAACGTGAGGAAAAAGAGGGACTGTTTCTTCTCTTTCACTCTGCTCCATTTCCGTTCCTTTACTTTCAGCTGTAACTGTACCAGTAGAAGGTGTCAAACTCCTAAGCTGAGAATCACACTATAAAACTGGTGACAACAGAGATAGAGAGCTGAGTTTCTGGCTTTGCTTCCGTCTCACTGACCTTTAGTTTCCAGTGTATTTTCCCGTTGAGAGTCTTTCATTTGTCTTATAGGCAGCATGTTTGGAGTTTTCTATGTTCTGTATCAGACAGTGCACCTTATTTTGCTAGCACTCAACTCTCAAGCTAAAACTGTACAATGCACATATTTAGCTTTATTATACTCATACAAGTATATGCTGCAGTACCATTGATGGATGTATGTAATAGATCATATAATAACGTTTTACTGTTGAAAATTAATGAGAACTGGCAGAAATCATATCTTACACCACATCCTAATGACTCTATGCCATAATTTGTTTATGTATTCTTCTCTTTATAGACATGACCGGGTAAAGCTGGATGAAGAGCAGACGGGCCTGTCCACACCCATGACCTAATGGATTGTTAGTGACTGAAAATGTTCAGTCATACTGTCACCAAAGATCTGTTTCTCCAGTGAAACCACGCCCACATCGAGGAGATTGAAAGCACTAGTTTAGGACAACAGAGGCTTCAGTCTAAGATATAAAATGAGTCCTTCAAGAGACTTGCAAACTAATCAAAAAGCTTTTTAATGCTGAGAAACCTGACAGTAACAGTTTAGCAAATAAAGTGTCTAAAACTACTGTTTAAAAACAAAAAGAAACTCTACCATCGAGTGTTTAAAGATAACAGAGGTCACGGAGGGAGAGGCCAACACCAACCAGCAGCATTATTTAGCTGTTGCGTGGGAGTGTTGTGCACGCAAGTGTATCGATTTGTCCTTCCCCTGAAGCGTTGTAGCACCATCCCTCTGTTTGCATTTATTTTGCTTTCTTTTCTCTCTCTCAGTCTCTGCTTTCCTGTTGGCTGACACACTCCTCACTTGGAGCTCTCTATTGCTGGGAGGCGAAGCCGAAGTGGACTGTGAGTGTAGGGGTGTGTGTGTGTGTGTGTGTGTGTGTGTGAGAGAGCACAAAGGTTCGATATAAATCTCTCCCTGTATTTTTAACTAAGCTTCACTGTGGGGGCACCGCTGTTAGAAAAGACTACAGTGATTACTATACAGTTCAAGTCCTTTTTCTCCATCCAACCAAAACTGTATGCAGTATCGATCCAGCACCATGCTTCCCAATGATTTACTTCAGGAAAGTTCTGTACTCGATATAAAAGAAGTGAATCATAATTGCAGTACACAAACTCATTATTGAGTTCTTCTATATTGCAGTGCGAATGGTGCAACTAAATGATAAAGCTCAGCCACTCAAGAACTCTGGCAGGAAAAATATGCCTTTTGAGATTTCTTCTACTGCTCTGATCTGTTACATGGTGTTTTAGAACTTAAGGAACACAAACTTCTTTGTGTTTTTAAGGCCAGATGTGTTAGTGTTACAGCTGCTAATACTAAATATAATCATGATTTGGACGCCTCGACTGATCAAAGTCCCTCCCAGATTGGGTGGGTAGTGCTTAATAATACCGTTGCTCTCTCTTTTTAATTGATTTAAGATGGCATTATTCTATATTTGTTAGGCAAGTCCAATTTCTCAGTACTCCCCAGCTTTCCTACCCTGTCTGCTCACTCTAGCCCATGCATTCCTACTGAGGTAAAATTATTTACTGTTAATTTTTGAGAGACTCAATAGTTTCCTAAAACAGCTGGGCACTGTAGTTTCTAATCATGCTTTACTCAAACAAATGAAAATTGCTTTTGTTGTTCATCTAAGAATTTATACGCAAGCAGCACTGTGTGTGTATGAGATTGGATCACCCACGTTCATTGTAATGAAGGAAGCAGCACAATAGTGTGGCGCGCTGAAGTGTTTTTAAACAGCTGTGGCAGTTTAGGGCACATAGGAATAAAATATCAGGCTTTGAAAAGACTTTAGCAGGATCAATGTATTGCTGGACTTGGTGTTTCATAGGGATTAATGACAAAAGATATAGAATACCACCAGCATTGTCCGTTCATTGTCTAAACACTTTTTAATTTAACTCCACTGTAGACAGCCAGCATGGCAAAATGTGAATTATTCTAGATCCAAGGTCATAACGTTTCAATGTGGTGCTACAGTTCACCTAAGTCTTGTTTGTGGTATTAAGCAAACAAGTGACACTGTGGGATGTTTAGTCTTTGTATAATTTTTAGCCTTTCAATAATCCCAAGGTCTGTCCCCAGCTTTAGTAGACAGGCAAACCTTTCTTTCCCAACACCACTGAGACTCTGCGTTGAGTCTTGTACTGTATGCTGAGTATTTCTTGAAGCAAATGTCCTGAATATGCCTATTGGAGGCCTCTGTGTGGTTGACTGGGCTCATTTAGAAACCCTGTGACCTCACTGTTTTGTTCCTTCATCTATAGAAAAACAATCTCTTCTCATTATGCACTACAGACACGTTCCCCCTCCCCCAAGCACGCACACACACACACACACGCGCGCGCGCGCGCGCACGCATGCACGCAGTGTCCTGCTCCCTGCTGTGCTGTGCCCTTGTTACATTCGTGCCTTCGGCACATCAGCCAGTTGTCCTCACATGCAGGGTCGACTTGGGTACACAATAACTCCAACTTATGCAGAGGCTACAATTACTCAAAACAGAGCAGGACAGGAGAGAGAGCATGATTTCTAGCAGCTTTTTTTCTCTTAAGATTTTTTCTTCTTCTTCTTTTTTATCTGTATAGGTCACATAAGGCCAAAACAGTTGGTCAGATCACACTGATTAAAAAAAGAACAAAAGATGAGTGCATGAGAGAAAACAAGAGAAAGCTATTTGAAACTACTCGAAAGAAGTTTGGAAAAGGGAAGGAAACAAAAACGCTGGAGAGGCGGTGAGTGAGAGTGATTTTATTAGAAGAGATGAAACTATGATTGCTTTCTGGTGGGGTCATTTGGGGCAATGCTGGCAGTTTCTGTAGCAGGCCAGTCGGGGGGTTTGCTTGCCAAAATACCTTGCCGTCTGGATCCGAGCTCCTCTTCTCGCTCAGTGTTGATCTGCATCAACAGCTCTTTCTGCTGACCTCCTCCACCCACTCTCCTCCATCCATCTTGCTCTTTCACCCGCCCCCCACCACCACCTCTGTCCATCCATTTCTCATTCAAACATGTTTTCTCCCATTCGCTCACTCTCTTTCCTCCCACTACTCTCTCCATTAATACCTCTCACTATCTCCATGCCCCGAGGAAAGAGCAGGGGATCATTCTGACTCTGTGAGGAGCAGCCGCGATCCAAGTTGAAAATAAAAACATCCGTGCGCGCGCACACACACACACACAAATACAAAATCACACAGGAACCCAGAAGCAGAAACACCTACTACCATCCCCATCTAGTACTCAATAATCTGCTAGCTTTTTCTAAATACACTTCCAGATTTCTTGTTGGCAAGTACAAAAAATGTAACTATACAGCATCTTCTTTAATGTCATTTCCCTCCTGCTACCTTGCAGCCAGTCCTTTTCTGTAGTTTAGATGAAATAAGTGTTCATGACATGGTTTGGTGTCACAAGAAATACATACTTTGATGAAACTGCGAGGGACATTGTGAGTTTTACACTAATGATGATAATAATGGTCCCTGTTGAACCTTTGAAGATTGAATACAGAGTGCAGCGAGCAGTTTCCATGGTAATGAGGGGATCTACTGCAGTGTTATGGCTGAAGCTACAATAAAAAGATGAACACAAGCCCTAAGCACTATGAGAGTATTTTAAGGGCCTTAAGAACCCCTGAGCACAAAGAATTCCCTTACCATCAGTGATCAGTGAGTAACATCATTTGACCTAAACCTTTTGAACCCGTGGATGCTTTCATTGAAATCTTTTTTACAATATCATTGACTACATGTCTTTAGTATTAATGAATATGTTTCAAGATTTGAGGACTGCTTTTCATTATGCTTCGGGTGATAACTAGTTAAGTGTAATGTTGCCATGGAGTAACAGACTTACAGCAGCTGATTAGAAACTAATACCTTGTCTGAATCGTAATGATGAATTTACCAACAACAATGGCCTGGATTATTTTTGATATAAACGCATTTTTGATCATGACAAGACGAGATCAGATTTATGGATCCATATCCTAAACAGTCACAGTGAAGTTCTGCTAAAAACAAGTCAGTAAGGTGCTAAGGGGCGCTAATGGTTAAGCATCATAGATCAGTGAGCAACATGCTTTGACATTAAGTCAGTTGCATTTGCATTTGTTCCCTTTCAAATACCATTTAGCAGCTGAACTTCTGGCTGAATTTATGATGTGGGGACAATACAAGCTACCACCTTCTGATATAAATCTCAATTGTATATAGTGAAACACAAACATCTGTTTTTGCGGCCGGAACCAAAGTGTGTCAGCATCGTCTGGAGCCTCAAGGACATGTCGTCGTGCAGAAATACAAGCTCTGCCACACCAGCCCAAACTGAAAACCAGAGCAAGGAGTTTCAGTGGAGGCAGTTGTGCATGGAATGGAGATTGAATGTTGTAAACAACTCAGATGGGGATGCTAAAGGAGACAGATGCACAAATAGTTGGAGCTTGATACGACATGATCACAACATAACCAAAGGGAATTGAGTCCATTTGGATCGAATCCCCTGCCGAGTTTAGACACTTGTAGAGATGAAGTGGTGGGGACAGGAAAGGATGGAGGTGGGGAGTAAGTGGCTGGAAGAAGGAGGAATAAGAAGGTGGTGTCAGAGATGTAAGGATACATAATACGAGTCCCTCGAGACACTTTTATTGTTTAACTTGCAGGGTTTATGGCATTTAATGTTTCCATTTCTCTGTCTGTCAGTCTCTTGCCTTTGAATTTTTTTCTCAGTCACACAGAGCTGTGAAATAGAGACAGAGAGATAAGTATATCTCCCACAAGAACAATGCCAACTTTCCTATGAGGTCTAGTTTCTACCCTGCCAAGTGTATGATAGCAATTTTGTCACCAAGTGTTCTTGGGATTTTCGGGCAATACATGACAGGTACACACACACGTTTTCATTCCTGGTGGGCATGTTACACTGACTAACATTCATTACCCTATAACCACTACTCACCTAACCCTTACTCCAACCTTAAATCAAGTAATCACACTAAAATTCAATTCAATTTTATTTGTATAGCGCCAAATCACAACGAAAGTAATCTCAGGACACTTTAGAAAAGTAAGGTCTATACCTTATTATTATTATTTTTATTATAGAGGAAAAACCAACAAATCCCCCTTGAGCAGGACTTGGCGACAGTAGGAAGGAAAACCTCCCTTTAATGGAAGAAACCTCCGACAGACCCCAGCTCTTGCTGGACAGCCTTCTGCCTCGACCAGTTGGGGTGAGTGGACAGAGGAGAGAGGAAAGAAAAGAAACAAAAAGAAACAAGACATCTTCCAGAACTTTCTGCTTCTTTTCTCTTCCTGTTCATTTTTGATGTACTGTAGCTGGATTTGCTCCACTGCAAGAGCTAAAATATCAGTAAAACAACAGTGAGTGATGCAGTCACACACACTTGATTTTTCTTCCCTGCAGGCAATAATTATGACTGCACAAGACAAATGTGTGTGAGAATTACAACTGCTCAAACAATGTTATGAAAACAGATTCAGCAAAGTAAATCTCTTCAACAATTTGCAAAACTCTAGAAAGGAGCAAATTAAAATGTCATCACATTCTTATTATTTTCACTTTAGGCTTCTGGCTAGAAAAAAAAATCTGACTTCTAAGACCTCAGCTGTTTCCATTTACATCACTCACAAACACCCCCACTTTTATCCATCAACTTGCTATTTCAAGTTTTACATGCACAAGAATTAACGCTGTGAACCGTAATCTGTGACAGTTACTTCAGCGGCCTTTCACATACAAAAGTAAATCAAGACTAAATCCATGTGTGTGCTCTGATTGAGCTTAAGAACAGGCTGTCAGTTCCTTCACCGTGTAAAATTGTCATTGAAATCGTAGTTCTTTAGTAATAAAACAAACTACACAAGAGTGAAAAGATTATAAATATGGGGAATGGAGTCTACATGTAACTACTCACTGTCAGTTGCTTAACAATTGTTACTGATGTTTAAAAGCGATTCACATAATGTAGATGGACTGCACGTTCAAAGATGAGTTTGCACATGTGTGTTGCGAACTGGGTCAGCTAGCTTGCTTTCCCAGAATGGGAGTCAAATGACTTACAGAGAACTCATGAAGACAGATTGTAATTAAGCTAAAGAGCCAGCATGAGTTTTGATAAGTGAACAAACAAGCTGCCAGAAAATATTGGACTTTAAAACTAGAGACTAGAGTTACATGATCATTTCAACAGTAGCTTGGACCAAGGATTACATCAGGATTCAGTATTTCTATTAACATTGCTTTTTTAAAAAGATCATTAGGTAATGGTAATTTCAAGGTAGAATACTCTACACTGCTGAGCTTGTGCTTTCACAGTACCTCATTTGCCTTTCAAAATAGCTATGTTGTAAAGTAAATTCCTAAATATTTACACTGAACTGGACATAAATCTACTGCACATTAATTTTTAACATTTAAAATAACCACAAGGCACAAGGACAGTTTCTTACCCCGGGCCGTCACTCCAATGAACACTTGACCCACGACAGTATGACTGGACTATAGCCTTCAGTGCAATACCTGTAAATATACCTTGCACATGTCGATCTGTCAAATCCACACTGTGTGTATCTTCTTCTTTTTCTTCTTCTCTTGGCTGTTCCCGTTAGGATCATCTGTTTCCAGCTAACTCTATCTTCGGCATCCTCTACTCTCACACTAATTAACTTCATGTCCTCTTTTAGCACAACTGTGTGTATATAGTACTTTATTTTTACTCCTAAGGCACATTCCTTTGCTTAATTGCACATTACTTCTTTACTGGGGAGGCGACAGTGGTGCGGTGGTAGAGCAGTCATCTCCCAACCAGAAGGTTGAAGGTTCGAATCTCGGTGCCGGCAGTCGAAGTGTCCTTGGGCAAGACGCTGAACCCCCCCGTTGCCCCCAATGGTTCGAGCCATCGGTTGAGTTGGTGCCACAGATGGCTGCCATCAGTTCTGTACGAAAACAAATTCCTTGTGTGTGTAACATACTTGGCCAGTAAAGGTTATTATCTTTATCCTACTTCTGTTCTCAGCCTTATATTGATTACTTGCCCACTGCTGCCTTACATAAGGCCATGTAGATACACACTGAGAGCCGCTGTGCCAGAGTCAAATTCCTTGTGTGTCCAACACACTTGGCCAATAAAACTGATTCTGAACTGCAGCCTTTAAAATCAAGATTTTAAGCATCAGTCTCATCTCTTCTTTATCGGAGATGAACATAGAGCACAAGAAAGTAACACACATCAACGTCTCTGTGCTAGTCATGCAAACATGTGTTCTGACAGTTCCAGCTGGACAGGTTACACTGAATGAGGAAGTGACACCAGCAAGACAGGAAACAGTGCAGGCGTCACATATGCAGTCAAGTATTTTTCTACTCAATGTTTAACATCCACACCCACACAGCTCTTCATGAGATGCCAGTTACATCACCTGTTACACCACCAACACAGAGAAATACACAGAGCAGGACATCAGAATTTTATGCAATATGAGTGCATCCCACGGAAAAAATGTTTCCATGTGACAGGTTTCCAGCTTATGAAACATCTAAACTTGTAATGCATTTGACACCTGTCGTGTATCTTTTCAACAAGTCACTCCATCTCAACTGTCTACCCACTGTATCTACCTCAGTATTAATTTGTCTTTTTCCACATGTTCACTTGTGCTACACTTAGAGGTGCATTTATCAATATTTTTATATCTCATATAGTGCCAAACAGGCACCACAGGCCTGGAGGTACAGAGATGCCTTGGAGACAAGCAGCAGTGTTTTGAATTTGCTGGAAGTAGCTGCAGCCAGCAGAGGGCTTGAAGAAAGTGAGCGACACAGGCAAAATGCTTCTTCCAGTTGCAGGATAATACATCACAACTGTGGCTGTAAATGGATTTGGCAACAAACGCAAACAATTAGCATGAGCAGCGCTGCTAGCAGAACATGTTGGAGCAAATTACTTTAGACAACACAACTGATGTGGGCTGATTACAGGCGACACATTCTGATTATAGTCCCCAATCAAAAACACCCACAGAGGAGACCACAAAACATAAAAGAAATTCACAATCATGCCTTATACATGATTAAACAGCTTTTAACGGTTAGTATTGTTGGTCTTATTGTATTTTTATTGACTAAACAACTTCCATAACTGCTGTCACTATGTAATGAGTTGTTAGTTGTTAATTTAATGCATTAGCTTTGCCAGGCCTGTGCAGCTAGCTGTTGTATCCATCAAAAAATTTCTTCCTGCATTGTTACTCTCCATTTGGGCACGTGCTCGAGTGTGTGCATCCCACTGTGTCTATGAACAGGCCTCATTAGTATTTCCTCAAGACACTTGTTGTGTTACTATATCCACCACTGAGAGCTGGTATAATTGGACTAGAATGGGATCTGATGACTCTAAATGGGCCCCACACTCATAGTTACTGAGCTAAATGGCCACAAAGCCTGCTGAGTAGCGTTCAAACAAAGAGTAGGTACGCCTCTCTGTAATCTGATAGAACAAGCATCAACACCTTTGTCTGAATTAGTCTGTTTTCAGTTCAAAGTCAAGCCCATCTACAGTAACTGCTTCTTCATGAGTGCACACAAACATTAAAAATCCACAGTGGAAAAATGCATGACCTTTGCTATAAAAAAAACATGTTTCCCACAAACCGACATTGTACACAAGTAGGTATGCACACACATAGTGAGACAAAAGACTAACACTTGCTGTGCGATAACACACAGTGGTCAATAAATGACAAAAGCCATTCATTCCCCCATCCATCACTCATGTTATTTGTACCTGTCCCTCATTGAGTGAATGTGATTGGATGCCGGTGGTGGGTGGTGGGAGAGCGCAAAGAAGCGGGGGTTTCTGAGTCAGACAGAGCTCGCCAATTAGATTGCTCTTGGAATGACGAGGTAAACAAAGGTCGCCAAAACAATGGTTGGCAGGGGGTAGGACATAGCCTCCCGGGTTGACGCCAACCATCCTGCTATGGTTTTCCACTGCAGTTTCTCTGTGTCAATCTGTTTAGAGGAGGGAGGGGCTGCTCGCCTCTAACATGTGCACTCACAGTTGAGCAGAGGAAGAAAGGATGACATGAAGCATCGCTCCACAGTGCAACAATCAGCCAGTAATCTGTATGAGCAGTTTATCAAACAGCTGTTGAACAAGCAGAACACACACTTGCAGAAATGTGATGCCTTTACCGCTTTGCTTACATTACATTGTCAAGTACTTGCATTTAATGAATATTTTTTAGCTTGCTGTACAGACCTTCAGCACAGTGATGTAATGCTTCGAAAGTTTGTGTGAAGTGCCTATGTACCTATTGATTTGGGATGCCCACAGAAACACAGCAGCAGCAGGAGGAGAAAGCATGTCGATATACAATCTAGAGAATTCACACTAATTGTGTTGGATCAAAAGTCGCTATGGATCCATAACAGCAGGCGTCAGCCACACATGTTTATACAAGGACGCAGACAAGTAAACACACACTCATACTGTGCACACTGCTTTAATTTAGATGTCAGCTATTACTGAGATGAGATGAGAGATTTGAGAGTTTATGATTATTCAGTTAACTATTTGGTCAATAAACTGTCAGGAATAGTCCACCTCAGCCAGCAAAAGCCCAAGCTGCCTACTTCAAATTGCTTTCTTTGGGGGTAGTTAGTATGCTGAGGTAGAATATTGAGGATAATTGTATCCTGAGCCGTAGACAGCATGGGTCGTTTCCTAACCTGAGGGTTGGTGATTTGATTCCTGGCTTCTCCAAAATAATTAAAGTATTTAAAAAAAACATAAAAAACAAAAACCATACAACTGGCTTCATTGTACCAACTAAATACAGTTGGGAGCAAAAGTTTGCATTCCCTTACTTTGAAGTTGCAAAAAGAGTAAAAGTAAGATTTTTTTTCTCATCAATATATTTAATGATATAATTTTCATTCTTTTTACTTTAACTTTCTTTTTATACACTCCCTGACCACTTTTGTTACTTGGCATGTTTTGTATGTCTGCATGATGCTGTCATTGCTTGAATGTAGGCTAAGTCGTAGCCAGTGAGCCAGCCCACTGACATGTCACATACCGACAGCGAGAGATATAGATTTCTGTCCTTAACCTTCTTCCAGTGTGCGCACACAGACCCACACACGTATCAAGTCAATTCTACTGTATACTGTCAAGATGAAGTGCATAAAGCAATCAAGCTTACAGTAAGTGTGCCAAAGTGTGCTGACATGGCGTGAGACTGATGCTCAGTCAGTGCCCTTGCAGCAGGGTCAGACAAGGAGAGAGGGTGTGAACACATGGGAATTTTGGGGGTGGGGGGTGGACATAGGAATGGAAAGAGGCAAATAAGAGAAAATGAGAGTAAAGGACAAGGAATAAACAGGCTTCATGAATAATTCAATCTAGGCCATAGCCCTAGAGACATCTACTTTAAAACGCACAAGCCTACCTACACACTGTGGGCAGGTCTTGCAATGGAGGGAATACTGTGCTCTCGTGACAAGTCAGATGTGAGCCAGAGGAAGTGCCTCAGGCAGAGCAGGGGAGACAGAAGAATGGAGAAAAAAGTAAAAGGGAGGAGGAAGGAAAGGAGGAAACCCTGGTGAGGAGGGCTTGGCAGCTGTGGGCATTATCGCCTCCATCCGTTGTTTGCTTTTCCCCCTTCTTTCTCAGCGCGAGTATGTTGAATCAAAGCTTCCTTGTCCTCTAAATGGCTCTCTTATGTCTAGTAGCTTTCTTTATAAAATTAAAGAGAAAGATGAGGAGGAAGAAAAGTGTGACTGCATTGATGGTGTGCAGCAGGCTTTTGTCTGAACACGAGGGTGCTACTTGTAAGACATGTAAGGAGCTGAATATCAGTCACTGAGGATGCGAGCACTTCACTGAAGTTGTGTTGTCCATCACTAAACACCAGTAAATCTGGTATTATGGTAATAGGAAGAGCTGAATTGCAAAGAGAATCTTTCATCCTCTTTCAGCCCACATGACAGCGAATGACCCTGGCTCGGTCAGATGCTCTCAGATCTGCTCGGAACAAATATTTCATATTCTGACAGCTACTTGAAAGTCAGATGAGACTTCCAAATCATCACCCCTCCCCAGTTCCCTCTCCGTACACCCCTTACATGGGTACTCATGTTTCTTCTTGTATAAGACAGTTGCAGCGTGGAGCCTGTCCTTCTCAGTGGGAGAAAACGCATGTTAAATCTAACCGACAGCACTTGCTGAGACACTTGCACAATAAAACACACACCGCAGGGATCAATCAGTCTGTCAATACTCTCCCAAAACCCAAAGCAAATCAAAGAGGATTTCATCTCACATGCTAAATGTTGTTCTGCTGGTGTGTGACTGACCCTGACCTTAGACCTCCACATGGAGCTTAGGTGCAAATGGAAATATAAATTTCTCTTTAGGGATTAATAAAGTATCATATTATGATTATTACTGATGACATGTGCTGAAGTGCCACTACCATAAAATCTGTAACTCTTTATATAGGACACAGCAAAACTGAATATACCTCTGGCAATGCCACGAGGTGTCCTAATGTTAAAATATAAACACAACTACTGAATTAATGTGGAAATAATATGTACTGGACATACTAGACAGCTAAAGTAAGGTATTTAGACACCCACAGCCATCAGCTTTGATATGCTGCTTCAACAGTTGCTATGTTTCTGGAAAGTCATTCCACATGATTTTACAACCAGCCTGGAACTTTTTAAAATACCTTGCTATGCACATATGGGTGTACGTGAACAAGGCAAGCAGCAAAACCCCTGACCATATGAAGGGTGCATTTGTTTGCTTAAAAATTCAAATGTGCATTTTTAACAGAAAGGTTGTGTTATTCAAAAGCTATTGAAAACTGCCACAGACCAAAAGTCTGTGAAAGCATGTCTCTTCATTAATGCTAAGAGTAAAAGAAGGGAAAAGAAGAATGAAGCTTCATTCGTTTTCTTCTCTGCTTACAAGAGGATAAAGAGTAAGGGAAAGCAAGAGCACTATGAAACAACAAGAAAGATTAGAGCTAAAGAGAAAGGGACAGAGCCAATAAAACAGAGAGAGAGGGATAAAAAAATGACAATATAAAAAGAGACAGATGGGTGCGGAGAAAGATGAATATGAGCACACGAGAGGAAGAGAGAAATCAATACATGAAGAGGAAGACAGGGAGATGAGTGCGTCCTTGACTAGTTCTACTGTTATCTTCAGACTGTATCAGTGCTGTGCTGATCTGTGCTGCACAGAGCCGACAGACAGCAGCCATATGACATGGCTCACATCCAAGGGACATTTAGTAAGGTCTATAAACCTTGCGCTCACACTCACACGTACACACAGCCAAGCTTATTCATGTATGGAACCAGCGCTAATGACACTGCTGTCATCGTGACAGCGTGATGAAATCACCTAGCCGTTTCTTGGTTACTGATTAAATGCACGGCGAGTCACAGGTGTAAAATAAATCACAAAGAAGATGGCACTTCTTTTGTTGTCTCACATTTGAGAAACAAAGCTCAGATGTAAAATGATAATAGGCCTTTCTTATCAATTGCGAGAAAGATCAGCAAGAGCTACATGAACAGAATAAGGCCTCCTGCCACAACCCACATCCAATAATAAGCTTTGACAGTTATTTTGTGCCTCGAATTGAGCAACAGAGGAATTCTAGCTTGACCATTTCTAAAAATATTTAAAAAGTGGCTTATTTTCCCTGCAGAGAGCTGCTGCCTTGAGGAAGAGCTGCTAATGGTGTTTGTCCTGGGAGGATTTCACTGACTCTGAGGTGAAGGGATTGTGACAGGCAACATGCATGGTGACAGCATGACGACTGTGTGAATACACACTGAATGGCATGGGACTACTAACGCACAGAGACAAACACAAAAACATTCAGACGGGTGACAAATGAAAGGAGAAACTAGCAAAAAGTGAACAGCATTGCGTTTAAGTAAAGTGCCTCCAGGGGGGAGGGAACATCATTCTTCCAAAATATGTTTCCTCATTGTTTTCAGCACACTTTTTCATCCCCATTAAGTCATTCAGTAACCTGGAGCTACAACCTTTAGTCAGTTCATTGATGGAAAATTAATGGGCAACCAATTTTAAGCCAAAGTCAACATTTTCTGGTTCCACCTTCTTTAATGTGAGGAACTGGTGCTTTTCATTGTCAGACAGGATAAACTGAATACCTTTGGATCTGTTGGTTGGACAAAACAAGACAACTGTAGACGCCACTTTTGATTCTGGAAAGTCAAAATGTGCATTTTGCCTACTTTTTGACATTCTGTGAAAAATAAGACATGGAATAATTAACAAAATTAAGGGCTGAGGAAATGGTTTGGAGGAGAGGGGTGAAGTGTGAAGTAACATGGTCAGAATGTGCGCTGAAGCTGTGTTATGTCCAGCAGAACACACACGATCACAGACACACACATACAGAGAAAGAGAGAGAGAAGCCAGCTAGCCATGGGGACTCCAGGATGACAAAATGACAAATGTGTCTCTGGGGAGTAGGGTGGCATGAACAGAGTTCTGCAGGGTTAGGAGAAAACACAGATCCCACATCACACCCACACAAACAGGAAAACTGACATCGTGTGTAAAGACACAGAAAGATGTGAGGGCTTGGTGATTGGTCACACATACTGTCTAAATATACTGCTATCGGTATGTACGGTGTGTGCATGATCTACATTTGTCATCATTTGCCAGATATGTCGATGCCTGTGATCGAGGGGTGACAGCACATGTCACGAGGACTCAAACAGCATTTGACAAGCTGCTTTCATTTGGACCTGCTGTCTCTCTCTCACACACACACACACGGACCTGCTGTCTCTCTCTCACATGCGCACACACACACACAAAAACAAACTCTCCTGGAAGCTCGACCATGTCAACCCTGTTCTCTCCTCTATTGATTTGTTCTCTTTTTTCCCCTTTGTTTGTTTTGTTTGGCAGTTCTTACCTGGGGTGTTTAAAAGGCACTTTCTGGGGTCAAAGACACACATGAGTGGAAGTGGAGAGAGAGATACACAGAGAGACTGAGACAGGATGGTAGAGATGAAGAGGGGAGAAAGAGATGAGAGATAAGATGTTTGCCACTAAGGGTTATTGCCTTGCTCATACTGTGTATTGACTCACCCAATCAGGGGGTGGGCTGTTCTGAACCACAGTGTCAAATACACCCACCCACACATACGCTAATCATTCCTAAGATGGTTGTATGGTTTTGCGGGTTACAGTGAGGTATGGATTAAACTAAACAAAGTCATATGGAGCACATAGACCAAACCAAAGTACCAAAGTATCCTATGCCCGTGCACTAATTGGCATCTTCCTCCTGGGAGCTGCAGGGAGGGCCTCAGACAAACTCACGCACATAAAAACGTACACCACAGCTGAAGGACATGGGGCATGGGAGAAACCCAGACAAGCAGGGAACAAAAGTGGAGAGGAGGCAAAGGTATTGATCAAAGTTAAGGAACGAGTACAAATGAAGGACAGCAAGATGGAGGGCTACAGATAATATCAGTGTCAGGGGGGAGGGGAGGGATGGGGAAGCAGAAGAAGACAAGTCAAAGGGAATACACAGACAAATGAGATGTAATCCCCCCATGTGGAGTTTAATGGTTCAGCCCAGCAGGCGAGGACGCCAGCAGGAGGTCTGAGGACGGTTCGATCCAATCCCTCAAACAGGGGTGGAAAACTTTTTGTCTTTGAGAAAGAACAACTGAAGGATGAAGAAGAGTAGTGAAGACAAAGGAAAAGTTGGGACAAGGGTGAGCGAGCAAATGGGACAGAGAGAAAGATGTGAAAGGAGACTCAAGGGGATGAACAGTTAGGGTAATAGGAGCACTAGGAATTATCTCTGTAATGCTCTCTAGCCATGCAAAATGTCTGGGCGATGCAGGCTTGACAACACGTTGATTGTGTCAACCAGAGTGCCAGTCAAATCTTAATTAGAGCTGCAGAGCACATGCATGCAGGAATAGCCTCTAGGTCCAAGTAACTCATTGAACTGATCCACAAAACACTGCACAAACACAGAAACAATGTCAACAGAAGAAGAGAGAGAGAAAATGGCAGAAGAATTTACAAATAAATATACATAATCTAATCAGGATAAGTGAGGCTATGGTCAAATATGATATTTGATGTGAACGTTAATATAATGTGCATTAGTTTCTTTGAAAAAAGTGTTGAGTTGTTTGAGGCTTTTATCTCAAGCCAAAAGACTGCACTGGAATGATAGGCTCTCAATTTTCAAGTATTTTAATAGTAATAGTCATGTTGCCGTATCTCCACTGAAATTGTTTTTGCTTGCTGTAATTACTGTTATTACTGTTCATTCTTTTTAGTACTAAATTCACCGTGTTTCTGTCCACACAGGGTGCTTATGGATACACGAGTACTGTACTATACTACATATCTGACAGAAATAAATAAATGCATCCATTAAAAGGTGCTTTTCAACTTGGCCATGGCGAAGCACATTTAGAATGAGTCATAATTCTGAAAAGATAGGGGGTGATTTTAATGTACAAAACATCAAAGTTATTGTCCCCTCAGTGCGCCAAATGCCAACTCGCATCATCATACAGACTCAACATACAGTAAAATATCACCATCTGCTTAATATTCTCTCCCAGTGGATTTTTGCGACCCCTGTGATCTTTAATTTGCAGTTCTTTTCCTCTACGTTCACAGCCCTTTCAAAGACAGATAACATTTTCCTGCATCCTATCATCTCCCATCACTCACTTTTACCATCGCCCCTTCATCCCTCCATCTCTCTCCTCCACCTGCTGGTGTAATTCACATCAGTGAGCAGAGCAGAGAAATCCCTTCTTTCTGAGGGAGGAGATTAGGAGCGAGCACAGACAACTGGATTTAAATAAAGATCACCTCCCCTACAGGGCTCATTCCTAAACTGGGAGCAAGCATGGACTCACTGTGGATATTTAGCCTGTGTGTCTGTGTGTGCTTGCACTTGCAGGTGTGAGAGAGCAGTAGTAAGAGATGGAAAGAAGGATTTAGAGAGCAAAACTGCCTGCATGTGTACATGTGTGTGTTTTTGTATATGCCTGTGTATGTGTGTCCTGATGATAACCGCATTATAAAAAGTAATCTGCATGGAACATCTCAACCCGTATATAAAATGAGATGTTTTAAGCTGGCTGAGTTCTGAGCACAAGCGCATACACACAGCAGCCTGATAGCATGCAAATACTGACACCTGAAGGTCAGA
>NW_018127914.1:4374385-4376684 GCF_001952655.1 Monopterus albus
GCTGAACTGGAAGGCAACATGGGTGAAGGCAGACAATTTACTGTTTGTTCCCTGAGCTGGACTTATCGAAGGTCTCACATGGAGCGAACCTCCCTGTTGCATCACTTTCGCTTTCTGGTGTCACTGCAAATTTACCGCTTTCATTCCGTTCCCCTGAACGAGCTGAACTCGCAGCCTTTTCTTTGTCACATGACCATCACATAGCCTTTAAACAGGGTCTGAGACAGTTTTATAGGAACATAGTGTCCTTGAGGAAGTTTAGTATATCATAAGAATTGACTATCACAATGCATGTGCCCATGATTCTGCCACATGTAAATCTATATGCATGCAAACACTCATACACTGAGATTTTAGTAATCACAGTGTCTGGTAGGTCTGGAAGGACAAGTTATCCCCGCCCAGTAAATTATGCTGGCACGGTTGAACGCTGGATATCATAGATTTCTTAAATACTGTATATGCAGATGCATACAAAATAAAGAAAAATAAAGAAACAGGAAAAAAATTAACATAACTGATACAACTGCCCAAACCCCCTAATCCTGGCGCACACAAACAAAGTTCAAACACCCAAACTTTGTACTCTGGGAAACAACAAAAGAACAAAACAGAGCTAAAATCAGAGCACTTAACATGCATTATTAATAGTGTGCACTGGGTTTCCCTGAATTACAAGCCAGAACCAAAAACAAGTAGCAAGCCTGTTTCTGGTAGATTGAATTCAGAGCTACATGTACAAGAGTGCTGCTCTGTTTTCATAAGCACGCTTCCAAGGATGACACTAATACCTCCACAGTGTGGCTGTACTGCATGAGATTATTCCCAGTTTATCCTTGATCTATGTAGAATCCCTTTTCTGTGTAATCAGAGAAGCAGTTTACGCATTACTTTACAGCATTAATGCATGCTCAGTATACGCCGCCTTAATGAGTACAAGAGGCACTTTCTCATATAACACTTCTCTTTGTGATCTTAGCCAGGATTTTCTATCTATTCTAAAATGATAGAGTCATCATGCTCAGATGGCACAAGTAAGAAACTCCTTAAACCCATCATTTTCTGATTTACTGTCCTGCAATCTGACTCTGAGAAAATCTTATATTCAGCTCTTCTTCAAGTCTCCAGGCAAAGCTGACCTTCTCCCAAACTTTTCAGGCGTGGCAGTGACACATGCAAGTGAAAGTTTTTGAAATTGTTAAGATTTGATGAGATGTGTTTTTTGTTTATGGGGGTTTGAGGTAGGAGCTGAAGTTGAGCTAAACTGTTAAAACCATTGCCTCAATCGAAAAATGGCAGGAAAGAGAAGAACAAAGCATTGCCATGGCTTAATTCCTCATTCTGACAGAAGTGGTAGGAGCAGTAGAGAAGGAGAGAAGCAAAGGAGAAAAGAACAGACAGATAAGCGCAGTGGTTTGAAACTGTAACTTGTATTAAATGGAAGGCAGAGAAGAGGGAGTACAAAGGGACAAACTATCAGGTGAGCATCCTGATAAAAGTGGATTAGAAGTTAGAGAAACAGACAAACAAGGTGAGAGAGATAGACTGATGAAGTAAAAGTAGTGATGAATACTGAACCACATTCGTATGGACAGCTGACAGTAAACAAAAGTGAGTTCTGCGGGTTTTCTTAGCGTCACAGCTCAGTAAGGGAAATAAAGAGGGAGAAGGGTTTATGCACCGGAGGAACACGGAGAAGCGGTAAAGTAAGTGAAGAAGTGCAGAGTGTGAGAAGGAGAAAAGAAAAGAGAAGAATGGGACAGATACAGGGAGAAGTGGTGTTCTGCTCGCCGGCCCGATCCTCCTCTGGCCCATGATTCATTGCAAATGAAATGTCACCCTGGCAGGCAGTAATGCAGGCCGGCCCGCTCCCCTGCAGCCTAATTGAATTTTACAGCCATATAAACAACAGTCAGCCAGCCGGGACAGAGTAAGAAAGAAAGAGAAGAGAGTGCACAGTTACTGATGTTGGGGTTTATAGGTGGAGGCGTCTGATGTGCCATCGGAGTGTGTGTAAGGGCCTCTGGGGGAACATAGCACAAAGCACACAGATGGAGGGGACGCCACAGCAGGCTCGCCACTAACATGACTCCCTCAAGACACACGCACAAATACACATAATAACCATGACACTAAAACTGTCTGCGCTTTGAGACACATATTTACTAAATACTACAGGATGCTTTTACCAGAATTACCAGAGTCACTAGTCAAAGTTCAGCAATGCCCAAATTTGACTTTGAGCAGATTTCGCTGTACCTCATGCAAAATACTCTTCATCTCACAGGTCCCATAGTTT
>NW_018127914.1:4376733-4381134 GCF_001952655.1 Monopterus albus
TCCAGTTTAACAGTGAGCCTTTTCCATTCCCTATAAAAGAACAGACTTATATAATTCTTTCTGGGAAAATAGCTTTGCAAATTATTAATATATTATTAATTATAACACCAATAAATAAGCTATATTCTTTATCATGTTTATGACAAACACTCTTCCCTGACACTTCAGTGTGAACTCTCCTTTACTGGGTTCTTCCCTGTTGGTTAAGTCAGATGTGCTTGCAGTGCCTTTCCTGCATATGACAGCCAATGAAGACAGTAGAGGAACAGTTGGCAGTGTCCCCCCAGGCAGCCTGAGGGGTCAGGTCAATTTGTCATATCCTGATAAAGGACATCACTTCCATGACAGCCGGGCACGTTGGCAGACAGAAAGGCATCTCACACCAGTACAGACTGATTCATGCAGCAGTGGTTAATTAACAAATCAGACTGACAGGATGATAAGCACTTTTCTTTAATAAAAACATCAAATAATGAATAAATAGAAGGTATGATTAATATTATTTTTACCGCTAAGGTGTTTTCCACTTTAATTCCACTGAAATCAACCCGTTTGTCCATTCTGAAATTTACCGGTACCCGAGGCCACGCAAGATAATCACTTAAAATACTAAAACTGTAAAGGCTATAAATAAATTATTTCAGGAAGCTCAGCAAGGGAAAATTTATTGTGAGAATTGACAAGTCCTAAAGAACACAACATATTTTTAACAAACCTGTAACTGGCAAAGCCACTACCATCATTTACTGTAAGGTAGTAGCACAGATGATCCCACTGGGATATCTAAACTCGGGCCGATTTCATCCCCGAGGTGATTGGTACCTAGAGGAATAATGAAACATAAAGAGGAGGCTGTGGCACCTTTTATTGCCATTTACAGCTCTGACACAGCCTTCTGCAGGCTGACCAGGACACTTACCACATACACAGCAGCAGGCTTTTAAAGGTAACTATAACTCTAAAACTAGCAGGTATCCTGATCAGGACTTGGACTTCCTCATACACTATTCTTTGTCTCGCAAAATGCTGATATTGTCAGCAAGGGACTGGGTATTATTTAATAATCTCATGTATCCCACAGGCAATGCAGGGTGTCAGACCCTGCCATTGTGTAAATTGGAGCTTTAGTTAGAAACTTGAACTTTATTTTAAAAAGTAAAGGGAAAACATATGAACTATAGCCACACCAAACCATATGTTCATGTGAGCTAGTTAATTCGCTTGGTGATTGGTTTCATCTACATGTCTTAAATAAAGTTTTCATTTCTATTTGGCAAGACTTTAATAATTAATATTCACATTTTTTCTAGCTAAGTCGATCTATTCTGGTGGTGCTAAAGATACGACACAAACGAGATAGTTGTACACCACGACAGGTGCGAGTCCAATCTTTTCATGTCACTTTTCCTCTGTCCTCAACTCTTTCTGATATCCTGCCAAAAAATATTTAAGTTTTTTTGTCTGTACCATCTGAGCTTCAGCTCAACCAAGGGCATCATTTCAGCCTCCAAAGCAGTTCTACTTTGAAATACGACTGTGCAAGTGAAACTCCAGTCTGTTTCCGTTCTGTCCTCAACCTGCCAAACTGTCATGCAAAATGTTTTTCCCTCTATCTAACAGTTAGCAAATGTGCACGCCTGTCTTAGTCTTCCCCGCCTGCTTATTCATCTTCCTATTTAGCAGCTAGTCTGCTTGTTTTTGCTGTCTGTCCCTCCTCTGCCCATCTGTCTTTACGTCTAATAGTTTCCTGGCTGCTCTATCTACCACTATCTGGTTTACAATTGCTGCCTCATAAACTGGGATGAGATTTATCCTCGTGCCAAATGAGAATAACGACGTGGAATAGATGTGGCTGACTAGATGAGACAACACGGGGGAAGGACAAATAAAAACAGCAAGGAGTGAGGCCGTTTGTGTGTGTGTGTGTGTGTGTGTGTGTGTGTGTGTGTGTGTGTGCGTGCGTGCAAGTAAGTACCATTAGAATGGTAAAGAATAAAAGGTATGAGCTCATCACATACCTCCATAACAAGATGACATGTTCTTCATTTTATGTCGTGTGGCATGTATTTTAAAAACGTGCTGGAAATTTAACTAATGCTTGTCAGTGTGTGACAGAAGATGTGGGCCTATATTTGGAGTTAAAACTGCCCAACTCTATGTGTGCCCACTTGCATGTGTGTTTATGTGACATGTCCCTGGCTCAGCAGGACTCCACACCTTCCCTCCGACTATGACCTTCCCTCCAAGCAGGCGGTCCTGTTTCTCTCATTTCCCATACCAACTCTCTTTCCATCCCTAAGTCCCTCCATTCTGCTCTCTCTTCCTCCTCTCTCTCGGACTGGATGATGCCTGCAGTCCTTGATCCAGAGCACAGAAAGGGGCTTCATAAATACACCATCCATCACCAGTGGTGGGCGTGTCATGTGGCTTCTCAGTGACAAGACAAGACATATGCATAATGTATACACTACAGTCAAACAAAGCAATATGAACATTCAGCTGTGGTTACATGCACACACATCACACATTATTGAGTTTCAATAAGAATGAATACTAGTTGACTATATGAATAAGCATGCAGGTGTGTTTTTGTAGCCAGGTATTACTGTATCTGTGCATTACAGACACAAAGCAACAGTCTGCTCCACTAAACATGTTCAGAGCACGATAAGAAACCATGGAGAGACTCAACTGTAATGTATAGCTTATGTGTACACATGGATGCTGTGCAGAAGCAGATCATGATTCAAGATTTTGTGTGTGCAGATATAAAGTGTGTGTACTGACTGGGCGCATGCGTGGGTGTTGTTTGGCAGTAACGTTCATGGCGAAGCATGTGTGAACTCGTGTTTTCCCATGTCTGATTTTTCAATCTGTGCAAACACCGCGATGGTTCACTGCACCACACAAACTCTCACTGTTCCACACCCTTCCCTCTCCGTGTGTCCTGGGTGATGGATGATAGGGAGGGAAAATAACTAATTCAGCAGTAGATTTACATTGTTCTGGGTAGTGAGCAACACAACGCACAGAAAGACAAAGAAAACAAGAGGGAAAGTCAAACATTTGCTACCTACAGTGTAAATACTACTAGGTCAGTTGGCGCATATAGTTGTGTATTTGTGCACATGCATAGCTTGATTATTAACTGACAAACATGGATGCACGGTTTTTCATATCACCTATATCCTGATACTCTATAAAGTGTGGAGTGATGTTTTGAAGTTTGGGATCTGTAAGCTCCAAATGTTGGCCAAAGTGACTATCAAATGAAAACGGCCATGGCTTTTGGGATCTGTAAGCTCCAAATTTTGGCCAAAGTGCAGGAAAAGGAGTCATGACTATCAAATGAAAACGGCCATGGCTAAGTGGACATCTCTCAGAAAAACAAACAAGTAGAAAACACACTTTTCTTTAAACCTTAGAGTGAGACTATGCAAGGAGAAAGAAGAATAAAACAATCTTCCTCTAGGAAATGACAAGTCGAATTCACAAGCAGTAAAGCATGTTGAAAGAGCACAACACAAAAAAAAAAGACAAGGGAGACTGAGATGGGATCTTTTCTTTTTTGTCCCTCAGAGAAACCTCTGAAAAGAGTTGATCTTCTATTCATATCGCATGGCTAGCTTTCCATTTTGCTGCTCAGTGGTGGCAGGACATCACAGGAAATTAAACTTCATCAAGCAAAGACACGAGTCTTTCAAGCTGTCATCTCAATTTATGTTTGTGGACAGACCCGTTTTGCTGTTCTTGAGAGAACTGCTTTGAGCTTCAAGTGTTTTTGTTTTTTTAACTGGGGTAGTTAAGGGAAGGCTCAAAAATATTTGTGGGCATTATTAGGATTTAGGGTAAAAATTGAGACTATTCACTGTTTAGGATAAAGCAAAGTAAACCTTTTTGACTTGTGTCCTCTTAAAAGAAGCTGAAGGGATAAAACTACCTGGCATTTGACAAACACACACACACACACACAAAAAAAAAACCATGAAAAACATTTTGGTGCCAGCCGATATGGTTTTCAACCTTCCTGGAAGTCTTGACCCCCAAGCTGGGAACCACTGATGTCAGAGGTTTAGCTAAGATTCATTTATAGTTCTGATTTGAGACTTGACATCCAGTTTTAAGGGTTTAGGTGCACATTTCTGTATGTGCACTGATTTCCATATGCACATACAGTATATGTGGTAGCCCATCTGAATGTAGGTATGTCTGGCATCCTCTCTCTCTCTCTGCCTCCCTCTGTGTCTCCACCCCTGCGCCCCCACCCACCTTATGCCCCCACTCTCTCGGTTCGGTGTGCCAGTGGACCAGAGGCTCTGCAGGAGACCTCTATAACACAGCGCGGTGGAAATGTCACCCATAACACTCGCCTCAGGATGCCAATCACTTCACACTGCTGCA
>NW_018127914.1:4381188-4384734 GCF_001952655.1 Monopterus albus
TTTGTAAAGAGCATGAAACAGTTTGATAGTATGTACACAACATCCCTCCACATATCTACCAGACTCTAAAATAACAGCTGAAATGTATTTCTAGATTTACGGTTTCGTGTTTTTGTTGTGCGAGTGTCTGCGTGCTAATGAGCCTGTCCATCAAAGGGGATTATGGGTTGTTTAGTCAATATGAGGACTACAGTTGTTTGTGGAACAAAACAATGAGCGTGTTGCCTGTTTGTGTGCTGAGTAGCAAAAAGGCCTTGGTTAGGCGTGAAGACAGAAACAGATGGAGTGGGTTATGAACAAATAATGCATCTGAGCCTGTGAGAGAGTGGGAGTAGGCCCATGTCTGAACATGCATATGTGCTGTTGTTTGCTTGTGTGTGTGCTAATGAGCATGCATGTGCTGCATACGAGCGTGTGGATATGCAAACGCACATGTCCCAAAAATATTGGTGCACATTTACATGCATATGTGTGGGTGTGTACTTTTATGTGCATGCATATATAGAGGGGGGAGGACCTGGAGCACAGAGGCGCAGGTGTCCTCGGCAAATGCCATTCGTTTTGATTGGGATGTGAGCTGTGTGTGTATCAGTGTGTACGGGGGAGGGTGCGTAAAAGGGAGGGTGATGACAAATGACAACAAAATGAGGAAGGCAGGGGGATGGAAAGCCAAGCTGACACAGGCTGGCATGCCAGGCTCACTGCACAGCCAGGGAGGCGGGCGCTCTGTCCTCACGGCAGGCCTCTCAGCCGAGCTGTGAAGGCAGAGACAACAGCCAGCCTGCACGCACACACAGTCCCATACACGGAGTAGCATTAATAGGGTACAAGCTTGTGATATTCAAGGTTTATCTACTGCATATTAAAATCACTCTGATGCTCTTGGGTTTGTAATGAGCAAAGAGAAAACAGGGCTGTAGCTATTTTAGATATTTGTCCACAAAGTCATCAGTCGTCTGGGTCTCAGGAAAAGGTAAACTAGATTTGCCACTTTAGTCACAAAGAAGAATTCCTCTCACCAGAGACTTGATGTAGTGACCAGTTGATAACATGTTGATGCCACGTTAAGGGTCACTGAGATGGTGTGTTTGCATTCAAGCAAATCAAAAAACATCTGTGGAGATTCTCATTCATCGTGGCCATGGCATATCCAAAGACCTAGAGTTGGTGGCTTTAGCTCTTTGGATTACAGCCCGTTCTCCACAGTTTATTTAAAACTTTTCCTCAAACAGATTTTACTGCATTATCAATGTTAGAGCCAGAGAGGAGAAAAGGTTAGAAAGTCACCTGCTGAGTTAGTCTGAGCAATTGTACTTCAAGCCCCCAGTACATCTATGCACCTGCTGGGCATCTTTTTTATGAAACAAATGGGCTGTCATCTTGTTCACTGTATTCAGGTCTCTTAATGCATCCATAGTAGAATGTCAAAACGCACTTTAACAATTCTGTTTTGATATCCATATCGAGGCCGTTTTGACGGCATCATATTCAAACTGTGGCTGAAGATTTTCACATGCCATGTAACCTACTGGTGTGACTGTAACTAAGGTTGAACCACTGAATACTTGTCACCAATAACTAGAACTAGTACAAACATTCCCATGACTAATAATAAAAAAAAAAAAAAAAACATCTTTTAATTCTGCACAACCAAAGACCTTTGACTTTACACTTCCGGATATATTCAAGTTTTTTTTTTTTTTTTAATTCCATGTGATAGACGTGTATGCTAAAATTAATTAGTTTTAATAGCATTCCTGGTAAGACTTACTTTCTATTAAGAGCAGGTCTGAGTTTGTGCACGGCTGTGCTCGTGGTCTTTCTACCGTTTTGACAGAATAAGTACGTTTCACCGAGGTTAAGTGGGGGCAGATAGATCTATACACTGAGCCCAGATCAATTTTGAATAAATGGAAAGTTATTAGTGGAGGTTGAATGGGGATGGAAAGAGGTGAGTGTGGGACAGCAGGGAAATTGCTTGACAGCGCCTTCTAACCTGCAATATATGATTTTTAACAGATGACGAGGGATGCACGTGAATGATAGCCAGGTGGCATTCATGTGGGTGTCTGTGCCTATTTTGTGTTAATACCATGCCTTCATACTCTGCTCCCTGCAGCCCAGAAAATAAGACTTCGACTCTAAAATCTCTTCCTATAAGACAGACACACTTGGAAGCTGTCTTGGGCATCAGCGTCCCTCTGATGTGTCACTTCAGGACACAAGGAATTACATAGTCTGACATAATCAGACTTTGAATTTATCTTCAGGGTAAGAAGAAGCTTGTCCTCGCCAAACCTTTCATGTCAGTGGTTCACCAGGGATTCACAATCTGCGCTTTATCTAAAATTGCAGCCCAAAGTTGTGAGCATCAACAAAGCTGAGCAGCAGGCAGGGCAGCAGTCGTCTGACTCAAATGCAGAGGTGGAAAGTAACTAAGTACATTTATCCAAGTACTATCCTTAGCCACAATCTTGAGGTATCTGTTTTACTTTAGTATTTCCTCTTTTTTTTTTTTTTTTGCAATTTAATACTTCAACTTCACTACATTTCAGAGAAAAATATTGTACTTTGTAAGCACTACATTTATTTGAATCCCTTACTTACTAATTACTTTTCAAGATGAGATTAATAAAACACAATATAGTATCATCGTAAAACTTTATAGATCTTCAGTGGAAAATTCACAAGCTACCCAGCAGTATGTAAAGTACTTCAGTACATGAGGTAGTTAACATTAGCTCCACCTTCACCAGCTGCAACAATAAATGTGCACAGTATTACACAATAATATATAAGTAATTATAATCCAATAATATGATAAACATGAATGTGAACTGTGCCATTTAGTAATAAAAGAACTTTTACTTTTGGTATTTTAAGGGGTTTTAGATGAGAGTTAAGACAATATACAGCAGTATTTTTACACCAGCTTTAAATGCTGCATATTTTTAAACTATCTTAATATAATAAATGTTGTTAATGCCACTGAAGCTTTTCACTGTCTTGTGAAAACCATGCATCTCCAAAATGTCAGTGTTTTATGAGCTATGAAAAAGTTGTTTTTAGCCTTGAGGCATTTTTCAAATAACAGTAACATCAGGGTTTTTTTTTATAATAAATAATTTAGTTTTCAATAGGTAGTAGGAGAATTTTCTCCACCTATAAAGCAACATGCCTTCAGTTTATCTGCAAAATTAAAAATCACCAAAGTTAGATACATGGTTTTCATTGGAGAACCATTACATAAATACATGAACACTGTCACTGAATGGAAACATGCTTCATACAGCATATGTCAGATAAATATGTTCCCCAAGGAGAGAAAAAGCGGTGCAGCACTTTTGCCGGCTGCGCTGTTAATCTCCCCTCATTTTTCCCATTTTGATTTATACTGTCTCCCCTCTTCTCTATATCATTTCTATTTGCCGCTGAATAACAATTTCTCCACTGGGATATTTAAATCTCTTACTATGCTAGGGTTTATATTTTAGGTTTTCACCCGGTGATTTAATCGCAAGCACCAAAAGTGAGAGCAACTAATGT
>NW_018127914.1:4384766-4401903 GCF_001952655.1 Monopterus albus
CGTGTATTGCGCCTTGGCTTTACTGTAGCAATGATTAAAACACTGTAATGTCCCTGGAAAACAAACAAGGTAAAGGAAAAGTGGTGAAAAGAAAGAAGAAACTGGTACAACAAAAACCAAAGCTGCCTTATTTGTCTTAATAATCTCTTTTTGTATCATCATATCATATCCAAGTGTTTTCCTGACAGAATGTTTCCATCACTAACTGAATGTTGGATTCAGCTCAGTGGTCATGAGTGAGTCAGAGAGAAACGAGGCTGTCATGCTGGGGGAGTTAGCAACATGATTAAGCTGGATGCCAACCTTTTCTAACTTTGATGCATTCATGTCGGCTGTATTTAATTCATGAGTCTGGTGTGGGAGCTTGAAAACGGTAAGAGGAGGCAGAGAGGAGAGAGGAGGATGGAGCCAACATGTTGTAATTTGCAGGTTTAACCCATCTTCTCACTGGCTCTGCCTGAGGCCAAAGTTCTCTCGTCTTTAACTCAGGCTGTTTTCATTCCTGTTCCATCTTCTTCTATAGATCAATAGCTCCGCTTTCTTCTCTTAACTTCCTATTTTTGGCCTTTAACCCCAAAACCTCCCGATATTTACTCTCACTCAACAGTCATTTCTTCTGTTGACTCTAATAGCCCTTCCTCTTAAGTTTACATTACCCATCCTCCTCCTCTCTCATTCCCATCTCTCACAGGCGTCTCTCCACACCACCACTGTGCATGTGTTTGAAGTCAACCTCAGCTTTTACAACTCATATTTTATGCATTCGCCTCTTATGCAGAGCGACTAACAAACAGTGCAACCACGGGAATTCTCTGACAGCTCTTTTCTGCAACGCTGTGTATTCTTCTTCCTATTTTTCTTCCGCCTCACCTTACCCTCAACATTTATATCTCCTTCCATACAGGCAATGTCCTCTGTTTTTTCCCCCCGCTTTGCTTCCTTCCTTTCATTGCTCGCTTCATTCTCCCTAGGTAAAGGAAGGCAGGGGAAGGATGAATGGTGAATGCTTGGCCTCCCTCCAGCTCACACTTTCAATAACCAAGAGACATTTTAATGGTCCTTCTGCAAGTGAGCATACGCATGTAGATGCTTGTATGTCTATGTGGGACCGTTTTTACATTTTATAAGTGGGTGCAAATGTTAGTATGTATTTGTACTGTCTGCCACTTGTTGTAAGGCTAGCTGGCTAAATAAATACATCAGATGCCGGGCTCAAAAGAACACATTTGTCTTTCTCCTGGGACTATGTGAATTATTTAGAATGAAAGCTGGGGAGAGAGATGACTAACAGTAGCGGGTGACATGGATGGAGAGGAGAAAGATGGTGAAGGGTGGGGGAAGGGGAGTGGAAGACCAGATGGGCAGAGGTGGCACTGAGCCAGGGAGAGCTGGTATAAAGAGGGGGGTAAAAAAGTGTGATAAAAAAGAGCAGGGGAATGAGGGGGTAGTAAATGATAGTGGCTTTGAGAGGGGGCTTCAGTTGAAGGGAACCAAGGAAAGGAGGCTTAATAAAATAAAAGTCAAAGAAGAAAATATGAGGTGACTTCTGATAAGTCTCAAAGCTTCTCCAGAACATTCCGGCCTGTTGACCCAACTCACCCTCATTTCACCTGGCCACATGGTCCCCCCCACAGGGGGCAGGGAGAGAGGAGTGGAGACAGAGAAACAGCATGTTATACAGAATACTGCAAAAAAAAAAAAAGACAAATACAAGAAGAGGGAGAAAGATAAAGAGGGGAGAGAAAATGAGGAGGCAAACTAACAGAGGTGTTAGAGGAAGTCGTGAAGCACTGCTGAGATCAGTGGGATAGAAATTAAGTGCACACATTTTTAGCAGTGTAGGGAGTGTAGGGTAAACGAGTGAGGGAAATAAAAAAAGTGAGAGGGGGAAGGGGAGGAGAAGGAAGGCGTGTAGTAAATTACAGAGGGAAGGAGAGCAATAGGAAGGAATAGCAGGGTGGTGAATGTGCCTGGAGCTGGATTGTGGAGCAGCAAACAACAGAGATAATAAGAGAATCTGCTGAAGGCACACGCCACACTCAGTAATTATATAGAAAGATCAGCCTGCCTTAATTAGAACAGGATGGAGCTCATGAATGAGACAAACACACACAAAACACACAAATACCCACGAGTAATGCAGCAGTTGTGCAGCAAACTGTTACATAATTTATTTCCCCCCTTGGTCTGTTCCTGCTGCTGGTATTTCATGGGACTGGAGAGCGCGCATGCACTCATCACTGCAAGTTTCATGTCATGCAAGCTTTGACCCTGAATACACACAGAGTCAAGATGTATAGTGACAAAGCTGTGTGTGCACAATTCTTGCTGGCATACATGGCTACAGCATAATATCGCTTCTCACCGGTTCTGTTTTTTTTAATTCCCTCTGCTTTTACACCTTATTACACAAGAGGAAGCTGACTGAGCACATATAATAAATTTCAATCACATTCTCCTCTACATTTAAATTCCTCTTCATATTCACAACTAGAAGCTGGTAAAAAAAGTGCCAGCACAGGCTTCAGAGCCTCGTGGGGATAAAGTGTTTCTCATTCACATAAGATGCCAGGATTTTCTCCATTCAGTTCATTTGTTGTAACTAAATTTTAAGAGAAAAGGTAAAGAGAACTCCGAGTAACATTTTAGCATTATTTCTTTTTTTCAGCTTTCTTATAATTAGAGAAATAATTCATTTGGTTATTACGCGCAAAGCAGGAGAATCGAAAACCCGATGTTCTAATTTAATGGACGCTAATTTTTCCCACAGATTTTAATCAGCAGCCTTACTGATGGTTTGTCAGTGGGAACCGCAGTCAAATTTACAGCTTCTCTTAAAATATTTACAGCAGAATTTGAAAAGTCAGTTGAAAGTGATGATTAACTGTCTTATACCCAGTCTACTTTTAGATCTTGCTCTGGGGTTATGCAGTTTTCTATGCCTGTAAATTTATACTTGGGTCTTCAGAACTGTTGTTTTTTCTAATGACTAACAAAAAAAATATATAATGAGCGCAAGTGGGCATGTGGAAAAGCATACCAGTATGCACAGACACAATGGGCGTAGGCATTAGTGTCACTTTATGTGTGTGCCTGCATTGTTAGTGCTCGTCACTGTGGTCATCACTGTACCTACTGTTCCACGAGTCATCTGTTATAATTATCTAAAAGTGGTTAAACTGAAGAGGTTTTGTACATACGATATTTGAAGAATTTGGACGACGAGCTGTGCCCTCTTGTTAAACGTAGTTAACTTCAGTCAGTAGGCAATTTAATAAGTATGTCTGTATAAGCATTAAAAGACAGCAATTTGAAGAAAGCCAGTGTTAACTTCATCTGACATGACTGTTACAGTGCATAAGATAATAATCCTCTTCTCTGCTGCACAGCTCTGTCTGCTTACACCATTATCAGTAGCCGCTCACTGGCTATTCAATATTATTGACCTGCACTGAGACATTGTGTGTTTGCACTCACTCATTTATAGAATTAGACCCAGGAGTAAATAAGACGTAGTTAGAGAACGCGCACAAACACACACATTAGTTGAACAAGATGGTGCTGTTACGCCATGAGTACCTGCTTTCCATTCACTATATTATACGTACAGCAATCCATCATGCATGTCCTCCATATAATGTACAAGCATGACTGCAAAACACACTCCATTACAACCACACACACACACACACACACTCACACTATCCATTTCAAAATCACATATACACACTCCTGTCTTTGTTTCACACATACAGTGAAATCAAACCTGGTGTGTGTCTGCTGTGTTGTTACGGACACCACAATGTGCTACTGAATGTGTGTGTCCTTTATTATGTGTGTATGAACAGTCCCAGTGCAATTCCCTGGTTTAGTGAAGCATTACGGCTGATCAATAGCTCTGGTGCAGTGGGAGATGTCGGGGCTGGGGCTGCATTTTCATATCATTACAGATGAACTAAGAAATAAGGCACTACAATGGATGTGTGCACCTGGGTAAATACAGTATATGTATATGAGAGAGAATGACAGGACCTGTCAACTGGGAGACCACACTGAAGGTTGAGCACCAAAGACACAGTGTAGGACTTCTCTCTCTCTCTCTCTCTCTCTCTCTCTCTCTCTCTCTCTCTGGGCTTCCTGCCTTCACTGGTGTCACTGGACTTCACCATCCTTGTCTGTTCATTCCTTTGCTGTCCTAATCTCACTTGTCTTCTGTTTTTTTCCATTCAAAATGTTTTTATTCTCCTGTCGCTGCCTCATCTGTCCTTCCTGTGTTACCCGACTTTGCTCAGAGCTCATCATTACATTGCTCTCAGCGTCTTTTACTTTGTCTGTTCATCAGATTTTATTGTCCTCACCTCAGTTCTTACTGCAGAAAAAGCATTGCTGCTAATTACATAAAGCAGGTCAAGCAACACATACTTTGTTTGCACACAGACCAACTGCCAATATCACTGAGCAGTACTTGTCTCCAACTGTCAAACACTTAGTGTAGGACTAGGGATTCTGCAACAGAGCAAATGTTCAGCATGACTTGTGAGCGGTGCAGCAGCCTCTACCAACTCTCTAGTGATACTTGTTCCATTTCTATTCCAATTTATAGGACTGAGTGTCTTATTATCTAAAAAACGAGAAGTGTTTGTCTCTTCAAAAAATGTGCCAAGGTGCACCAAATGACAAAAACCCCTTCATGGCCGCTCATAATTTTTCAGCATCTAAAATGAGAGCTGTTAGTTTAAGAGAGATGAGCAGCGTGAATGCAGCATTTCCCCTTATTGGTGTGCTTTATCCTCTGAACTTTCTCTGCTCTAGCCTTTCCCTAGCCTCACTTGTTTTCTACTTTTCTAACTCAACATCTAAGTACCAGACACATGCAGTTGAATAATTTCCACTCAGTCTAAATTCTATTAATTTTTATCTGGCATCGGTCTTCTAGCAGCCCAGATTCTCATCCACTGCCATCTTCTTTGTCCTAATCTCTAGTACCCAGTAGTACTTTATACATTTGCCTCTATACAAGTTAGTCTTCCATATCATTTGCCTGTTTTATTGCTTGTCTCTCATTTGGTGTCTTCTCAGTTTCTGTTCTCTCAAAATGTTATTGTGATGTTGGTAGGAAAGCTCAAAGATCAGAGGTCTTAACATTTACTGGCACAGTGACTTCAAAGTAACAACATGATGAGTGACAACTTTCATAACTGTAAACTGGAGCTCTAGATCACATACAGTACACAATATCAACTGCATCTACTGTATCAACCCAAGCAACGTGCACTATGAGGAGTTCAGCACTCCTACTCAGTTTCTCTTTTATTACAATGCGGGCAGTCTGCTGTTCAGTGACTCCAACACCCACGCTGCATTGCACAACAATGCAAGATGGTGTGTGAAAGCTAACAGCAACAGTCAGACAATCAAACTGCTGCTGTTGAATGAGCAATGGGTTGTGACATAAGATTCCAATACTGTCAGAATCTGTTCACGTCAGAGTGCGGCACCCAATGCCGCCCACTGGCTTTACACTGATGGTGCCTTATACAGCAATGCTGTAATCAGCTTGTTTAAAGACTGTCATCTTTTTTTATTGTGGCAAAATTATTCGTCCTGTTTTGTTTTCTTTTAGGATACCGGTGCGAGGTCCTATAAAACCAAGAAGAACTGAAATAAGCTGCTATTTCAAATTCTTTGCTTGAGGAAAATGCAACATTCAGGACTGAAATGAATTGGAAAGACAGCTGGTTTTTTAACTTTAACTCTCTGTTGCTGCAAACTTTCTCAGACCAGACCAGCTGTTTACAGTTTTGTTATTTTAGCAAAAACTCACTTCATGTAGTCAAATCAACTTCCCTCCTTCCTTCTTTTACTTTGACATCTACTTTGAAAACATTTCTATTCTTTGTGCTTTTATTTTGTTCTTTGTTTTTTTTTTTATACCTTTCTTATTTCCTCTGTTGTTTGTCCTCTTTCATCTATCTGTGTATCCCACTATCGGTTTATTCATTTCCTACCTTCACAGCTGCTGTGTCCCTCCTCGTAGCCGGCGCTGCAACTGCACTTCCCAATGGGCACCAGCCATTCCCCTTCAGCGCTGCAGTGCATCCTGGGAGGGCTGTCTGTGTCAACCTCAGAGTTGTTGACGCAGTTTCCCCGCACTTCTACTAGTGTGGCGAAGGCCGCCTCAGCCACCGTGTCGGGGAAAATGGCTAGATTCTGGACGGTGGCGAGGCAGCGTTTGTAGTACACGCGCACAGCCACCAGAGCCACACAGGCACCAACGTCCTGGAATGCCAGATGGAAGCCCTTACGGTTGAGGTGGCCAATCTCACGCACCTCCGTGTTTAGCTTCATCTTCCTCTCACCTAGGTCACCCTGCGTGAAGCTTTCATCTGCAGCAATGGTGTCAATCTTGGTGTATCGATCCTCTCGAGTCACACCGCCAAGGTCCCTGTCCGACTCGACGTAGAGGAGGTTAAAGGTCTCCTTGCAGGTGCCTGCTACACCAGGGATGCTGTTGCAGTCACGCAATGTGAACTGGAGCTCCACAAAGATGCGCTGGCCGCCTCGGCGTGCCACCCAGCCAGTCTGCAGCCAGTTGTTCTGCTGCGTGGGCTCCATCACGTTGCACACCTGGTACGTCCGGATAGGCTTGTACTTCTCATCTACACCGCTTATCTCCTCCCACTGGAGAAAGAAGAAGTAGAAGGGAAAGTGAAATAGGAGCAGAGGGACAACAAAGGGCAAAGGAGAACAACAGTAAGGGGATAGGAATATGGCAGAAAGGAAGAGAGTGAAGTAACGGCATGAGATGGAAAAAAAATGGACAGGAGGCAACAAAAATAATGAAAAAGAAAGTCAAAAACAGAACGCATGCAGTCACTTCAGGCTGACAGTCTAATGACAATCTGCTGAGTGGGAGTGTGGGTGACTGACTCAGATTCTCTAATAACAGGACAAACTGCACATCCTCAGTCATTACATCAGCCTTGAGATGTGAAGTTCAAACTGTGGTTCAGACCTTAACTGCTTCTTCAGCTAGTTTATTTTGACGTCAGTAACCTTTGCTACTAAAAGAAATGGCACTTGAGAGGAATGTTTGCTAAACACTGCTGCCTTTGCTCTGCTGGCTCACTCAAGAAATGGCTTAGGTACAATTAAATGGCTCCTCTGAAAAAAAGAAGTGGGTTAGGGATTTTTTTCTTTTTGCTAAAGGGAGTGTAGTCTGAATTTATTCATTCATTTTTTGGCAGAGCACAGGGGTGTTTGATTGTCCATTTCTCATCCACAAGTTATTTAATTATATCCTTGTATTGTAAGTTTTGTTTACATCAATAAAATGGCTTTTGCATGTCTAACAGGTCAAAAAGGTGTGTTTAGCCAAATGCAATCCTTCCTTAATTTGGGGGGGAATCCCTTCAGTAATTTTTCTACAGTCCCTAAGTACAGTATGTGCAATTGTGTCCGTTTTTTTTTTTTTTTTTTAAATTCTAATAAGCCAAAGTAAGTTAAACATTATCACACATTACTCGTCCAACACACGGACGATTGTGACACATCACATTTTGAATTACTGAGACTGACTTCATAGAATTGAAAGTGGACTGAGCACATAAAGTGGATCTATTATTTTATCTCACACACATAAACACACACACACTGAAACAGATAGCAATGTGATAAACTACGCTGCTGCCAAGGTGACTAAATCAAAGTGGATGCTGTGCGTTCTCCGTCAGGTCTATTGGGGCTGGTAGGTGAATCACACAAGTATATTAATCTTAGATTTTGTTTTGCGTGCGATCCAGCACCCACCTCAAGCTGACACTGACTCAGTGTACCTCACACTAAACAACATGTGTGTTCACTGCGTTGCATATGTCAATACATGCACAATTTCCACGCATTGTACATCTTGGGCATGTGCACGCCAACCTCCAGGTGGAAGTGTGCGGCAAACTGTTTTAGCAGTGGCGGGTTCTTTTAAAAAAGGCCCCTGAATTTGTCTTACAATCATAAATTAGCACAAAGGCTTTTATAAGTGAACTCAGTCGACACAGAGGGGGACGGTTTATCTGTGGCAGCATAACTGTGTAGCTGGTTTGGACGCTGCAGTAGGCAGTGGTCAGGTACATGTACAAACAAACAAGTAATGAAAAATCCAAGTAAGCACACTTACTCCATTGGGGGGATATGACGTCCAGCCTAGCTCTGCCTGAGTCTCTTTAGAATTCAGCAGCACCACTGCAGGAAACACACAAGAGAAGGGAAGAAACAGACAAGGATGAGGTTGTAGATCAATTAAGGTGGCACTGTAGCACCATTATGCTTTTATATCATGTCACCAGTAAAAAAATACAGTATGTTTGTGAACAATGTGCCTTGAGTGCATGACAACAAAGCAGGACAAAGACTAATTCAAAAAAGAAACCTTCTTAATTTTACAAGTCAACAATTTAAGTGCAACATGGCATGTTATATTTGGAATAATCACAAAAAGCCATTAACACTGAGGCAGGCTCATCAAAATATAACGAGGCCTCACGTATCCTTTGATAAGTGCATTAATGCCATGTGTTGAGAACTTAAGCTGGACAAACAGCTTTGTATCCTCCTCGGGCTTCAGAAGTAAAAACACAACAGAGACTGCAAACAAAACAGGACAGCAGAGCTTTCAAAACAAACTGAGACATCGATGTGCATACTGCAGTGTGCGTTTTTCTTTCAGCACCACAAACGGGGAACAAGATTTGCCTTTGAGTTTTCAGAACCATGGACACAAGATATTAGGCAGCGTGAAGCCAGAGAAAGGTCCAAGCATCAGCTGCTCAAAGGACACACAGCAAGGTGAAGTTTGACCTAAATATTTCTTTAGGTGGCAAGTGTTCCCATTTTAGATGTGGCCTTACCACAAGGCCAGTGAAGGGACAGAAACGCATTCACTCTGTTACTGGCCTTGAGTACAATTTTGAGGTACTTCACTTATATAACCATGTTCTTTCACTTCACTGTGTTTAGGGGGAATATTGTACTTTTTATTCTATGTAAATCAAACATTAAGGAAATCTCTACTGATAACTAATACAAAATTGTTTATTTTTCAATTAACCTTTCAACAGTTTATTCTGTATAATGAGAAATTTATTAAAAAATGCCCTTTACAATTTCCTAGAGCCCCAAATTGCTTATTTATTCCAACTAATTGGCATTTCTCATAATTTTCCAACATTTCATAGATAAAAGATTAATTAAGGAAATATTAATCTAATTAGCAATCTTGTCTTCTGTTGCAATTATGCTGTAATATCAGTACTGTGGCTGAATTACAGAACATCTGAATTAGACCACCACCACCACTGCAAAATGCCCATGATAGCAGTAATGTGTGTCAGGAAACCAAACTGTTCAAGTACTTTATCCAACATTCAAACCAAAGTTGACATAGCAAAGCAAAGAGCCACAGCTGACTGGTCAGCATGTCTTTGAGCAGTCAGATGAGACTGGCCATTGTTTCGTATTCAGTGGTACGCAGTAGGCATACGTGAAAGCAGTCATCAGCACATTTATCTTAATCTATAACGTTATATCAACAGCTGCAGTGACATATGGTGAGCTGCATTACCGGCTCTTTTTTAAAGGATTTTGCTGATGTTAAAGTTAGACACGCTTTAAGCTTGTCTGCTTAAAAATTCCCCACCCTAACACACACACACACAGCTCCAAGCTTTCTTGCAGTGTCCCCAACACCTACAGCCTCAAGGCAATATGAGGTCTGACAGCCAGCCATTTTTTCCAGCACTTTGAAGACCCCACATACCCGCACACCCCCCGTGCAGAGACTTGCTTGACATGCTTTTTTCATCTTTAAAAAGTGCAACTCTTGTACTTCAGTGTGCTACTTGGCTTTAACTTTTGTTTTTACTGCTTCCACTTTCATCCGCATCAGGGGCCATGTAATAGCTACTGGGGAAAAAAAAAAAAATCCAGCCCCAGAGTAACAGGTCCCTTGACAAGTAACCATTTCACCTTATCCTAAGCATTTCTGCCAACCTAGAAAAGCATCACTTTGATCTCATACCCGCCCCTTCATGACAAATGCATGGTCTCATCAACAATACTAACTGGACACATGGTGAATAAAAAGATGAAACCTACGCAGTCTGACTCATGCTGTAGTCCTTGTGAGAAATGACAACTCAAGACCTGTAATCTTACTGACTCATGCTGTAACAAGGAGGCTATGGAAAGATGAGGTAATGTACCAAAAGGGAAGGAAGATTTCTGAAACTTGAACTGAGTATCAAGTGTCAAAATAAACCCTGCAATACACTGGCTGAACATTTGCAAGAGGCGTTCTACAGTTTTTCCATCCTGAGGCCATGGCTACATCCGCTAAGAAGAAAAACATTAATACAAAGGTTACATAAATATCATTTCAGACAAAAAAAAAAAAAGACCTGTTACTCCGTGTCATGACAGATTGGATAGCCACAACCCTTAGAGGCAGTTTTGGGTTTACTAGAAAAGGAGATAGCTGTGCCTTGGCTAGAAGACTTGCTGGACCATGAGATCTTTTACTAAACACTTAGCTTCATTGTTTCTGGGTTAACACCGTTGGGTGCCCAAAGCATGGTTCTGTGGTTAGCTGATAACATGGAGGCATTTGGAGAAGATTAGAGAGGGAGAGGGCAAGGGTGGTAGAGAGGCACAGAGGTTGAGGCAGGAAGCCAAAAGAGACGAGAGAAAATAATCAGTGGAAGAAGGTGACAAGAAAGAAAGAGGGCCAACATGAAAGAAAAATACAAAAATAAAAAAGTTGAGCTGGCAAAGGAGTCAGAAAAAAGAAGCACATGAAGAACAAATAAATGAATACACTGAGTAATACACGGAGGGATCAGTATGCCTTAGTGAGTCAGTCAATCAGTCAGAGAGACTCGGAGGACAAAGTTGGCACTATGATCACACACTGAATACATAACTCCTGTAATCACAGCCTAGTTAGACAGACTAATGGACCTCTGGGGACAGACGAAACAGAGGCAGATAAGAAAAAGAGAGGATGACAAAAAAAAAAGTTTAGTAAAAAAACCGAAGCAAAGGAAAGAAGGGGCACCAAAAGGAGAAAGAACAGAAGACAAAGAAACAAAAGCTCTCCCTTTCTACTACGCATGGCTCTGACTAATATTCATGACACATTAGCTACTAAACACCAATTTCAAAGGTTGTTTCATAAGTAATTGCCTGTCATTATAGGGACAATGTGAATTTGTGAGCAAGTTCTGTGTTTTTGTCCATTTGGCCTCAGCTCTATTTAAGACACAAAATGAGGCTGACTTTTATCACTAATAGAAAAACATTATGATCACAGCCTGTGGACAGATGATGCATAAAGAGAGCCAGTTCGGCTTTGCTCTCATTATGTGGAGAGCTGGAGTAAAGATAGAGTGCTTTCTGTCAGGTGAGGAGGATTATTGATCCCCTAGTTGCTTATGTTTCGATAAAAAATTAAAAATGAACAGACATGGGAGAGGGCGGCTTTCAAAACCTTTTGAAAATTGATCAGCTGGGCAAAGAAACTGCCTCCATAATGGAGTAAAGGGCATTTTGATGTCTGTCTTGAAATTCAAGGCTTTCATTTCAGCGTTGGATGCGAGGCATGCAAAAGTTAACAGCAATCTTGAATAGATTTTTTTGGTAGTCTGGTAAACAACTTCTGTGTTTTTCTCTTTCAAATGAGACCTTTACGTTTTGAGGCAGGCATATGCATTGTGGGTAGAGAACAATAAACAGTAAATGGACTGCATTTACCATTTACCAGAGCAAATTCAACGTCTTGCCCAAGGACACTTCAACAGGAAGTGAATCTCCAAACCTGCGATTAGTGAACGTAGAGCAGGCTGTCCGAGCCACAGCCACTACTAGAAGACTGACTTGAATTGTAGATTCTGATTGTGTGTTTCTGTTATGCGCCTGTGTGTTCATTCATACGTTTCATTCTACGTGAAGTATTGGAGGTGGGTTTTGATTAGCTTTTTTCTTTTCATTTGAAGTGTAAGCTTCTCTTTTTTTTTTTTTTACTTTCCTCCCTCAGCTCACCCACACTTATCTTTCTCTGGTTTGTGTGATGAATGAATTGAGTTGTTCAGCCTTGCTGATACTCGGGGGTGAGACCTAATGACGAATACAAAGTGAGCACTGAAGGAAGGCATTGCTGTGTCAGAGATGTACACTACAGCATTCAGGTCAAGTATCCAAAAGAAAGAGACACAGGCTTTTGGTGCACCCATAGCACTCAGGAAAGGCCAAACACTAAAATCTGGCCTTTGTCAAGCATGTAGCCAGCTCTCCCACAGCTATTTTTGCTTTATAGTAGTAGAAAGCAACATGAAGACAGCTTTGTCAGAGAGGCCAATTTAAAGGGCTTCCAAGATTAAGGGTTCTAATTTTTTTTGCTAGAACTGTGTTTGTGTGCAGGTCTTGAACCGACACTCCCAAGCCAAAGGAAAGAAGAGCAGGAAGAGCAAAAAGAAATGCACAGGTACGGCAATGCCTAATAAAACAAAGCTATGTATCCATTTTACCAGAGATATTTTGTCACAAACAGAAATCTGTCTCTCTGCTGAGACACAGCACACAAATACACAGTGTTGCACAACAATATATCCTGCCAAACACCAAGCAGTTAAATCCCTTCAAGTGAAAAGGGTTCATTTCATCATTTGTCTTGATATAGTTTCATAGCGGGATTAGCTCCAGTATTGTACCGCTGTCCTCTCGGCAGCTCGCGGGCTACTTTATCAGCTGGTCCAGACCCACGCACGTCAGGGAGCTCAAAAAGCTCAACCTGCCCAAAGAGGGAGCACAGAGACAGGGATAGGCACAGGTCAGTGATGGTCCACTGGGAAAACTGTTGTCGAGGCTTTATCTTTCTTATACTGTACAACTGGAGAGTGGAAGGAGAACTGAAACTTTAAACAGGCTGAAAGTGAGATGGACGGAGTGGGACAGGAAATACAATATATACAGTAGTACAGCTTGAGACTTCAGCCTTCAGCCAGACGTGCTACTGAAGACATGCGCCTTGACTTAAGTTCACCCTCAAAAACTTGTCTTAATCAAAACATGCCCAAAGGCTCTGATACTTGACTTGCAACTCAATTTCACACACTATAGACTTGATTTTGGACTTGTTGCAATGACTTGGAACTGTCATAATTTTGGACTTAGTGTGGACTTTAACTCAAGGACTTAGTCACCTCAGTCACTTGAGACTTAGTTTGGCAAACTTGAGACATGACTTGGACTTCTATTAATGATTTAAGGTTTTACTTGGATTTGCTGTGATGACTTGAAACTTTATTGTCTAAGTTGAGACTGGAGTCTTAACATAAGAATTTTTTGACAGATTAGATTTTTTTTCTGTCTCAAATGATTTGATATTTGACTTAAAGTTGACTTGTTTTCACAGCCTCAAGACTTGATCAGGATCTGTCTTAGTGACTTGACTTAAACTCAGCTCATTAACTTGAATTGAGACTTGATTTGACAAACAAGATTTGACTTGACAGGTGACTTAAATGTTTAATGACTGAGAACCCACTTTAATAAATTTGAGACTAACTTGGTCCTGTCAAAATTACTTGGGACTTTGTTTTAATGACTTCGCTTGGACTTGTCTGACTTGAGACTTGCTTTGACAGAATAGAAATTTAGATTTGTCTCAATTATTTAAGGCTTAGCTTTGCCTCAGAAGACCTAAAAGTAGCTGCTATATGTATAAAAATATAGCTTTATATATGGTTGCTATAAAAAAAACTGTCCTAAGAGATAGATGATGAAGTGAAATGTTGGTAAATATCTTAAAGCTAAACAAAGATAAAGAACATTTTTAAACAGTATTTGCAGTAGTGAATGAAGCCGTCCCTGGTAGGCTAGGGGTTAAGGCGCAGCGCTCTCACCGCTGCAGCCCGGGTTCGAGTCAGGGCTGCGTCAGGAAGGGTATCCGGCTAAAACACATTCCAAACGTCAACATGTGAGTCGTCAGCGTGACGATTCGCTGTGGCGACCCCTAAACGGGAAAAGCCGAAAGTGACAGAGATTTGCAGTAGTGAATGTAAAATGAAAGTTACACAGGTATACGCCTTTACCAGAGAAATTTTTCAGGGGATAGTTTGTTGATCCCCAAGAAAGAAGACTGAACAGAACTATCAAAGCAGAAGCACCCTCAAGGCTGGTTGGGATTTACAGTCGAGGACACTGGAGCAGGGTGGGAACATGGGACTTGGAGGGCCAGAACTGCAGCACTTCATATGAAGAATGATCTTCCTGTTTGTTACCCACTCTGCTGCTCAAAGACGTGGGAGGGGAGATAATATATAGTTCAACAAAAGCAATACAGTAATACTGCTGTAGGATAGATAAAAAAGGATGAATGGATGGGGATATGAAGTGTCACATAAAAACACAAACAGGCACATAAAAGATAAATGCTGTGTATTAACGGACGCAAACACACACCACCTTCTGAGACAAATGGTGTCAGTGAACGCACTTTGTCCCTGATACATACACAGAGCTAGCCCAGCCAGTGGGGCCATTGCACCCTGATTAACCCAATGGATAAAGCAGCTTGAAAGTTAAGTTATTTTTCCCTTTGTGTTTTAAACAGTCATAATACTGCTGCCTACTGTGGTTGAAAGAAAACCTCTCTGCTGTGTCAACAGAGCAGTTTGGTCACTGTCACAGCATGAAAGGGGTCAGGAAACGATTCAGTGACAGGAATAGACACAAATATGTTTTAATTAATTATAAAATTAAACATTTGGTCATGTAAAAAGCCAGACCTTGTGTGCCACCTGAAACCATCTTTTCCATTTCCTCAGATCATGAACCTATGGCAGATTTTCTGTTTGCCGGGGCTGCATGAAAACAAGGCCATATGGGACTTGATACACAGAGCTGTAGCCTCATAGACATACAATAAATTGGGTGGACAAAATAGAAACGGCTCTCTGTAATTCATTCAACAGCAGCACAAAGTAAAATAAATGTTATATTCATCTTGTGCAAAGAAATTGTTACATAACTGAAAATCCTTTCATGTCCTAACCACGCTGCTGAGTGTGTCCTGAGAAGCAACACAACACGGGGCCATTTGGCGACATTGCTTTAACTTGTTATCCTGACATACAACACTCCTATGTGGGCGTCCCTGAACCTGCTGCTGATTCTCTGAGCCACAGTCACCTTATGCATGGTACGGGTGAGAACACGAACAATGAGGAAGGAGACATATCAAGCCCCATGGCCTTGTTTTTATGTTGCACCCTGACAATACGCGGCAAATACGTCGTCGAGGATGCTGCTGTTACAGATCAATGAAATGTTGCTTTATGCCTTGTTTTGTCCTGAGATGTCTTTTTACTACTGGCCTTTGGTTATAGGTTTTAGCTCGTATTACCCAGTGACAGCCTTCTGTCAGTTGTATGTAAAAATATACTAAATTGTCTCAGTTCACGGACATCTAGGCCCATTTGAAAGCGCAGAAAAATGGGTTGACAAGTCATGTCCCACTCTTCGTTTTCATGGTGTAGGAATTGTTAAAAAGAAGCAGGCACAATTTCTTCAGTCTCTGTGTAACAAACAGTGGAGCTGCTGGCGTGCTCAGTGTCCTGAAGAACCCAGCAGGAGGGGGCCGCTGGTCGACTTGGAGTTTTCTGTTAATATTGTGTCCTGAGCGATGTTTGTAGTAAGAGACTTGGATCTTTTACAGAAAGCATTTCTATTCCTGACTCTGGTGTTCTGACTTACACTGGTATATTATTAAAAATGTTGTATTTGTAAAATCGGATTGTGAAAGCTTGACTTTAAAACCAACCTTTCACAGTCGGCACAGTCTGTCCGTTTAAAACGCTGTTTGACAACTTTTAACATTTACAAAGTCACTTCCCTGGTGATCAGAGAAGGTTATAGATTATAAACCTGAAAATACAGACATCATAAATGTCACCAGGGGCTCATCATTAATGTTTTGTAACCATTATTTTACCAGGTAAATAAAGGACAGGTAAATGTGAATTGGTGTTTTCTTTATTATATGTCATTGTGTGGAAGTTTGTCCCTGATGAAACGTCAGAGCAGGATTTCCAAAATGATGGTAAAGGTATTGCTGAAAGAGGGACGGAAGCAGCACGTGTCTGATTTTTTTGTGTGTCTCTTGGTCCCAGTCATTCACTACTCTGCTCTGTTGATCCCGAATAATGCCATCAGCAGTCTGCTGAGGTATATCACAGCAATTCTTTCTCTGGCATGGTAAATGACAACAACCAGCCCATGAGGCTCCTCATAGCGGAGCTCTGTAGAGAGCACATTCAGCACAAACAGTGATGCCTGCTGTAGCATAGCTGTGATCCTTCCACTGTTTCCATCCATGGTATCGGTATACTGAAGACAATGATTTGGTAAAATGTGCTAAAGTGAATGACGGGGCTGTGGTGGGAATTTCAGAAATCATCTGTATCCAGACACAATGCGGATCCTTGTCAGACAAACAGTGCTGATCTTTGTCACACAGACACAGTGTTGATCCCAGTCAGAAGGCGTCTGGCTGTAGCAGGATGGAGCCATCTTTTATAAAGAGCGTAGAGCGGAGACTCCACCCACATGCACAACCTATCAAACTCAGCAGCACCAACTGTGAGCATGAGGGTGCCGGAGACGGCACGACCAAAGCTGGCATGGCCTCAACCGTCAGGAGCACATGTGTACCGGAGGTGGCACAACCATGTCTGGTAGGAGCACGGGGGTGCCGGAGGCAGCATGACCAGAGTCGGCACGGCCTTGACCGTCAGGAGCTCAACAGTGCCGGAGGCGGCACAACCACAGTCGACACGGTCACAGTCGGCATGGCGTCGCCCAGTGGGAGCATGAAGGTACTGGAGGCAAACGGCCTCGACTGGCAGGAGAACAGGGGTGCTGGAGGCGTCACAGCCACATTCGGCACAGCCTCAACCGGCGGGAGCACATGTGTACCGGAGGCGGCATGGACAGAGGCAGCACGAACAGAGGCGGCGCGGCCTCGACCGGTGGGAGCACAATGATGCCAGAGGCGGCATGACCACAGTCAGCTCAGCCTCGACCGGCG
>NW_018127914.1:4402218-4407429 GCF_001952655.1 Monopterus albus
GTGCCCGGCTTGTGTATGAGGGTACTGGAGTCGGCACGGCCTCGACCGGCGGGAGAACGATGGTGCCAGAAGTGGCATCAAGCCAGAGCATGACGGTGCTGGATGCAGCACGGCGTCGACCATCAGGTGCACAACAGTGCCAGAGGCAGCACGGCCAAAGTCGGCATGGTCACAGTTAGCATGGCCTTGACCGGCAGGAGCACGGTGGTGCCATAGGCGGCCCGGTCACAGTCGACAAGGCCTTGACCATCGGGAGCACAACAGTGCCGGACGCGGCACGACCACAGTCGGCACCGCCTCGACTGGTGGAAGCACAAGGATGCCTGAGGGGGCACTGCCTCAACCGGTGGGAGCACGAGGGTACCGGAGGAAGCACGTCCAGAGTCATTACAGCTTCGATCTACGGGAATATGAGGGTGCCGATGGTGGCATGGCCTCGACCGGCATGAGCATGAAGGTACTGGAGGGAACATGGCCACAGTCGGCACGGCCTCGACCAGTGGAAGAACGATGATGCTGGAGGTGGCACGGCCTCAATCAGCATGGCCCTGACTGGCAGGAGCATGACAGTGCTGGAGGCGGCGCAGCGTCGACCATCAGGAGTACGACATTGCCGTAGGCGGCACAGCCAAAGTCGGCAGGGCCACGGTCAGCATGGCCTTTACTGGTGGCAGCACGATGGTGCCGGAGGCGGCACAGCCACAGTCGGCACGGCCACAGTCAGCATGGTCTCGACCAATGGGAGCACAAGGGTACTGGAGGCGGCATGACCACAGTCAGCATGGCCAGTCGGTACAGCTTCGACCTGCGGGAGCACGAGGGTGCCGATGACAGCACGACTTCGACCGGTGTGAGCGTGAGGATTCCAGAGGCTGCAACAAAGGACAGACATTTTATATAATTTTAATGATTGTACCACTAAAATAAGACAAATACTCAGACTTTTAGTTGACTGAAACTTGACTAGACTAAAAAGAGTATGAACGTGACTAAAACTAATAAAAACTAAAATAACAGCTTCACACAAAGACTAGACTAAAACTAAAATTAGAACAAGCCGCCAAAAACAACATTAGTAGCAAGCTGTACAGAACAGAGCAGTAGACAGAATACTCAACAGTCATATAGAACATGCATATTTAACCCTTATGTTGCGCTCATTTTTTTATTACTCAGCCAGTGTTTGTGGTTCTGGTGGACCCACTGAATTTTTGGGTTTTTATGTTAAAATGCTTAACAGATGTTTACTTCATCCAAATTCCAAGCAATATAAACAGTATATATGGTTAACATTTGCTCTTTACCTTTGTTAGATTACATTTATGAATTAATGTGCTATGCATTTTTCTTTTTTTACATTCAAACTGGGCTCTCCTTTTAACAGTGTCATTACACTTTCCACTTCAATAACGTGGCACAGAGTAAAGCGATCAGGCCGTCTGCTCACTAAAGCCCACCATGCAATTATCTACATGATGCATGACAATGGAGTGAATGGTTAAGTGCTACCATGGCACAGAGTATGTCTCTTATTTGTACAACATACTGAAATCAGCTGTCATGCTACCATATAAACTACAAATGTATTGATACTACTTTATTCCAGTCCAAGTGCAAGTATTTGCATTTGAGTACTTGCAGACACCAAGTACTGACACAAAAATAAATAAAGTGTTTCAGAGTATTTTTATTTTTATGATATCTAGTCTAGTTACTGTTTAAAATATAAAACAGGAGGCTGCTGCTCCACAAATTAACACTAAACTTTCAGTGTAAACAAATATGGCACTGCCAACACGCCGATTAAATGTAAACTTAAACTGACTGAAGTTCTGTAATACATAACAATGTAGCTAACCCTTAGCCTTTTTAGGATGGCATAAAGTCACAGGAGTTTAAAAATCCTACTTTAAATAAAGTGCATGCACTGTGCCATCATCCTCTCCTCTGCTGAGAACGGCAGCCTCTCTGCTGGGCACATGCCTGTACTGCAGTAGAGGAGCTGCTCAGCCGCCGAGTCCACAAGAATTCAATTAATTTTTATGCACAGAGCTCATTAGACTCAGCTGTTAACTACATCAAATTAATGTTTGTTTTCTTCTCGTTTACAACTATTCTCTACAATCAGCATAATGAGCACAGTGTAGGTTTAGTGGGTGAGCAGGGGACCAGGCGGGTTGACCGCAGGGAGAGAGAAGACTGTTTCTGCAAGTTTGTTTCTGCTTGTTCAACAGGTGTTTCATAAATTGCTTGTATTCTCTCCATTACTGGTGGACTGTGAAAACCCAGGAGACAAAGTCCGAACCAGTCAAAGGTTTAACACTTTCTCACTGAATTGAATGAATGGGGAAAAAAGTCTCCAGACCTTTGAATGGTAGTGTACATACAGAATACTGCATAATGTCCATATCCCTCAGTGTCCCAAGCATACTGCTTCTCTTTCCAATCACTTTCAGACCTTCCCACCTTATCTTCCTCTTCTCCTCCTGTATCTCTGTTTATCCTCCCAGTTTCCCCTTCTCTTTACCTCTCTTGCAGTGCCAGTCTTGAATCTGAATGACCACCTGTTAAGACAAATCGCTTCCGTGGGCAATAAAGCGAGTGTGTGTATGCATGGTTGCATAGCGCTTCAAGGGAATGAAAGAAAAGAGTCATTGAGAGAGTCGGAGAGACAGCAAAAGCAGAGAGTGCATGTTTAATGGGGGGGAAAATGTGAGAGGAGGAAACTGCTAAATTTAGGTAAAGAGTGAAGAGTGAAGTTAAAAAGAGAAAAACATGAGAATGACAAATTGAGTCAAGCACCTAAGGAAGAAACAGATGCTATTAAAGTTATACCAGCTGCTACTGAAAAAATACACACCTGCAAGACATTTTTATGTTCCCACACTGCAAGGTACGATATTCCTCTCATTTTCTTTTCTAGACACATGAATGAAAAAGGAATTAGAATGATAGAAATATGAGGAATGACAAAAGAAGAAACACACAGGCAGAGCAAATGCTAAAGCAAAAAAAAAAATCAGAGAAGGAGAAAGAAATAGAGAGACCAGAGGCCAAAAGAACTTATTTTCATTTGTAGGGTCTTGTAAAAGGTTGTAATTGGCTGTCTAGATTGATATAGTGAGGGTGGTGAGAGCGCTGTCAGGTCTTATTGTTACGACAGAGTGGCTCCTAGGTACAGGCCTGAGAACAGTGCTTTTCTGGCAGCTAAGCTGAAAGTCAGACTTCTGCAAAGCAGAACAAGGCGACATGCACTTAAAGACCTGACATGTAAAAAATAAAACTTTTGAAAGAGTTGGGGTGACAAATCAATGTCTGATTTGGCTCTAACTCAACCGCACTTCATAACGAATGTATCAGGTTAGATTCAGGCCACAGAAAGCCAAAGTGGCTTCCTTTCTTCTGATTATTGGCTCAAGTTAACGCTAATGCTTTTTAGTAAAGGGATGATCGGACCAAGCGAGAACTATTTAAGGGATGAACAGAGTGGTAAGTGAAGGGACAAATGTAGGAACTACTTCAGGGACCAGTCACGACACTATAAGCAGAGTCCCAGAAATAAAAAGCTGGAATGTTCCCTGACAAAAATGAACCAGGCAAACATGGTGGTGAAAAAGACTCTCAGACATATAAAAAGATATAATTAGATGGAAAAGAGCAAGAGGATAAAAGATGGATACATAAAAGTCAAATATAGACAAAGAGAAGGTTGTTTCTCCTCATTTTTGTCTTTTGTTATACAGTGTGTCCAGGTAAAAAGGCTATGTGGTATACTTCAGTCTATAAACTTGACACTGATCTCACACAACACAACACAATGAATGCATTTGTTATCACCAACAGAATTCTTAAACCCTCTCTCACAGTCCTACTGGTTGGATTTTTACTGTTAGTGACATGCCAAAAAGTGCTACCTAGTTACCTTGAAGTAAACATTTTAAAATTGTCAGTTTTTAAATCAAACTATCTTGGTGACTAAATGTAAAACAAGGCCAATGAAAAGGCTTTCGTGAAACAACAGACCTTAATATAATGTATATTCTTCACTAATTGTTTTTCCCTTACAACACCCACTTAGCTCTGTTATATGCCGTTCGCACCTGTCAGTGAGCGAACAAAAAAGAGGCGGACCCAGGTAGCCGACTTCGATGCAAGCAGTGATTTATTATGTACAGTGATGAGGAGAAATAACAAAGTGCACAGAGGGAAATAGTACGTAGTCCTGTCGATGAGTAGTAACCGGGTGTTGACCAACAGTAGGAGGTGAGGAGATGGAGAGCTGGGCCGAGCTGCGTAGGCTGGGTCACTCCTGGGCTGGTCGGTGGTGATGGTGGCTACTGAAGGTGGAGACAGAGAGATGATGACAATAGTAGAACAGATAGGCGACTGAGCATTGACCTGCCTGGGAGGGGAGAGTGGAGCGTGGAGTCACGGTCTGGAGGAACAGTCCATGGGGAGAACACAAAACAGTAGCTGGCTAGGGAACAATAATATACAAAAAAAAAACGAGACAGCACAGAGAAAAAATGGCCTAGAGACGAGAACGAACTGGCAAGTGACTGAGGAGTGAAACCGGGTAATATAGTGAGCAACCTAATCAAGTGCAGCTGGTGATAAGGGAGTGAGGAACAGGTGAAAAGGGCAGGATCCAGAATAAACAATTGGGGAATCCAGGACCGTTCCTCCGGACCGTAACCCTCCCAGTCCACCAGAAATTGGAAATCCCGGCCCCTGGGGTGGACATCCAGGATCTGCCATACTGTGTATGCTGGGCCACCCGCCACCTCAAGGGCCGTTGGAGGCGCAGCCAGTGGTGGACAGAGGGGACTGGAGGACACAGGCTTGATCTGGGAGACATGAAACACAGGGTGAATACGGAGAGAAGCAGGCAATGAAAGTTTCACAGCAGTGGGATGGATGACTTTCTGGATGGTATAAGGCCTCAGGAACCGAGGAGACAATTTGGGCATGCCCCTTTGATGGGAACGTGGGTGGCCGAGAGCCAAACCTGTTGCTCAACCTGGTAGGTAGGAGAGGCCCTAAGGCGGCGATTGGCCAGGCATTTGTTTTGGTCGGCCGTGCGCAAGAGGGCAGCCCTGGTCTCGTCCCAGATTTGGTGGCAGCGAGTGATATGGGCTTGGACTGATGGAATGGCGATGTCGGCTTTCGCGGCAGACCGAAGAGGGGGTTGGGAGGCCAGGGAGGCCTGAA
>NW_018127914.1:4408544-4409884 GCF_001952655.1 Monopterus albus
TGTCTTCGATTTGCCATGTAATGGTGGCCACCATACAGGAGGCGGGCAGAATGGTTTCTGGTGTTTCGGGTTTGGCTGGGAGACTGTACTGTCGAGACAGAGCATCTGGTTTTTGGTTGCGTGACCCTGGCCGATAAGACAGGGTGAACCGAAACCGATCAAAGAACAAGAAAATGCACTTCTCAGCTTTTACATAAAGGCGGTTTTCCAGGAGTCGAAGAAGGACGTGACGGACGTGCTGGATGTGCTCTGTGAGGGAAGAGGAATAAATGAGAATGTCATCAAGGTAAACAAAAACAAAACGGCCAAGATAATCACAGAGGATGTCGTTGATCAACCCCTGAAAAACCGCCGGAGCATTGGTGAGGCCAAAAGGCATCACCAGGTACTCAAAATGACCAAGGGGGGTCTTGAAGGCGGTCTTCCACTCATCCCCCTCACGGATGCGGACGAGATGGTAGGCACTCCTGAGGTCCAACTTCGTGAAGCCTGCCGCACCCTGAAGAGACTCAAAAGCAGAGGAGAGGAGAGGTAATGGGCATTTGTTGTTGACAGTAATAGCATTGAGACGGTAATCAATACATGGACGGAGGCCACTGTCCTTCTTCCCCACAAAAAAGAACCCTGCACCCAGGGATGAGGAAGAAGGACGGATCATACCTGCACGTCGGGCGGTTTCAATGTACTCCTCCAGAGCCTGTCGTTTGGGTTTGGTGATGTGGAAGAGACGACTGTTGGGCAAGGTGGCTCCCGGGTACAGGTCAATAGCACAGTCGTATGGTCTATGGGGAGGTAAAGTGTCCGTGGCCAGGTAAGGTGTGTTGGGGACAGCGAAGATATGGAAACTGATGTCCTCATGATGGTTTCCAGCGATGGTGAGATGAAGTGGTGGCGTCCGGTGGAAGATGTGGGTCAGCAGCCGACCGTCGATGGCCTGGGTCTCGATGGCCCGGGGGGGACAGTCTGGGGGCAGGCCAAAACATGGCCAGGAGTGACCCAATACCAGAGGTGTGTCGGGGACAGCGAAGATATGGAAACTGATGTCCTCATGATGGTTTCCAGCGATGGTGAGATGAAGTGGTGGCGTCCGGTGGAAGATGTGGGTCAGCAGCCGACCGTCGATGGCCTGGGTCTCGATGGCACGGGGGAGACGTTCTGGGGTCAGGCCAAGTTGTTCCACCAAGGCCGGGTCCATGAGGTTACCCCCGGCACCGAAGTCTAGGAGGGTTTGGTGGGAGGATGTCCGACCGGCCGTCTCCAGTTGCACGGGGAGGAGGCAACTGGCACCCGGCCTGGTGGGGTGGCCCATCAGAGTCCCCATTCTCACTGGCGGGCCTGCT
>NW_018127914.1:4410059-4410613 GCF_001952655.1 Monopterus albus
AAATGGTCTGGGGCCCCACAGTAGAGGCAAGACCCGGTGCGGACACGGCGGGCCCGTTCTTCAGGGGTCAGATGGGCGTGCCCTAATTCCATGGGTTCATCCATAGGTCTCTGGAAGGATGTGTCGGTCCCCCCCATACGGGACGGGGCCCGGGCCTCAAGAAGGTCGTGCAGATGCAGAACGGGTCAGTGTGGTCGGCTGCTGCCCTGCTCTTTCCTTTCGGAAAGAGCACTGCCATTTGTCGATCATAATAGCCAAGTCGACTAGAGAGCGGAGGTTAGGGGCCTCGCCTTGGGTGCTTAGTTCCACCTTAGTGTTGTCGTTAAGGCCATGCCAGAAGGCCGCACGCAGTGGGTGGTCCTCCCAGCTGGCCTCCGTGGCTAACACCCAGAAATCAATGGAATATTCAAGGACACGGTGAGACCTCTGGCGTATTGTCATGAGCTCCCTAGAGAGTGCAGAAGCTTTATCTGTGTGAGTTCTGTCTGAAGTACATGAGAAGCAAAAACATTCTCCAGAGACACACAAAGAAATGCGGCTGGGTTTACCCACCA
>NW_018127914.1:4410815-4412894 GCF_001952655.1 Monopterus albus
GAGAAAGAGGCGGACCCAGGTAGCCGACTTCGATGCAAGCAGTGATTTATTATGTACAGTGATGAGAAATAACAAAATGCACAGAGGGAAATAGTGCGTAGTCCTGTCGATGAGTAGTAACCGGGTGTTGACCAACAGTAGGAGGTGAGGAGATGGAGAGCTAGGCCGAGCTGCGTAGGCTGGGTCACGCCTGGGCTGGTCGGTGGTGATGGTGGCTACTGAAGGTGGAGACAGAGAGATGAAGGCAATAGTAGAACAGATAGGGGACTGAGCATTGACCTGCCTGGGAGGGGAGAGTGGAACCACGGTCTGGAGGAACAGTCCATGGGGAGAACATAAAACAGTAGCTGGCTAGGGGATAAATACATACAAAAAAAAACGAAAGAGCACGGAGAAAAAATGGCCTAGAGACAAGAACGAACTGGCAAGTGACTGAGGAGTGAAACCGGGTAATATAGTGAGCAACCTAATCAAGTGCAGCTGGTGATAAGGGAGTGAGGAACAGGTGAATGTGATTAGTGTAAATGGGCAAAAGACAGTAGGAAAGGTGAGGGAGGCAGAGCAGCCGAGCAAACCTGACAAGCTCTTGCATAAAAAGTCTTTCTCATTGTATTTTAATTGAATAACAAACATCACTTTGATTTCTTCAGACTCCTATGTAACCAGATTTATTGCTGTGCATTGCCCTAATTTATAGAACACACCATAGCAGATGGCGCTCACCAGTAGGTGTACATACTGTATGTGTGTTGCTCAGTGAGGCACTTTTAAATGTGCTCACATACAGTAAGAGCACGGCTGTACAAGCTGGAGACGAGTTGGATTAGAGGTTATTCATACAGAAGAAACTCAAGTGTGCTTTGGATGTGGAGACACATGAATGGCTGCATTTATACTGTATTACAGTATGAATACTCAAGTGTTATATAATTTGGTACACAAGTAAGAATGTTGCTTTAGTCTAGTTCATGCAAAATTAAAAAATATGCTTGTTCGTCCCTAAATCTGAAAGGGTTCTTTAAAAAAAAAAAGCCAAAATGTCAATGCAGATTTAGTGCAGAGAAGCAGTGTTTCCCTCACCAGTTTCTCTCTGACATTCACACAAACAAACACATAATTATATTCCCCTGGTGCGGTGACAAGCTTGAGCGTTAACCTTTTTGAGTGCGGAAGACTGTTTTCAAATGTCAAAAAAACACAGAGCATAAAGCAAAAGTGGCATGTGTACACTCATGTTTGCACACACAAACACACATACTTATGCTCTAACATGCACCTGCACAGGTTAACATAAGCTGAATCGGTCCGTGTGTAATATAAATGTACCTGCATCAGCATGTGTCATGAATGACTGGGTCCAAACCTTTGAATGCCATCATTTATTAGATATTGTATACACGTGTATGTGTGTATGAGCTTCCAAGTCCCTCCCTGGAGTGATTGACTTACAAGCCTTTCAGAGGGTTGCTAAATTATATAGGTCTGTATCTTTGCACTGTGGCACTCCACTTCCTCCAGATTCTCTTGTAGTGTCTCCTACGTCCAGCCAGGCAGCCCACAGACTGCATTATTTAACTAGACACTCACTGAGGCCACTATCTTGCACAAAGCCTTCTGGGGACTCAGTTTGATGTCAGTGCAACAGAGAGCAACAGGAAAAAAAACACATGGTGACACAGGGAAGGCAAAGAGGAAGGATTGTAAATATGCACAGAAAAGAGAAGGAAATTTTTTTTAATCTTTTCTCGTCATGTGAATCTTTTACAACACACTTCACTTTTGACTCCTACTCCCCAGCCCTTCTTACTAGTAGGACACATATTTCCTTTCTCTGTGCTCCCATTTTTGTTCTCACCTGCTTTCACCTTTTTCTTTCCTCCTCTTTTTCCATTTACCTACCCCCTGCTCCCTCCATTCCTCCCTCTGTCTTATTCATAGGTAAGGGAGGAGTGGGAAGGGGAGGCCAGGGTAAAGCCGTTACATAAGCACAGAGGAGCTCCAAGGTTTTGTGCTGACTTTGTTTTCCCACTGGTTCAATTTGAGAACCACTTTAAATTAAATTAGGTTGTCTTCTACATT
>NW_018127914.1:4412912-4423365 GCF_001952655.1 Monopterus albus
CCTCCCCCCCCCCCCCCCCCTCACTTCACTCTGTTCTGCCCTCTCTTTCTTTCATTCGCTGACAGCTAAAAGAATGAAGTATCTGAAGTGGTACACTGGGGGTCAACGTACACATACAACAGCAAACACACAGAACAACAGTCTGTGCATCCCAAATCATTTGATACTATTTTCCTCCCAGGTTGTTTTTCTTCCTACTGCATATACATGCTGCACTTACTATAGGGGTTCAAAGTATCCAATGAACTAAAAAGAAATGAGCACACACTGCACACACATTTCCGTAGACATATCAGTATTCATTTTATCTCCCGTCTTCCCATAGTGCACTGCAAGCAAACAACCTGCTGTGCAGGGGTAAACAAAACAACCATCCAGTCACTGAAAAGCAGACACACCAACAACATTGTTTCACAGAAAATTAGGTTTCAAAAACAGCTTTATAGAGAGATGAATCCCCTAAAACATGTATTGTACAAAGACCTGAGTGTGAAACCATGGGTGAACCAACAATTTTCCTCAAACAGTTCCAGGAGCAGCGCAGTTCCGCTGCTTACGGCGCACTTCTCATACAGTTGGAACATTAAATATTTTCCACAAAATCTCAAATGTGTTGTTCAGGCCCTATAAATTGACCCCAAAAATGCAAGAGGCAGTGTTTCAGGTCAACTTCAACTCAGGAAATATGAAATGTATGACTTTTACTAACCCAAGCAGCACCAACATCAAGAACCTGCTTCTCTGTGGAAGGGACAAGGAGACTGGTCATTGAACCGAATGAAGGAAGAAGTGATTCTAGAAAGAAAATCTGCTCCAGAGCGCAGTGACCTGAGACAAGAGTTCTTCTTTCACCGTGACAGTGACATGAAGCATATGTACATCCCAGACAACACAGGAAGGACAAGTCTGATTGTTCAGGAGTGGCTCAGACAAAGCCCAGACTAAAGTCCCAGAAAACATATGTGGAGAGAATTGAAGAAGTTCACAGATGCTTTCATTTAATTTGTCAAAGTTTGAGACCTTTCTTCCAGGAAGAATGGGATAATCTCCCTAAATCCAGGTGTGCAAAGCCTGTAGACATCTAGACCAAGAAAACTCGTAGCTGTAACGGCTGCCAAAGGGGCCTCTACAAAGTTCTTGTAAATGAGAAATTACCATTTTTGATTGTTTAAATATTTGCAAACTTTTCCTACAAACATGTTTTCATTTTGGGTTACAGGTTATTGAGTGTAGATTCACAGACAAAATGGCAATTTCACCCATTCAAAATGTAATCTACAACACCGAGTATGGAAAAAGTTAAGGAGTCTGAATACTTTTTGAAGCTCTCATCTGTCCATCCCCATGTGACCAGCACTCATTTCTTGGTCATGTTACTGAGAAATGAAAATCACACAAACCACTCAGCCTTGCTTCACTCCTTGGGTGTGATTGTTATTTGTGCCTCTGCTCACCCCTTTGCAATCTGATTGACAGATTCCCTTGGGGAAAAACCAATAGCTACATATTCCCATGCATATATACAGTACATACATGTACACACTGCATCATTACTTTGTTCTGAAACTCGTACGTCTTGTGGTGCCACTAACTCTCTCCAGCCATTATCGGCAGTAAAGTAAAAGACATTTCATTTTGCACAGGCAGGCTGCTGGACACCTTCCTCTAACAGTCTCACATCAACTCATTTCAAATAACCTTATCTTAGGGCCATGGCAGCTGTATGATGTTATGAAAAAGCAGCAGTTAAAATGGGTTAATACACATGCATTAGCCATCTGGTGAGTATGCCAGCAGAGTGAATTATTTCACACTGAAGAAAGAGATCATAAACCCATGTTTAAACCCACTTAACTTTATGCTTAAGCCTATTTTCAGGCTCTGCTCCACTGATGCCATTTTACTGAATACATAAAAACATAAATGCCCAAAAGAATATCTGAACAAATACATTTGAGGAGGACTTCAGCTAATGCAATCTTTATAAAAGGGACAAGAAATTATAAAAATCTGCTTATCCTATTACTTTTCATGCATAACTTTATGCTCTCAGCACCACATTCACATCGATTGTACTTGACTGGCAGCAAAAAACACATTTTTCAGACTCTCAGCAGATAAAACCAAAACTAACTGCATGGCTCAATACAATCAGGGATGAGAGAGAATAATCATTTTTTGAAATTTGGGCAAACTAATCCTATAAGCATTATATATTGTTAGATGATCTTTTTACAATACCAGTAATAAAATGAGATCTGACTCAGCTCTACTGTGGCTGTGCATGTCAACACATCTGTATTAAGGTTTGACCAGGTTCCACCTGGAGTGAAGTATATTAACCACTTCTATGTAATTCAGTGACAAAGCCCAAGAACTAAAGTCAGCGCTCTACCCCCTTGAGGGATCTTCCACCTCTTTTCTTCTCATCTCCTTCCGTCTTGTCTTTTCCCCAAAAGCCACCTTGTGTGTCTCACATAGCTGCCTCCAGGCATACACTTCCTCACCCTCTCTCTACTCTTTGATTCTCTGTCTCTCTCCTTGTCCTGTTACTTTCTCTTCCTCCTCTTTACCTTGAGCAACATTACCGCCTCACTTCACCTACCATCAATTCATCTTTACTCTCTCTTCCTATCATCCGAGTCGAGTCAGCACTGTGTCTGTGGACCCGTACAGCCTTTTCAGGATCCCAGCGGGCCCAACACCCATTATCCTCAGCATCGATCCTTGCTGCATTGATGAGTGATAGCGGCAACAGACACAGAAGAGATGGAGGGAAGGAAGGATGGATAGACGTCCAGACAGATAAATGGGAAAATGGAGGGAAAAGGGGGGTGCTGGAGATGAAATGAGGTGAGTGATAGATTAAGTAAGGTGGGTAGAAAGGAGAGAAGTAGGAAAACAGAGGTAAAGAGTGAATGGAGAAGATGATGAAAGGATGGAGGGGATGTATTGTGGGACCATTTGTCAATAGCCAGCAGTGCAACCTTGGGGATCGATGAAACAGACAGCCAGTCAGTCAACAGGCCCCATAACTAGCACAGGGACAGAGAGAAGAAAAGACGCCTTGGTCATAGCAGTCGATCGGCCAGAAAAACAGACCACATGGCCACTCAGAGACACGCCAGTATAAATTGCATTAAAAAAAAAAACAACAGAGGAGGAGTAAAAGGTAATGAGAATGGAAAGATAAGATAGATTAAATAAAATGGTCAATTGAGGGATGAGATAGGACAGAATGAATAGACTCAAATGTAAAATGCAATGTTGTGGTTGTGTGCATTCATTTGGAGACTGGCCTCAACACACACACAAAAAACACAACGAGACCAGTTACTTTAGCAAACACCCAGAGATGACAGCCTGTGAAATGATGAAGTTTGTTGACTGGGAGCAAAGAGCGAACAGTGTGACGTAGTTATAAAGCCACAAACTCTGTAGAGGGGCAAATTTGAGGTGAATAGATGGATCAACACACTTTCAGACTTTGAGGTATGATACATCAAAGTCTGAAAGTGTGTTGATCCATCCATCCAATTTTGTTGAAAAGTTATCTAATACATCATGTGTTAGGCCACTTTTCTTTTCCCATTTCACACTCACATTGGTTTATTTTAACCATGATCACAATAGATCCCCATTCTTAACATTGTATTTGCCAAACCTTAAACGGAGCAGTGTCAGATTACAGACAGCAGTTTCAATCTTACTGTCCTGCCAATATGGCCATCAGATCTGAAAAGGGCTTAAACTGTACTGTATGTGTCGCTGTGATTACAAAGACTTTTTCTTCTCCATTTAAATCAGAGAACTTGGTGTTCATTTCCAAAGAAGGTACCACGGAAACAACAATGTACTGAGTTATACTGCTGTCCAGATGTTGATCTTGACTTCTGTATGTGACAACAGAAATCGTAACAACCGCAGAGCTAACAACCAGAATCTCTGGGGGAAAAAAAAACAGTTCACTTGTCAAAGGGTGAAAGGTTGTATGTGAGAGTTCTCTGCATTGTAATGATCTCGTCGTGCATTTCAGATTCATATCAGATGGGAGCTCATCAGCAGAACCGAGACCGGCTGCCCTCACTCTGATACAAAGGTGTCAAGAACTGTAGAAACAGTGAAGGTCCTCAGCACAGCAAGTGATCCATTCTTGATAAGCACACAAATGCACACACATATACTGCAAGGACTCCTCCTTGGGAAATCATGGTTATTAATTATCAAGCCAAGGCAATAAATAAATGATGCGGAGTGCAGGAGCGGCAGTAAGCCGTGAGTGGTTAGAATGCCAGATTGTGCCAAACCGCAGCAGCAGCAGCAGGTCAGTAATTAATGAAATCAAAGAGCTACTCTAATGAGAGACAAAGAGCACTTCCCTTACTGATGGCTCCCCATGGGTAAACAAGAACCCAGTAGCACAGAATGCAAAAACAGGCACACTGCAGTTGGGTCTACGCACAAACACACAAAAATGCAAGAACACACCTCGCAAACACACAGGGGCAGAGACTAACGCAGATTAGTCTCAAACATGCACACAAATTAACAAAATCTTTCCAGCAGCCAGCTTACGCTCCCCATTTTTACCACTGGCTGTTAGGCACCACAACCCCGTCTTCCTCACCCTCCTCCTCCCACCAGCCCTTATCCCCTTTTATTTCCCCCCAGTCTACGCTCCCCATTTTTACCACTGGCTGTTAGGCACCACAACCCCGTCTTCCTCACCCTCCTCCTCCCACCAGCCATTATCCCATTTTATTTCCCCACAGTCAATTGTTTGTTTGCTTATCTCTGGCCAGATAATAGAACAGAATTAATCTGCTAATTCCTCATTTTTCCACGGACCAACCCTACCGTTGGTGTAAATGAACAAAAGAAGCAGGACTGGTTCAACAGCACTGCCTGGCTGACTGACTGGACGATTTAATTATCAGGGCTAATGACACTACTTCTTTTCCACTAGCTGTTAACCACAGGGCTGACACTGCCATTGCTACTACACTTTCCTGGGTGCTAATGCCTGAGGCAGCCACTGGTTTCACTGGAAGGACGGGGTGGGTGAGAGAACGCCATAGGAAAGGAGGTCGTCTCTTCTCAGCTTGGCAGTTTAGTGTGTCAGAGTACAAGTTTGCAACATTGTTGTTAGAGCAGGTATCCATTTGTGTGTGACAACACAAAGTGTCAGTGTAGGACAATGTGTGTGGTGATGAGCAACTTTTTTTGCTGATTGAATTGGACATTCAGGTTCATAGTGGTCCAGTAGCCTGGGACATGCTGTTACTCAAACACCCCTGAATCGTGCATGGGAGTAAAAACACGCTCAATAAGTGCAAGCTATAAGACCTTAAAATAAAGTTAATTGTGCCAGACATAAACAACACCTAGAATGTAACATGGACATCAATCTGGAATTGATGGATTCTCTAACGGGAAGCCTGAAACAATTCATGCACGCCTTACAGAAGAACATTGTACATGCACATTGAGCCACTGTACTGAAGTCAAATTCCTCATGTGTTCAACACATCTGGCTAATAAACCTGATGCTGTTTCTGATTCTGATAAAGAGATGGGTTCCAATAGCTAGGAACATTTTGGATGCAGTCTCAAAGTGGTAAAATTCCTACATTGGTAAAGCTCCGCAGCCAAAACAAATCCCTCATCCAACCTTTCAGTCACGTGCTCAGTTTAGTCTCTGTTGCCTCTCTTATTTTCACAGTATTGTTTTTACTCTGGGTTCTTTGGTCTGTGCAGCCGCAGCAGCACAGCCCCCCCATGAGGAGCAAATACAGCTAAAGAAAAAACAGTCAGTACAGGACTAATACAGGAATGTCCACATTTTAGGCTTGATAGTTTCCATTAGTGTCAGTCATGCTAATCTGGCAATTGTTCCTTGAAAAACAAAAATTTCTAATCACATTAACTGAATTACAAGAGTCTTAAATACAGTGTTTTGTTATACAAAACAGTCGATACAAATCTATTCACTTTTGTACATGGCTTTTAAATAAACAAATTTAATAAGGGATTCAGAAAGTTTTTGATTTAATAAAAAAGTCATTAAATCCATAGATGTTCATAATTCTCTGATAAAGGAAAGGTAGCTGAAAATGGTAAGTTGGAGAAGAGTATTTTTGATGGAAAGTACTCATACATACCCTCGGTTACTCAGTTCATTATGATTCAGGAAACGTACCACTAACACATACACACAAATTACCACACACACACAGACTCATGTGTTCCTGTCTTTGTTACAGTAACTCGCACACAGTCATCATTCACATTCACTTCACCAAGTCTCTGCTGAAACCAGTAACAAGAACATTGGCACATGTAATTCAGATGGCAGCTGCATGTCTTTTTGGTGTGTATTGATATACTTTGGTTCATTTACGTGTGTGTACCCATGTGTGTTAATTGAGCCAACAGCATATCATCAGGACAAACATGTAGTCACCAACAGAAGCAATATGTTGAGTGATAAATCTGCAGATGGGGCCTTATGGAATCATCAGCATGACAGCTCAGAAACATTTCCATAATTAGCCCTGAGTCATAGGGCAGAAATGTTGGACAGGATGTAGCTCATGTTTGTACATTTCTAATCAAAGCTTCTACAGGTAAAATATTTTAATTCTCTTATCCACTTTTGATTTCGATTGTCGTTGTCCATGCTGAGAGTACCTGCCGTTTACTTTAACCAGTCTTTTTTGAATAGTCTGACCCACTCTTTACTGTGCCATTTTCTTGTGAACTTGCTGTAAAAATCAATATGCAATGCAGAACATCCTTCACTGTACGTGAATGACTTTTTATCACAATAATCAAGATGTTAAACTTTTTAAATACCTTCATCAGCACAGAACAAACAGCTTTAAACACTGCAGGCTAAAGCAAACAGCCCATGTGGGCCTTTCTGAACCACTACAGTTTAATCCCAAACACACTTTCCTTCAGCATAAATCACAAACACATACTGCACTGCCCTTCCATATTTGTGGTTGACCTTCTGTGCTCTGAGGGAAAGGTCATCTGTCCTGACCTCTAAAGCCCTCCTTGACATCGTGTATCAAACAATCACAACACCCAGCACGGAGCTCAAAGGTCACGTCTCCGGGGGTCTCAGTCTATCGAGTGAGGGGCTGCATCGACAAAGCCTAGCAGTGCAGTAACCAATCAGAACATCTGGAATTGCTTGTAGGGGGGATTTGATCAATGTATGTACATCTCATTTTATAACCAGAGAGCCATCAAGCATTGTGTCCCCTAATCTGCAAATCATGGCTGACAGACTGAGGCACTGAGCATGAGCTGCTTTTAGTACCGTAAACAGATGCTGTAAAGAGTATGAAGTGGGTGGAAAACCTCAAGTGCAGTCAGATGTTTATGTACAGGATTTCATAGAACAACATTCAGATTGCTGTGAAGTTTTACAGACAAACTTTACTCTGTTGTACCATCTATCTTTCCTATCATTTTCAAATTTAGTAAGTGATCTGATCACTTATGTGTGTATAATCTACAAAATTCTTGTATAAACATCTAGGGGAGCACAGTCTGGCACCGTTAAAGGCACAAGCCTACCAGGCATTACTGGGTTAAACTTTCACTGCTCTGGACTCCAGGTGGCCGTGTGAAGGAAGCCACAGACAACTTATGGCCATAATACAGACAGCTAGAGGAGAAAGAACGGAAGGAGGGTGGACAGAAGATATCAGCATGGTGGGTGGCGGAGGGCAGAGGGATGTAATGACAGAGGGTTGAGATGATGAGGGCAGAGCGGGGTCATGATGCCTCGGCTGCTGGAGCCCTTCAGAGCCGAGTATTGTGACACATGGCATCGCTAATGCAATCTGTACATTAACGCTCCTGGCGAGGAGGAATGGGGGAAAGAACAGGAAGGAAGGTGGTGAGAGTGATGGAAAAATTTTGGGGGGCTAGAAAGAAGGTGTATGGCAAAGAAGTAAAAATAATAGAATGTAAGAATGAATGACAGGGGGAAAAAAGAGAAAGGAAGCCTCATCTCCATGCACTGTGATAGCAGGCGGATTTGAATTTAAGGCCCGTCTCTCATAGAGCCCCTATAAATAGGGGCGAGGAGCAAACACCAGGCAATTTCGCTGCAACACCAAACACAATGCCTGATTGAGGGCAAATTAAAATGCAAATGCAACGCTTCCATTTTTCCAGATTTCACCTGCTAGATAAGCGAAGAACCTCTGTTTCTTTCATAAAGTGTAGGTGTGTGTGTGTTTGTGCACAAGTGTGTATATTTGTTTATTTGTCAAGTTTGAAATGAGAGGAGACAGGAGAGAGACTGGAGGTGAGGTTGTATAAACAGATTAGATTCAATATAGTCCTATCTGAGCTGCATTTCAATCGTCATCCTTGCTGCCTTTTCTGAAGTTGCTGGCAGAGAAGGGCAAAAGGACTTTAACAAACTTAAACCTAAGAATGATGAAAAATGCATCAACATGTTTAACCTAAAAGTGATTATAACTGTTTATTTGACAAATTATGGCAGTTGAACCCCCTGGTTTCTGCACCCAGAGAGGAAATTGACATACATCAGCTTTTATAAATAGAAAATGTTTAATGAACAGAAACCTTTCCGAGCCATGGGTCAGAAACATATTCAACTGCTGTAGTCACATGGTCTCACTGAGCAGAAGGTTTGTACTTCAAGCCAAGCAGAGGGCAAATGTGGACCGCAAAGCACTGCCCAGTCACCACTGGTTACACTGTTTGAATTGTGGCAGAATCACAAGTCATTTTCTATTTACAGTATCAGGCAGATATGGCAAGGTGTTTAAGCTGTGCAAAAACAGGAAAGACAGAAGCAGGGTGATCGAGAGAGCGCAGAAAGTGAGAAAAAATGAGTAGAAATGGAAAACAAAAAGAAAATGAGGGCAGAGTAAATGACAACAGATGATGGAAAAGGAGGGAAAGAAGAGAACTAAACCAAACAGCCTTTCTGTTAAGTCACTTTGAATAAATGAGCTAAATTTTCCATCAACGTCCATTCTCACAAGGTGGTCAGATAAAAGCAAGCTTCCCTGGGGCCTCATGCTGTGTACATATGCCTATGCGCATATGTATGTAGGGAGGAGGGGGGATCCAACAAGAATGAACAATGAGGTGCCAAGTGTGCATCTGCGGACAAATCACACGTGTGCCTGTAAATGAGGATGTGCCTTTTTTTGGCTACCGTAAACATATTTTCAGAGACGATGAGAATGCAGGAAACAAACAAAGAAACTGAGAGCTTGTGTCAGTTTACAAGGGCATGCTAATATATTCACTATTAACTTTGACTCTGCTGTTGGGCATTTTCTGAGCTCTTGGCTTCTTTCCAGTCCCTGAACAGGCTGAAAAAGAAACGGAGAAGGACAGAGCAAATGAAAGAAAAGAGCAAAAGGGGCAGCATCCAACAAAGAAGAGAAAAGTTTAAATCTAACTCAGCAGTGATCACAAGAAAGAGAATAATCACAGCAGTTAATTACCTTTTTATAAGATGCATTAAGTATGATTTTACATATTGTTTAATAAATAAAGCTAAAACGGGACAGGACGTGTTGTTTCTCAGCTGTACTCCCCCCTCTATGACACTCCTACAGCCCTTCTGTTGTGATAGTCAGTCTAGACATTAGCCCCATCTGCCACCTAGAGAAAGTTATAAGAAGCATTTTTTGAACCCTGAGTGCTCAATTCAAACAGCCAGCCATGCAGGAGCACACACAGTATAGATACCAGCTTTCATCAAACTCAATTTGACAGTTCTAGGTGAAAGGTTATCCAATCAGAAGCTTTGTCCCGCCCCCAGCCCCTGTGCAAAAACAGGGGGTAAAACACCTCGCAGCTGTTCACCCCCCTCTCTCAGACTCGCTGCTTTATAAACTGCTCTGCTTTTCTGCTGTGTTGTACCTCTGAAAAATCATTTCCTTCAGCAAGCAGCCTGTAATAACAAGAGAAAAAAATGGCTACATCATCCACTCCTATTGAAAAATTATACGGGGTTATCAGCAACGTACCTGTGATGCTGACCGAGGAGTCAGCCTCGTCTCGAGCTCTGAAAAAAGTCACCATACAACTGTGCAGAATTCAAAAGCCACCGAATGCTTTGCTTCGTGGTGAGTTGAAATTATTGTCAGGGTATGTTGGGTATGTGTTTCAGTATACAACCGGCGAACTGGCCCTGTACCAGCTGAGAGAGGGTGAAACTTTCACTCTGGAGACGCTGAGGACTCCAATCACGGCGACTGATTGGGGCGTCCTGAAAAAAATGCCCGCGAACCGCTGACCAAAGTGATGAGGCAGAGCGAGAGCTCCATGGCTGGCGGCAGCAGCAGCACCCCGCAGGCGAGAGCCGATTCCAGGATCTTTAAAGCCGTGTGGGAAACAAACGGCTGCAGTTCGGGGAGATGGTACTACAAAGTTGTGGCGCAAG
>NW_018127914.1:4424464-4425738 GCF_001952655.1 Monopterus albus
GACAAGTTTAACAGTTATGTGAAAGCATCAGATGTGGTAAACGTGTGAAACATGGCTAGCTCTGGTTTTTACATGACTCTGCCCTCAAACGCAAGCGCAGATGTCTTTAAAAATAACACAGCTTCTCAATTTCCTAAAAATCTTGCGTGGCCTATAGATTTAAAAGGGGACTGGGAGGTTGCTCTGACAGATTTTTGCTATCCAAATACATGGCTGACCATACCTCCAGAAGGAGACCGTTTTTATTGGCAAGACACATGGCAATTCGGCGTGCCGGAGCAGCCTGACGTTCCACTCCCAGCGGATGAGGATAAATACAAAGTACACCACAAGAGGCTGGGATACGGGTCCTACAGTAGAGACAGCATTTTGAATCAATTGAATATTCATTTAAAAAGGATCAGATCAGACATCAGACTGAGTTATGACGGATATAGGCGCATTTATACGTTGACAGGGAGCGGCCGCTACAAAGTAAAATTTTCAGCACCCTTAAATTACATACTAGGCATAGAAAGAGATGGATGGTTTTCTACAGGCCCTGGAACACTCCCCTCGCCTCGCTCCGCGGATTTAAAAGCAGGGTTTTATCACCTCTACCTTTATTCTGATGTTGTGAGCCACCAGTTTGTGGGAGATACATTCGCTCCTCTATTACGCTGCGCAACAACGGAAGGAGCCTACGGAGACTTTATAACAAAAAGTTTCAACCCTCCACATTATCTACAGCTGGCCAAGAATCATATTGACACAATATACGTAGAAATTAAATCTGACCAAAATTCCCCAGTCAACTTCAGATACGGGAAAACGATCCTAACACTCCATTTTAAACCCTGTGAAAAAAAATGACCGCAACGCTGTACAAAGCCGACCCCTATCGATTTATAAGTTATTATGAGAACCAGGCTGGCTCAGGGATTTCCGGATTTAGTGGACTGAATGCGCAATACGGCAAGGGGATTAGAGCAATTTTCTCAAAACTATTTTGCTTAGTAATGCCTTTGATGAAGACTAGGTTCAATCTGGCCAAACCACATTTATCCTCTGCAGCTAAAAACATAGCTTCGGATGTGGTGAGCAAGGCTGTTACTAGACTGACCTCTAACCGAGGGGCAGACACTGCTGATCAGGAGGGGTCGGGTTTTGCGGTGCTGGCCAGAGGACGACGGAGACGCCCACCAGGCGAGCGTTTACCACCCCTTAAAAAAAAGGAGAAAACAGCCTAAAAAGAATAATAAGAAGAAGGCGGTCGTGAGAAGGAGACATAAACC
>NW_018127914.1:4429703-4435311 GCF_001952655.1 Monopterus albus
TATATATATAATACTCACAAAACTTTCTTCAACATACTGTATATGCAGCATTTAAATAAATCATTCCATTTGTTCACTCACTGGTTGCAAAATTCTTACAGACTTGGCCTGTTTGTCATAAATTGCCATAATTCACTGTGCAAGTGGAACTAAATATAGATGACATATGCACAAATCACCTCCAAGCAATTTGAAGGCATTTTGCCCATAGCTCATCTTTGTACTCTGCAACATTCACTGGGTTCTCCAAAAATCTCTATGAATGTCTGCCACAGGCAGATGAAAAGCATGTTCAACAAATTACTCACAATAATATATTTGATATTGATATAATCAAAATCTGTGAGAATAAGTAGATGAACCGCTTTTCACTGTTCTTCCTCATGTTACAGTTATGTCTCAGATTCATTTGTTGCTTGCAGCCATGACACTAATTCACCTTAAAATTAATTTAAAATTATATGCATGAATAATTAGCTTGTCTATATCAATGACATGCTGATCAAACATGACCCTATTAAACCTATCCTGATGTGTTAATAATGTAGCACCAGCTTTGATCTCAGACTGGGGCTGATCCTCTTTAATCAAGGATTAATTATGTCTAAAGACTTGTGATTAACCAGCAGAGGATCTGCCTCATGAAGAAATTCAGGAAGGGAAACAAAAGCACAGAAAGTGGTTAAAGCCTTTGTTACTCTGACCACAAATGTTTGTGGTGTAGATTGAAGACCTCAGGGCATGCAGACTGAGGAAAACTGCTGACCTAAAGGATAAGCAGTGAGCCAAGCTTGAATATGTACCCACATACCGTATTAGTCAAAAGTATGAAAACCCCTTCTCACACATTGCATAATGTGTAGAGGGTCTTGCATCTATCTAAAGAAATGCTTGTTTTTCCCATCTATCATTCATTTTAAGCTACCCATGAGTACAATCTACAAGTCCAACTCAACCTTTAAAGTACAATCCATGGCAGATACTGTATTTGAACTTTGGTCCAGAACAGTGCAACTAGAGGGCAACACCATAAGATGTGAGATAATGATCTGTGCTATTGTTGAAAGTCTGCACACAGGAGACTGAGACAGTGTACAGCAATTTAAATTGAAATCCTCAAACACAGGAATCTATAGTTGCTTCATATGTTGTTTTGTATATGAAAACCCAAAGCAGAGGTATGTCAAAGGTTTGTTCCCACTTATTTCTATGACCCTTCCCACAGATGTTGATTATTCTTTAAAGAAATCTTTGTTTTTCACCACTTTGTTTTTTTTAATTTACTGTCCACAAACCATTCATTTTTCCCTTTTTGTGGGAAGGGTGAAGGTGATTACACAGAGGCGATTTGTCCATCCATTCTCATTAGCTGTCTGTATGACAGTAATAATTACTGATGTAAGTTCCCTGAGCTTTACTGTTGGAATACAAATGGCTTTTGTAATAAATCACATTAAAGTCACACAAATATGAAGATAAAACATTAGCTTCCATGTTGCATGTAAAACATTTGCCTCATATATTTTGTGGCCCAAAAATAGCACGCACAGAATAATATAACAAAACAATATAGAAAACTATGTATATGTAAAGAGAAAGAGAGAATTTTAAAAACAAAAAACAATTTAAAAATGCAGCTGTCCAAAACTGTATTGCAAAGTAAATATTAGATCCAAAAATAAGGACGCTAATCACCAGGGAGTTTCCATGACCAAGAGTACAGCTTCAACAGGTTTCACAGAAGAAAACTTTGTTTACATAGCTGCCCTGCAATGTGAGATACATGACAGGCTGCCAAATGAGTTCTAATCTTATGTGTGTTCCTCTGCAGAGATAATTGAATGAAATGGACCTTTGATGTACAGATTCCTCTTCTCCAGGCCTCTTTGTACAAATTCAACAGTATGGGTCCTTGGTATGACCATGTGCGTTGGCAATAAACATAGGTAAGGCAGAACGACAATGTATGGCAATTATTTACTATAGCGCTTTCATCAAAAGCATTTATAATTTTCCTCTTATTCACACATACTCCCTCTTTATCGCTCCCTCTTTCACACACACACACACAGATAAGCTCCATGCAGGGTACTATCCTGACCATCAGTACTGATGGTCTTGCTTAAGGGCACTTCCACATGTGGAGGAGGAGGTGGGGATGAAATTATTGAGCAATCTGGTCTAACTCCTGAACCACATCAGTCCATATATACTGTAACATACTGCAGTTCATGTAAAAGCCCAGTAATATCTGGGGATATAGCCAACATCAACCAATACAGTCCAGTCACTAGTAAAAGCCGGTTACAGTAGGAAAACAGTGAGGGGGGTGGAATTACCTGTACTCCTCTATGACAGCTTACATTATAATTTCAGCATAATTTAGATTTCCACATCACCATTTCAGTCAGTGCAACAACAGAGTCATGTTAGACACACCAGGGTGCTCTGAATTTCTCTCTGGAGGAAATCATATTTTCATACTCTGACTACTCCCAGCAGTTTCGTGTTTTCAGTGCTCCTGACTGCCAAAACTCAACAGTTCCTGATGTTTGTTCAGACCAATCTATAAAGGCAAAGCAGCCAGATTTCTAAAGTGAACATTCTGGAGAAATTGTCAAGTTTTTATGTAGTGCTGGAAATAGTGCTGTGAAAATAGACATTATAATGTCCATTATAATATATGTGTATCAAGACCACAGATAAACACAGAGGAGATTTTGAATTTGCATAAACTGAGGAACAGAAGAAATTAAATACAGGCCTGGCTATCTCCACCACTGAGGTAAACAAAGGCCACTATTAGTGGAATTGATCACATATAACTCCAAAGAACATATGGACCATCTTCCTTGTATCAGGCTACTTTAAGGTTTAACTGAAGAGTTCATCCATAATATGAAGGTCTGTGTCAGCTTTTTAAAGGCAGGAAAGGGTCTGACCTTTTTAACCACACTGTAGGCCTCTCAAAATCATTAGCTTAGATATTCTCTGCAGTACACAAACATGCTTTGAAATGAGACAAAGAGAAAGCCTGAAGCAGCTTTTGACCTATTTTCTGTTTTGCAGCAGCTCCAGCAGGCTGAGACTGCTCCTTAACAAAATACCTCCTTCCCTGTGGTATGTGGCTTGCAGCTACAGTATGTTAGTGTTCAATAGGGCCACCGTGTATGGACTTCATAATGCACTCTTCTAATCAGTGAAGCAGCTCTTCCATTCCTAGGCATTCTGGAGAGAGAATGCTCAATATAACACTAACAACAGTCAATGATTCCTTAAAAATTATCATTCCAAATAGAGACAAAAGAAAGACATTTTGAAATATTCACCCATACGTACAGTGGGTACAGAAAGTATTCAGACCTCCTTAAATTTTTCACTCTGTTATATTGTAGCCATATGCTAAAATCATTTAAGTTCATTTTTTTCCTCATTAATGTACACACAGCACCCCATATTGACAGAAAAACACAGAATTTTTGACATTTTTGCAGATTTATTAAAAAAGAAAAACTGAAATATCACATGGTCATAAGTATTCAGACCCTTTGCTGTGACACTCATATATTTAACTTAGGTGCTGTCCATTTCTTCTGATCATCCCTGAGATGGTTCTACACCTTCATTTGAGTCCAGCTGTGTTTGATTATACTGATTGGACGTGATTAGGAAAGCCACACACCTGTCTATATAAGACCCTACAGCTCACAGTGCATGTCAGAGCAAATGAGAATCATGAGGTCAAAGGAACTGCCTGAAGAGCTCAGAGACAGAATTGTGGCAAGGCACAGATCTGGCCAAGGTTACAAAAAACTTTCTGCTGCACTTAAGGTTCCTAAGAGCACAGTGGCCTCCATAATCCTTAAATGGAAGACGTTTGGGACGACCAGAACCCTTCCTAGAGCTGGCCGTCCGACCAAACTGAGCTATCGGGGGAGAGGAGCCTTGGTGAGAGAGGTACAGAAGAACCCAAAGATGACTGTGGCTGAGCTCCAGAGATGCAGCCGAGAGATGGGAGGAAGTTGTAGAAAGTCAACCATCACTGCAGCCCTCCACCAGTCGGGGCTTTATGGCAGAGTGGCCCGACGGAAGCCTCTCCTCCGTGCAAGACACATGAAAGCCCGCATGGAGTTTGCTCAAAAACACCTGAAGGACTCCAAGATGGTGAGAAATAAGATTCTCTGGTCTGATGAGACTAAGATAGAACTTTTTGGCTTTAATTCTAAGCGGTATGTGTGGAGAACACCAGGCACTGCTCATCACCTGTCCAATACAGTCCCAACAGTGAAGCATGGTGGTGGCAGCCTCCTGCTATGGGGGTGTTTTTCAGCTGCAGGGGCAGGACGACTGGTTGCAATCGAGGGAAGGATGAATGCGGCCAAGTACAGGGATATCCTGGACGAAAACCTTCTCCAGAGTGCTCAGGACCTCAGACTGGGCTGAAGGTTCACCTTCCAACAAGACAATGACCCTAAGCACACAGCTAAAATAACGAAGGAGTGGCTTCACAACAACTCCGTGACTGTTCTTGAATGGCCCAGCCAGAGCCCTGACTTAAACCCAATTGAGCATCTCTGGAGAGACCTGAAAATGGCTGTCCACCAACGTTTACCATCCAACCTGACAGAACTGGAGAGGATCTGCAAGGAGGAATGGCAGAGGATCCCCAAATGCAGGTGTGAAAAACTTGTTGCATCATTCCCAAAAAGGCTCATGGCTGTATTAGCTCAAAAGGGTGCTTCTACTAAATACTGAGCAAAGGGTCGTACTTATGACCATGTGATATTTCAGTTTTTCTTTTTTAATAAATCTGCAAAAATGTCAAAAATTCTGTGTTTTTCTGTCAATATGAGGTGCTGTGTGTACATTAATAAGGAAAAAAAAAAAAGAACTTAAATGATTTTAGCATATGGCTGCAATATAACAAAGAGTGAAAAATTTAAGGGGGTCTGAATACTTTCCGTACCCACTGTATACACAGAGTTGTAAACGTAGCAAAACATACTTACTGAGCTGCTCTTCTGGCACGTGCCGTTAATGCTGCGATAAGCTACCTCTGATATGAATTAAATGATCTCGTTTAGCATACACGCTTTCGTAAAACATAAAAAATAAAATTGCATCACTTTTTTTCTTTTCAGGGGGTACCTGGATTCATCTCGAAGTGTGGAGAGCCTGAGTGACTAAGTGTAAGACTTGTGTCCGAGTGTTTTACCCCCCATTTTTGCACCTCTCTTACAAAAAACACAGCTCTGTGATGAGGAACATATGCTATAGGCTCTGTTTTTACCATCTAAATAATTACCCCCAATAAATAACTCAAGGACATCCATTGTCTCATGTTCCCCATGGGTCAAAAATGTGCAAAATCACTACTCTGTTTTAGCTGTATGTCCATTTTTGTTTTATTCATCTCACACTACATAATAGCGGCTGTGTCTTTTTTAAATAGCTGTTTCGCACCTCTACAATTACTCAAACCTAACTCAAGGACATCTGTCGTCTCCTCTTTTGAAACTAAATATCTGGTCAACTCTATTTAATATACAAATCGCTACTATACTTTCTATGTACCATTTGTTTTATTCACTATATAACATTACAAACA
>NW_018127914.1:4435683-4452970 GCF_001952655.1 Monopterus albus
AGTTGTTGTTCTTTTGCACAGAGAGAGTGCAACAAAGAAAGAGCTAAAACTAAGGTTAACGGCCAGTTTGGCTCTCTGAGAGGATTAAAAGCAGCCAAAGGACTCAGATTTGATTCAAGTGTGGTTTCACGTGTTTGTTTTGCGAACATTCGCACATAGCATGGTCATGATTTACCTTTGTGTTGAATTATTATTTTACTTTTGCTTTGTGTAACATTAGTGCTTTGCTACTGTCGTCAACCTCGTCACTTGACACAGCAATGCTGCTGTAGGGCTGGGACTCGTTAGTCAACTAATGGTAGCCTTGGAGTGGTGGCTGCATTTTGTACAATTTGTCCCAACCAGGCATCCGTAGTTTATGCCATTGCTAGGCAAAAAGACATCAGTTTGTTTTGAGAGTCATTAGGCCTGCCAGTGGCTGGGAAAAAAATACCTAATACACCTTTAAATAATTCTGTATGTGTGAATGCCACGTTATAAACTAAACACAAAACGACTGCCATAGCACTCTTGTGATGCTGTGACCATAAGTGATTTCTGAGGCTTTTCCACAGAAGTACAAAAAGTTGACTTATTACAACATGATGTCAGGTTGGATTACTGAGTCAAGAGGCAACTTGGACAAATAAAGGATTACTACAATATCCCTAACTAGTAGACATGAAAATACTTAGCACATGATTAGTCAGTCTTTTGTGTGTGCTGCACTTAAAAGATGTCTGTCCCTATAAACATTTCTCTCTGTGATTACTCCCGAGTCATCTTGGCCCCACAAATGGCCATTATTTTGTTAACTGTTTGAAGTCTTGTGTGGTGAGGTCTGAGTCGAACGTCTGGGTGTTGCTGCCACTCTGCGTTATTATCAACATCCCCCAAAGTTCCACAGGGACACCCAGAAATGTCAGCACTTACACTTTAGCTGCACTATGTAAACAAATAAAAACCCAATATATGGAGGTTTAAGGTGGCTGGAAATCCAAACGTCGCTCTTGGCCTTGGTACTGAAAGCACTTCAGTCTGTGTGCTGGGCACAGATTCTCCAGCATGGAAAACAATTATACTCAACAAACTAATAACCAATTTACATTCACATGTAAATCCACACAATCCTGGCCAATGAATAGGCTTCACTGAGTTCTTTAGTGGCCTTCAGTGATTTAGTGGAAGGGTCCTTCAAATGACCTTCCAGCAAAGTCTATTAGTTTAACCCCCACCCCCCAAACACATACACACAAGACTGCAGAGATGCAGATAATTCAACATTAACTCAAGCCACTCAATCCCTGAAACACTGCCAAGTTCAATTGTGTGAGTGAGCTAGATTGAGTAAGAGAATGCAAAAGACAAAGAGAGAAAGACAGAGAGACAGATGGAAAGAGCAATTGAGAGAGAGTGACAGAGTGAGAAAATGAGAGGGAGGAAGGTACTTTATTCTGCCACTTCCTGTGCAAAAGCATCCCTTCCCATCTGCCCTGGAGAGAGTATCCCGGTCACCTTAGCTCCATACCAGTTGGACCATCTGACCGCTCCAGCATTATATCACTCACCAACGTCCACAGAGTTATAAGCACATGGAGAGACCGTGTTTACACAGACATCAATTTTTGTGCATATAATGCCCTCTGAAAAGATGAGGGAAGCCTATGTACATAAATACAAAAAAAACAAAAAAAACAAACAAAAACAAAATGGCTCTTGTCGTGTTCAAATGCAAATTTTACAAAAATTACAAAAACAAAATATATAGCAAGTATACAAGCAAAAACACCATGCAACCACAAAACAGAAAATGTGAGAAAATGCCTACATCACTTTCATAATAACCCTTAGTAACCCCATTAAAAATCACTTCATCCGTGGAAGGTGCACCCAACACATGCACACACAGAAACAGAGCTAACAACACACAGCAAATGTATTAAATGTGAGGGCAAACCAATTACAGCACATAAACCAACTCTTGCTAAAACACACCCAGAGACACAGCATATACTCAGCTTTGCTCTGCAAAACTGTATTAACCATATCTAGCGTTTAGCTGCGGGCTGGACCAAGGGGAGCTACTGTAAAAGCAAATAATGGTTTCAGAGCTGGGAGAAAAGAAAATATTTGGTAGTAAACATCCCTTGTTCTTCTTATTGCATTTCATATTTACAGTATACCTAAAATGTGGAGTATGTGCTTATGGTGTGTTTATGTGTGTGGACATCTGAGGTACAGCACGTAATGAGTAATTCATAAACCGTTATGATTAAGATCACTTTTATTGGTCAAGTATGTCACATACAGGGAATTTGTCTCCTGTACAGAACGGAGGCAGCCATCTGCAGCACCAGCTCACACACACCGATGGTGGCATCGTCTCTGAAAGGCACTGCCCTGGCCATTGGGAGCAACTTGGGGTTCAGTGTCTTGTCCAAGTACACTTCAACATGTGTACTGGAGTGAATGGGAATTGAACATGATGCATGCATAGATTACAAGTGACATGGGGAGCAGAGAAGGTAATTCTATTGTTGTTCTCTTTAAACTACGTTAATGTAATTACTTCCCTTCCTAGAAAAAAAGAGAAAGCGGTGGAAAAACAAAGCAGGAGGAAAAGGAAGAGAGCGAAAGCAAGAGAGTAAGAATCAACCTGAGCAGACTGAAACTCTCAGCCTCTTTAAGCCAAATAATTATTTAGGTTCTCTGGCTACACATTTACAGTATATTATAATATACTGTACATGTATATTGTGAAAAGTGTCATCCAACTGATATAAAACTGTAGCAGTGGTGTCCAATAATAGGCACAGATTAGCTAACAGTACGCTACCAGCTAGGCAAAATGGCAGAGAGCCGAACTAGACAAAGGTTACAATTTTCACACTTGTACTGTAAAGTACTTGAGTGTTTCCAGTGTGGCCAGCGTTATACTCCTGATCACAACAGTTCAGACATAAAAGATGGATGGGGATGATAAATATGATGCATTGCTATAGATTACACTGTAAAACAGTAAATGAAACAGCTCCATTTCAACCATGACAGTAACTATTTGCATTTGTTTGAGAATTGGTTGGATATCATCAGATCTTTTGCTAATGCCAGCTGAGCGATTTAGTGAGGGGCACTGTATGGTCTCAGTTGTTGCCTGGTCTATTTTGCAGAATGGCTGCCATGTTTTTTGTAAGGCACAGCATCATGGCCAGTAAATTAGGCACGCAGAGCACCATCCTAGAATCTCAAATCAAATAAGAGAATGCCCCAGTTATAAAGGGTGCTTTAGGGTGCTCGGGTGCCAGAATGTGGATCAGTCTGCCAGCTGAGGCACACAATTTGTACTTGCAACAGTTGGTGAAGATTTTTTGGTCCTTTTTGTTTATGCCTGTGCAATTCTCTTGGCTGTTGGTGCTACAACTTGATTTGCATATTTTCTTAGTAAATAAAGTCTCTGCTGTTGTACTGTAGCTCTGGTGGTGGCATCTGTGGAAAAAGCAAGGTTCACATGCTTTACTGAATCCATATATTGCCTAAGGAACAGTATTTCCCCCCTTTGATATAGCAGTGAGAATAATTGATGCTTTTGGCACAAGTATACATCATGTAGGTTTCAGAGTGACAAGATTAGAGCTCAGCGAGATCTCACTGTATTAACCTATTATAGACACAGCACAGGAAGAAATGCCTTTGGAGCTCACACTGATTTGTCGATATAAAATTGCTGTCTGAATGACTGATTAATCAAAAGCCGTGCTCTTTGATTGGCTGACAGACCAAAGAAAACAGCAATAGGCATCTAACTAACTTTGTTATCAGCTGAATAGTTTTTTGATTGACTGCTGGCTGCCTCACTAAATGACTTCCTGGCTCGCTGTCTTAGCAGTTGTTTGGTTGCCATATTACCTGACTACATGGCTGGTTGTCCAGCCAGCTGGTTAACTGACTAACTGATTGGCTGGCTGGCAGGCTGACTAGCTGGCAGGCTAATTGACTTGCAAATAGGAAGGCAACATTTATAGCAGAGAGGAAGCTGAGAAACAACAGGAGCACACTCCACCCAGCCATCCTGCACTGATGACACTCTGATTGCAATCACAACCGGGCACACAAAGAAATGCACACACACACACACACATTCAGAAATTATGCGCAACAAGAAGTCAAGAGTGCAAACACACAAAGCTGACAGGAACAGTATGCAACATGCACATGTAGCCAAAGACAAAAACAAGTAGTACACATTGGCCAGGACAGGTCAAATAAAAACATATGCTGAAGTGAAGAGGCTGCTGCTGAATACGGTCCAACAGCATGCAGAAGAGACAGTTATATTTTACTCGGTTGTGCTGCTGAGTTTGTTCTACGGGTACTTTTTGAAGTAAAAATGTAGCTTTATAAAATGCAGACTGACTATATGATGATTCCAATACAGCCATGTTCATGGTTAGGCTTTTACTTTAGAGAGGACAAAAACATCAGGACAATAGAGGTACCCTATGGAGTTTTTGACTATTAGCAGCAGTATGGAGCAGTGGATTTACTTTCCTTGTGCATACACGAGGTGAATCCCAGTTCAAAACTGCATCCATTTGGTTCCCTCACTTGGGTCTTTGCCTTGTGCTTTAGTTCAGCCCATGGCAGCCAATGCAAGAAAAAGATGCAAGGACAAACTGTAAACAGAGAAGAACTGAGGAACTGCGTTTTAACTGACACGAGACATCATTTCCTCCAATCCTTAATATGAAACACGTGTATCCTCAGTTATAGCTTCTCCAAGCAGCCTCTTCGCTCCTCATTCCTGAGAACATAAGAGCTTTGAGAAATCCTTCATCATGGCAGAGCAGAACCTCCGGGTCAGGTAAGAATTGAGGACCAAGGAAAGACAAAATAGTGGAACTGGGATTCACCTATGGACTCCTATGCTCTTGCAGGTTTCATGAGGAAGGAAACACACAAATTCATGTTTTTATACACAATGTATTGTGGCTGAGAAAGATTAAATGTGAACTCTGTTTAAAAAAAGAAAATTCCACAGGGTAATGCTTCATCATTATACAGTATACTGTACTGCAGTGTCTGCCTCTGCTCTCCAACTCATCTCACACATTTATTTCTCTGTCTTCCAGGCCTGTTTCTGCTTTTCAAAGGTTTGCAACCTGACCTAAGAGATGTTTTGACATTAAAATGAACTTTGGGCTGGGTTAGAACTCAAGAATTTTGTTATCTGATTTAAGGTTTGTGCCAAAATTTTAGGCAAGTACCGTACTGCCTTCCTCACTACCCCTACATACTTCTTTTTTTTACCATGCGACTTTTTCATCCTCTTTCTCTATTCTTCTCAACTTCCCCTGGCCTCCATGATGTCCTTCTACACTTCATTTCCTCAGTCCCTCCCTCCATTCCCAACCCACCACTTAGGATACTACAGCTTTTCCCATTCTTCCCTTTTGATAAACTCAGCAGATCAGGTCCCATGCTGCTATGTTAACCTTCCTTGCCACTCGCCCCATTACAGTCCCTGCCACCTACGATGCTTTCTCACTCCAGCCTTCACCTTCTGATAAACCGAGATGAGTAGGTCCCATGCTGGCATGTTAACCTGCCTCACCCACTCACCCCATTACATCTTCTGCCATCTACGCTGCATGCTCACACTATCGGCCTCATCCCAGTCCCTAACACCCTTTTATTATGGAGAGTTTTCCCTGCAGGGGGTTATCACTTCAAAGACACCCTGCTTTCCTCTTCCTTGTCTGTGTGGAGAGGGTGCAGATGACAGGGTATGATGAGGTGTACGGGAGGGAGAACAGGGGATAGGGACCAGTATCATAAAAATGACTGAGCCGGAGCCACGTGATTTATGTATTTATTCATCACGAGGGAAGCTGCGTATTAAAAGGTTGGGCAATTTTCCAGGTCGCTGACCAAACCTGCACGGTGAGGAAGCAAGGGATGGAGAAGACAGGAGAGCAGAGACGAGAGAAATAAAGACAAAGTGAATGAGATGGTGAGTTGGTACTGTAAAGGCAGTACTGGCAGGTGGACACACACTGGTGCATTCACACCTCACCTGTGCCTGTGTGAGCATAAGCCAAGTTTACCTAAGCACCCCTGTGTGTGTGCATATGCTGTTTGCTTCTGTGTGAGGAAAGATTGTGCATCTGCGGTTTGTGCATGCATTCATGTCCATCCACTGGCTGGCTGTGGTTAATGAGTTTGAAAGGTCAAATGCCTCTCAGAAAGATTAATGGGGTTTTTTTTAGGCATGGGGGTAATGGTTTACCATGCCCAGCCAGACACACTTCCACCATGACGTTCGTTACCAGAGATGGACGCAGGGATTGCAAGCAAAGAGTGTCAACACAAAACTGCTGGGCAGTCGTTTTTGGTAGGAAACAGTGTGTGTCTGTCCAGCTGATGTATGTGTGAATGATGCCTGAGCACGTCTGATTACATGCATACACCTCATTCGCCAGTCTGACCTTTGGATAAAACGCTCCACTGAATATTTTACTGTATCTGTTGTAGAAATTGTAGCAGGCAGTTAAAAGTAGAAGAGCTGCAGTAGCTGTTCTTTGATTACTACCAATCTATGTTTTTGACAAACTGTAACATGTAACAGAAAGGACATTAAAGCGCTCATGAAAATTAGATATGCCTTAATTTTTTTATTTTTAAAATACTAAGTGCAGGTCGACTGGGTGTATGGCCATTTTTGAAGGCACACACATTACAATGTTTATTATATACTGGAAGGAGACTGTGTTTCTTTCGCTTGGTTTGCTGCTGTTTTTTAATTTTAAAAAGGTTTATGAATTCATTTTTATAAATACACATCACTTGTCTGACTACCGAGTGCTGCTAGTCATTCTAATCAGTGTGTGACCTGTGTGTTTAATCCCTACCTGCAAACTAAAACTGCTTTGGGATAAAAGAAGGTTGAAGCAAGATGGGATTATAGCATGAGATAAGTTCATCTCATTCATTTGAACATAGTGTAGTAATCAAAACAAATGCAGCACCTGCAACCCAGGCTTGACTCTGAAATGAACCTCCAAGACATAATTTGTAAAATGTTGGCTGCCACCATTTGCATATACAGTAGGCAGGGCTTCTTAACAGCTTTAGTAAAATGCGCCCTAGTTCTGCAGCGAACAGATGACTTTTAGATGTCCATAGGTTTCATGCCAGCACCTGAATGCACCACAGACACAGAGCAACCTACGTCCACTGTTTCTGAATAATCCCAAGCACAGGCATTTGTATTCAAGTACACATTAAGACCCGTTCTCGGTCCTTATGCACAAATGTTACATCACACTTCTTTGTGCTTTGACTGTATAGAAAATAGTTCATTTTTCATTTAGCAATCCTTACTGCATCTTTATTAGGAGCAGTAGACGGTTAAAATAACTGAGTGCAACTGGCTTGATGTAGCATTTAAATACATGTCAAGAATAAAACAAGAAAGCGTAGGATGTACATATGCAAACATGTTTAATGAGATGCACTTTTTCCTCTTCCTTCACACACAACAAATGCACAAAAAATTAGTTCTAACATGTTATCAGGTCAGACACTGCAGAGGAGGACCAGCAGGCATGAAAGGGGCAGCGTTCATAGGCCAGCCAACCTCAGCCAGGACCAGTGAGGCCGACACTGACACAGCAGAGCTAAGGAGTAGCTAATGGCAGAGGGAACGGCGGCGTTCAGCCGTAGAGGTGTGTGTGATGTGAGCTAGATGGCAAAGACTCAGCTGCCAGGATCTTCTGGAGATTGGCAGAGTGGATGTGACGGACTACCCAGCGTGAAGCGAAGCACTGCTGGGTCTTGTTTTCACTGAAAACATGGCTACACAGCAACGCTCTGGACACAGGCAGCTGTTGCATTGGATGAGCCAACTTGCTACTGAAATGACAGGGAATGATGCATGAATGCTGTGCCTGCGCCCAGACACCTTCCTCCGCTGGCGCAGTTTACGATCGTAGCAGGAGTTGTTCACCTACCTGCACCCCCGAACACTAACATGACAGGGGCACTGTAAGAGCTGTACAGCAGCATCAGTGATCACTAACAGCACACCCTGATGGATTTTATCTGTCATCATTGTTGGCAACCTCAACTGATCAATCATTGCAAATTAAAAACTGTTTTGTGTGTTGTTTGTACATGTTTAATCCAACTGTAAACACCTGCATAGCACTTACTGACAGTGTTTTTCTATAGCACCAATTAATTAATTTGTGGACTGGCCACAATGCCACGGTTCATTCAGAGTTTTGCTTGTTCAACTCCCTGACAGTTTGATGCAACTTCCTAAACACCGCTTCTACACACACAAAGGTTACACTTCCTTTCCCAACATTTTCCACACAGAAGCCTTAAAGCTGATGCCTGATTAAAAAAAAAAAAAAAGTGAGAGTAAGCAAGGTCAAAGCAGCAAGCAAATGTGAGTCTATTTTGGAGTCACATGATATACAAGGTTATTCAGTATTGAAATTTGTGATGAAATTCAGCATCAGGGCCCATATTTATCAAGCATCTCAAAATCACTCCTGGGAACTGTTCTGAAAGTTACCTCAGGACTAAAAACACTCAGACACCGACTCTTTCAACAAGGAAACATCTTACTCCTAAGATCGAATGTGATGTCACCGTGTCACAACATTCAGCCGCCAAGTCGACACTACGGGGGGGTGTTAGTTTTTCTGACAGTTGGGGCGTCTAGTTTTAGACAGTGGCAATGTAAATGCTGACATCAACATCACTCTTCATGTGAAGGATTTCAAAACCTAGGTAACAACTGTTACAATCTGTAGTAATACGCTTTAAACCAAGTCCAAATCTGCAGAAAGCTGCAAGTTTCTTGGAAATCTACCCGTGTTATTGTTCCTTTCATCTGTGAAGCTGTCAGAGTGATCAGTGTTTGATTTATTAAGGCTAAATAGAAATAGGATGGACTTCCCAAGCTAGAAATGCTGATAAAATTCTCTTACTTAAGCTCCTAAAAGGTAGTTGCACGAGTGCATCATTCTGAGGATTTATGGCCTGTTAGAGATTTCCTACTCCAAGAGGCTTGATAAATACAGGCCCTGGTCAACGTAGAGATTGAAAACACTCATTAAATCACATGGGACCTGGAAAGCCAACATCTCCAGCTGTAGGTGGAGGTCAATTTATCAGTGTACTTGGCCAGTAGCTTCAGCATGTTTGACTCCATATAGAACAAAGCTTGAATATGCCTGAAGTCCTACTGGCCTCAGTAAATCCATCCTCATGAATCTGTTTTTCATACCCAAGTCTAAATGAGTGGGTGATTTTGTTTTCAGACTTGGAAAACAAGGAATTAAATGAAATGCTGGGAGTGTGAAGGTGTTAGACTGAGTGTATGCTGCTGGATTGTCAGTTCAATTCCCAACATGCCCACCCACATCAAGCCTTGCATTAATGCATTTAGTGTTTGCGCTCAATGCAAAAACACCCTGAGCAGAACATTCTGCCAAGAGCACAGCAACAGCGGCACACGAACACACACCAATGACATTTATCAACTTTAGACACCTCAGGACTAAAAATCCTGCCAACAAACTGCACTAACCCAGCAGCACCCCACAAAACCTCCAATAATGTGTTTGAGGCATCTGAATATAAAATCTTCTGGAAATATGTCTTTAAGTTTCTGATGTTGACGGGGTGGGTATAATTTATTTTTCAGCTGTATTTATTAGACTTTTTTGCATATAACCTTTGAAGAACCTTTGGAGCACAGACCCTTGAGACACTTACATCAGGCATTGGCATGAAAGCACACAGGCATTTGTTCAAGTAGCTCGGGTTTATTTCGTCCACTGTTAACATATGAAATGTGAGCTGATCATGTGTGCACTCTACTATGAATAAACATACTGATAACCAGTGGTGGAAGAAGTATTCAGATTGTTTAAGTAAAAGTAGCAACATCACAGTGTAAATACACTGTTACAAGTCTTTCATTCAAAATGTAAAAGTAAAAAAGTCTTAGCAGAAAATATACTTAAAGTACCAAAAGTAAAAGCACTCCTTATGCAAAATGCCACTGTTTACACAGATTTACATCTTATTGTCTGATGTATTATTGCATATATCACATTTAATGTTGCAGCTGGTAAAGGTAGAGCTAATTTTAACTAAATTATATACTTATAGTGTGAATTATTGAGTAGCTTGTGAATTTTACACTAAGGATCAATAAATCTTATGATTATACTGTATTTTGTTTTATTATCCTCTTTCTGAAAAGTAAGTAGTAACTAAAGTTATCAAATAAATGTAGAGTACAAAGTACTTTTTTTTTTTAAATGTACTACACTTAAGTATAGTATTTGAGTAAATGTACTTTCCACCGGTGCCTTCTACTTCCTGTTTTGAAATAAGTGTTCTTATTTGATCTGTAGCAAAATCAAAGTATGAAGTATCAAATAATACTCAAGTACAGATACAGATACCTCAAATTGGTACTTGAGCACAGTATTTGAGTAAATGTTCTTAGTTACTTTCCATCTCTGCTGATAACCTCCAGCCACACAGTTTCCTGGTACTCTTGATTGTGATGAGCATTTTATTTATTATTTTCCTGACACTTTACAGACTAAACAGCTAATCAAGAAAACAATCAGCAGATTATTTAAAAATAACCATTAGCCGCAGCCCCAAAATTATTGATGAAGTGTACTTGTACAGAACAGTCTGTTCAAAACATCGAAGTCAGTCCAGCTGAAATGTTTAGTACAGTAGACAAAAATGATCAAGGCAAAATAAAGTGCACAAACTGGTTCCCATATAAATACGGATGCAAGCAAATGTGAAGTAGTATGTGAAGGACACATCCACAGAGGCTGTGCTTTCACATACACAGACAGCAACTGAAAAAAAGAGTTTCAGCATCGATTCATCAATCAAATTAGGATCCAAACATGCAGTTCATCTGCAGTTCCTTCCATGACAGGCAGCTTCACAGAGCTGGCTGAAGTACCTGCTAAACCCCCATCCTTCCTTCCACATGTGCGCGCGCGCACACACACACACACACACACACACACACACGAAGACTGCTCTTTTTCCCCTCCCATATACACACTCCCCTTTTCCAATGTCTCATTCTTGCTGATCCAGCAGAACAGCACTAATGCTGTAGTAGTGTCCTTACCCTGAACAAAGGAAATCAGGTGACCCTGCTGGGATATCAACACACATGCTCTTACACACACACACACACGTATATAATTCAGTCTATCGGTCTTAGTCAATGAGTCCCAGTGGAGTGGGCAGTAACTAAAGACCTGGCTGATGCTGCATTGACTTATTATAGGAACCCTACATCTGTTTCATTCACATTTAACATACAAGAGCTGTGGAACAAAGCGGGCCTATAATTCCTTCACCACTTACCTTCACTCCCCTCCAGATTTCTTCCTGTCACTCTTGTCATCTGCTGTTCCTCGATCACCACACCTCTTTCCTCACCCCTAAACCTGACACACCTCTTCTTTTTTGCTACATGTAATGCATCCCTTTTTGGATCAGTCTCCTCTTTCTCCCTTTTCCTCCATTCATTGCACTGCACCTATGCATCTACCGTTCCTTCCGCCTTTGCCCTCTTTTTGTCTCTCCTGAAAATGACAGTCCCTGAGGCCTCGACAAGAGAACGACGCGGTGTTATGCTTGCCATCTTCACAAATCACTCTGACCTTTGATGCTCGCAGAGGTCACAGTCATGCAATTCGGCACACACAGGTCCAAGGTTGTCCTTGCCAGCACAGGATGGACCAGTGCATTCTGATCCCAGCAGTGGCAGCGGCAGCAGAGCAGAAATAAGCCTGCATCAATCACACACAATTAGTCCCAATTGATGCCTGGGAGGGCGGAGTGCTGCTGCTACTCTGCCAGTTTGGCAATTGCTGGTAAACCCAATTTTCATCAGATCACTTCTAAGCACTAATTAAGCACTAAGATTTGGTAATTATGACATATGAGTGAAGTTTGTTAGTGAATAGTCACTTTAACTTGCATTCATGTTAACAGCAAACAGAAACAGCAAGGCTTTGCATCTACAGAAGGAGCTGGTTTTTCAAATAAAACAACAGAGTTAGCAGTTGGAGTGCCTTCATTTACAATCTGCATCTGTCCACACATTGAATATGTAGAAAAGCAGTTCATTACTATACTTCTGCAAAGTTGGGAGGCTTATAAGATGCACATTTGGAAAAAAATGGGCAAAAATCACTGCAGCAGAGACTGAGATATCCTGAGTTTTAGTGAAGCTTAAAAAACATTAGACCCATAATCCCCCATTGCAAGTCAGATTCATTTATTGTTGGCAGTTTAAAGAGCTTAAATGGGCCGTGTTTTTAAGGAAATATTCATGCAAGTTATAACCACTTTATTAGAGAAAGTACTGTGGTGACCAAGCCCCCCCCAAAAAAAGATGAGGCAGAATGTTTTCATATAAAGTCATTGAAAAGACAAGTGAAAGGAAATTCCTCCTGGACAGTGCCAACAGAAGTAAAGGTGCAACCAAATGGGTTGAAAATGTTTCATCTAGAGTGAAACACAATAATGCTCATGCCAAGAGTTTATGATTCCAACTCATAAATGTACAAAGGCATTTTGACACTTTTCTAAAAACGTAGACTTTTTAGCTACAACAGCTGATGTTTAACTACAAAACACTGGAACTTTATCCCAGATGATTCCTATCTCAGCACCGCAAACCAGCTAGGTGGAAAATATCCAACGTAAATGACACACGACATGAGAGATTTTAGGCAACACACTGTGGCACAATAACACTGCAGGTAAACACCATTCTACATGCCTGCCAAGAACAATGCAGTCAAGTCACCCGAGCCTTTCTGACATAGTGAGGCATCAAAGCAAAGCTACAGGATGATCACCCTGGTCACTCTGCAGTTTCTGAGTCTCTCTTGTTCTCAATCACTGCACCCCTCTCTCACTCTACCTCTGTTGTTCTATACCTGGCTTGTGCCCTCTCTCAGTCTGCTGCAGAATGGACGCACGAGAAGGGAGGGTGAGAGGGAGGAGAGGGGAAGTAAATGAGATCCCAATGAGATGCCAAGGTATGTTAGCAGTGAAGTGTGGGGAATGAGAAAAGCGATCTGAAGGGAGGCGAAGTGGACATTTTGACTGTGTATAAAGGTGCTGGTGTGGGAGGGTGGGCGGTTCTGCCTGTACGGTGCCCCCGGTCATATTATCATTTCACAAGTCAACTCAGGATGCAAGAGGAATGTGCAGGGGGATGGGGGTGGTTGGATAGAAGAAAGAAAAAAGAAGAGGGTGACATGTGAGAGGACAGCAGGAGGAACAAAGGAAAACATGAAGATAGGCAGGAAAAAAAAAAAGAGTAGAGCACAAAGGAAGGAAGAATTAACAATATAAGAATGAAGCCTCACAAAGCAACACAGTAAAATGCTGTTGGCACATGAGAAACACAAACACAAAGGGACATGTCAAAATGAATAAGAGCTACTGAAGGATTATAATGGGCACAAGGGCAGACTAGAAAAGAGAAATTTCATGAATGGTGATCACAGAGCAACATAAATATTGTATTATAATATAATAGAGGCGTTAAGAGATACTCAAAATTCTAACTACAGGAAAGATAACACCTTAATACACACACACACACACACACACACTGCATGGCAGAGTTTCTCCAACAGAACACACACAGTCAGGTAAATTGCCTTATTTAATATAATGGCAAAACAAAGAGAACAACTCTCTAGAGTGTTTTCCCTATCTCCCAAATCCTTAAAATCAGTGAGAAGAATTGCTGCCAATACCAGCCTTCAGAAGCACATTGCTTTCACAGCAATTAATCGCTGTCACAACATCAATTAAACAAAAGCTAGCATCCAAATCCGGCTACCCAGCATTCCAGGGATCTAAATCAATATGGCAAAGAGTCCATGATTGTTGCATCCAGTGCTCTAGAGGAGGTGTGTGTATACTCAAGACTATGAATGTGTGCATGTAAGTGTTCACATCTGCAAGCATATCTGCATATGCATGCACAACGGCACTGTCAGGTCCCCAAAAAAATATCACACCAACCACACATACTGTGTGCGCGTGGATAGTCTGTGTGTCATGAGAAAGCTTCCAGGTAGCCACACCATACGTGTAAAGCGAGTGTGTGCATTTGACCATAAGCTGGTGTGTGTCAGTGATGAATTACTGCAATGTGCTTATGTGTGCCAAATCTGGCGTACATGTAGGTTACCGAATAGGTACGTATGTGTGAGACTGATGATGCGTCTGTGTGCAAATGGATGCAAGTGTGTCCAAAATCCACTCAGCTATGCAAGCCCCTCTTTACTGTAGAGAGAGCCTGGGGGTCTGAAGCCATTATGTTCTCTTCCACTTCAGTCTCAGAACAGATTAGGATCACTTTCCTGGCTTCACCTGAGCCAACCAGTCAGAAACGCACACGTTCAATAAGCACTGTGTTAGGTTTCATAGGTTTACAATATCTTGGTGAACTTGTGACTGAAGAAAGTATTTATCTGTGGCAATCAGCCAGGCTGCTTGTAAACTGTGGCAGCACAACAGTACAGAGCTCCCTCCCTCTGTCACACACTTCAGTGCAGATGCACAGAGGCAATTAAACGAGCCAGCTAAATCCCAATCCCACAACAGCATTAAATCTTGATCCAACACTAAGTGAATCATACATTGCTCCCTTTCATTCCAGCTTTGATTCAACGCTAATGGAAAGACAGAGAAACAACTACTATTTTTGTCCAACTGTTTAAAAAATGTAGCTGGATAAGCACAAACCCATCAGCCTATAATGCACACTGACGTCCGCACTACAGCATCCGTGACTGTTAGATTATGTAAAGACAAAGAAACCAGTTGCACACAGCTGCCGAGACAAAGCGCAGTACATAGTTCAAATCTGTGGGACAATCGACAGGGGGCTGCCTGAACGAAACTTGCCTTCCTTTTTAATAAATCAAAGCGGATACCTTAGCAGCCACTGGCTCTATGTGACACTAGAAATTTTAGAGATATGCGACGTCCCGTTCAGTTTCTGTCTTTGGATTAAAATCTGTTAACGAGTTTATCCACATCAGTCATTTCTAAAGCTGGAGCGAATACTCCAAATAATAGTCAGTTGTGAGGGTTTGGTCATTCTAAAGTGTCATATTTGCGTCGTTTATCTGTTCACATGAAATAAAGTGACTAAAAATCTGATAATCTCAAGTTGCCAGATTTGTTCGGATGTTCAGGTTGTTTGGTTGAAAAACGCTTCGAGTTCACTAAGCACGAATGCGTAAATCTGTCACAGTAGCGCTTACTGAAACGCGTCTCTCAGTTATCCGCTAAACTATGTTTTTGTTTATAGGATCCATTATAGGACTCTTGTCTAAGTGCGCTCATCAGTGTCGAGCATGCACCTGCATCTCATCACAGGACAAGTGCACATCCCAAACTACTCCGCCGCGGACATCTGTGTCTATCAACACTGTCTGCTGCGACTAGTTTGGGAACAACCGACCCAGAAGGGGGGAAATAAGATAAAATAAAAATAAACACGTTTTCACATACCTTCCTCAGCGTGACAGTCTTCCACTCGGTTCACCAATAATATCCAAAGCACCGAAATCAGCGTTTTATGGAGATCCATGGTTGTCTGGCCAGTTCCGCGGAGCTCTTGTCATCTCCAGCCTGCGCGCAACGCACCGCTGCAGAGACGCACTCAGGATTTGAATGGAGCGGAAGCCGTCTGGGCAAATAGTGCAAGAGCCGGGCAGCTACACGGTCTATTTGATATCTCGGGGGAGGGATTTGTTGAGGAGATTGACACCGGTCGAGCGCAATGAAGTGGAGATGTGGAGTCGCAAGTAAGGGAGGGTCGACCTATCAAGGAGCTGCAACCTGAAGACTCCGCGGCAGGTGTTTCCACTAGAGTTAATAGATTCAACCCAGCAGCGGTGAGCTTTTCTACTGAATGTCCTTATATAGGCGTGTGCGTGCGCATGGTGGTGAGGGCTGGGGGTTAGTAGCTCACCTATTGCGTTGTACTTATATCTGTCTATTCATAGAACATGTTTAATGATCACAGTATGTCCTACAGTGGTGTCCAGGATTCAGGAGACTGTGGGTGGTCCTCGATTAATAGTTTTACAGATGTACAATCTGTGATTTCAGTGCACCAAAATCCAAAACGCACGCAATCAGAATATCAACTAACATCTCTTTTAATAAGGAACTGGTGTTACAGTTTAATGCAGTAAAATGGGCCTGTATTTTTAGTCATGAGTTGTTAAATGCATAAAATGTTTATTTAGTACGACAAACTCCTCAATTATATATAACATAATTAACATAATTTGCTATGAAAACACATACAGTATATACAATAAACTGTGATACAAAAAAGCCACTATAAAAACTAATTATTGAAAAGCACGTTTTTGTGAGTAAGAGCTTTCTCTCAAAAACAGAGAATGGGCTGAAGGCAGCACACACAGACACAGAGTAGTGGCCTTAAAAAAAAAGATCCAAAGGAAGCCTTTCTCCCTGTTATTATCTGCACAACACCTTCAAAACAAAACTCAAAGCCACAACAAAAGGGAAAATCTAACAGGGAGAAAATCTGCATCCGTATCCTCAAATCCTTTGACATGAACAAACAAACACTGACAAGTTTCACTGAGACAATTTCCCTATTAGCATCTGCATCAACAAAGCTAAATTTAATCAGAATAAGTGGCATTATACACCTTTTTTTTTTTACACCAATTGACTTGTGATAAGTTCTGTAAGGAAAATCACTTCCTTTCTCAGGGGACTATTGATTTGATGCTGCCTTAGGTGAGGACACAGAGTTTTGCACCAAGCAAATATTATCAAGCTTTTCTACTGTACTTTATTTCTGCAGCAAGATGATTTCAAACATGAAAAATATTGGCATAATTATAACATATGGACAATAAAAAGCCCTTTGCTTTATGTCTCATTGTCATGTGTGTTTAGAAATGTACAAATGCTTTGTCCTGAATTGATTATTCTCACAGTTTTGCTTGGAAAGCAATATAGCATACTGCTGACTGACAAGCGAGATACTGTTTTTGCAAAGACAAAAATAGTGATGTCAACACAGGTTGAATCTCCAAATCAATAAATTTATTTCTGAGTGCTGAGAGAAGAAGGCTGCAGGAGATTTAAAGAGCTCTCCCCACTACACATCCATTTATTAAAAAGAAATCACTGCACAGCTAATTCAAAATTTGAG
>NW_018127914.1:4452996-4473193 GCF_001952655.1 Monopterus albus
AGCAGGAATATGAAAATAAAATGCCAGTTTCTTTAGTTAAAGGTGCATTAATTAAGATTTTACACATTGTCTGAATAATCAAGTTAAAATGGGACAAGACGTGATGAGTCTCAGCTGTACTAACCGCCTCCATGACACTCTGCTGCCTACAGCCCTTCTGTTGTTGTTCTAGCGTTTCCAAACCACATTGTCAAAATACAGTACATAAATTAGCCCCGTCTACCACCTAGTGAAGGTTAAGAAGCATTTTTCGAACTGCAAGTCATTTCAAACAGTCAGCCACTGAGAAACTCTCTAACATTTTCTACAGAGAGAGTGGGTCAAAGAAAGAGCAAAAACCAGGGTTATTATCACTTCACTTTTCGAGATGGAGAGGGCTGAAAGCAACCAAAGCGCTCAGATTGCATTCAGATGTGGCCTTCTTCCTTCTGGATGTGTTATCTGAAGCTTTTGTTTTTATTTTTGTAACATTAGCGACCTAGCATGGTCATGATTTAATATGATTTGAATTTAGGGAGTAATTTGAGCTTTGTGTAATATTAGCAGTATCCAGTGGACTGACACATTTACAGTTTGTCCCAACCAGACATCGGTAATGTGGTGCATCGCTGCTAAGAAGCAGGTTGTGACGGGAGGGGCAAAGAGTGGTTAGGAGCGACTATGGTGTCAGTTTGTTTTGAGTCTCACTAGACCCTCTAGTCTGAAAAGAAATTAGGTAGAGTAGGTTTAAATTCAGTTGTATTTTAAAAGGTTCTTATTCTTGTGTCTTGAGACCAATTCAGGGCAAGTGGCTTAGTGGATTACAATGACCCAATAAGGTTGAACTCCATTAGTTCAAGCACATTCATAAGTCTACTTATTGTATAAACCCATCTTTCCTTTTTCAATTGGCCTTCTATACCCTGAAATATAGAGCTTCCTGAATAGGTAAGGCTAAGCTGCATAAGTTCAGGATTCATTTATTTTCATCTTTTAATCAGAGTCCAAAGCCTAAAGCTGAAACCTCCTCAAAAACATAAACTGGCCATAGATTTGCATTAATGATATTGAGCCTCCACTTGGCAGGTGTTCAATACGCAGGCTAGAGCCAGCCTCCACTGTTTAGCTACTTTTCAAACTTTAATGATGTGCTAATGAAAAGACTAGTCAGCACACCTATTTTCCCCTTAAGCAGACCCTATAACTACTGGACATAAAACAGCTCTATGATAAATGCAACAAGTACTTTTAATAACACACATCCTCAAGCTCCCACTCTGTGCATTGATACACACACATTATATACTCTGCATACTGTACACATGCCCCGCTATAAGCTCCATAATCATCAGTAAGACTCATTATCACAGTTATCACCCAGCCCCCTCAACGTCCCTGCACTCTCTCTACTCAACCACAGGCTTATGCACACACATAACATACACTCACATGCTGAATATGGGCCATCAGACTGACTGATCCTCCTCAGAGGGGGGGCTGGTAGCCGCAGTTCTAGAGGCTGATGAACATGATGATCTGTTCTCCTCTGTGGTCATTACTCACCAAAGACAGAGGCCAGCAGCCTCACTCACTCCCTCACCGTGTGCACACAAATGTCTCTTTCCTGCTCTCAGACTCACATCACATATCTGTCACAGCCGCCTCTGCCAAATCTCACAACCTAATTTTAAAATGCGGTGTTATTTTTGTCATTTGAATTCTTACAGTTAAAGAACAAGGTTCAGCTTTTCTATATTTTTCTTATTGTAAACAAATGCCACAAAATGACCCAACGTGTTTACAATACTTTATGGCATCTCTGCCTCCTCTGGCTCTTGTTGATTCCTTCTGAAATTCTGTAATTTGTACTCAAATGTACAGTAAATAAAGTTTTATTTCTGTAACTCAAACTGTTTTCAACCACAGATTAATACACACCAGTGAGTATTTTTGGCAGCAGGTCGGTGTCTGTGGGTTTGATTTAAAATAAACAATTACCATGCCCACATTCATCATGATGAAGCAGCATGTCATCCCGTGCCACCGTGCGGGCCACTGTTGTGTTTTTAATTGTTTCTGGACAACAATGAAAATCTCTGGCAGAAAGGAATAAGCTATATCTGACTTTGGCACATGCACAACCATTTTTATAAGCTTAATTAATTGTTGGTTTTGGCATTTTATTGGGGTATGTTAACATTAAGAGAAAATATTAAATATTACCAGCCTTGAGTGTCTGAAGAAACTCTACTGCTCCATTTTACTTGATGTTTTTCCCACAGCACTCATACAGTAGTTTTTCCCTTTTGCCCTCTGTCAACACATGCCCACATGCCTCAGCTCAGCCTGCAGCAGTACGCCCCTGCCCTTCCCATGTGTTTGCATTTCTGCTCAGGAACACAGTGATCCAAAGGAATTAAAAATCACAAAATGAAAGAGGAGGAAGCAGTGTCAGTTCCAGCACATGTCACATAGAGATACATGTACCTTCAGCTCAGTTCTGCAGGATCATTACAAAACAACAATTTCATGCTCTTTAATAGCTCCTTTTCCTCTGCACTTCCTCACACACACACACACACACACACACACACACACACACACATATCAGAGACGGACGAGACAAGGAGAGGGAGCAGAGTCACTTGAACTTTTCTGTTTCCTGGCCATTTCCCCAGTCAGCCAAGCAAAACCACAAGGAAACAAAGAGATATTTCGGAGAAGAGATGTGTGAGCACATACACGAACACGGGCACATAAGTATACACACTTTCAATCATGCAAGTGTGACTGTATAAACTGGCTAAATCTGAAACGCTGTTTGGTACCTATGTTACGTATCATTTCTTAAATGAGCATTCCACACCGTCTGTTTCCTCCATGATGACCTACTATATGTTGTGTTCCAATCTGACTGCAGCCATCTGTCAAATTAAACATTAATAGAGATCAATAATAACTGGAGTATGAGTTTAAAAATGCTAATATCTGAAATGAGATAAATGTGGCTTTACCTCCATGCAGATACCGTGTCTGTGCAGAGTTACTGTACCTGTACATACTGTAAATGCTTTCCAAAGGTTCCATTTTTTACCATCCACCACTTACACGAGGCTCACATTTTCAAATGTAGCCGATATTTATCTATGTGGAAAATGTCAAATTGGTGCTGACAGGCAGTGTCAGAGAGAAAACAATGTGCTTTCAGATTTAGCTGGTTTACAGCGTCACTGAACGACCCAGTGACACTGGTCAGACTCGCATTGATGGACAATATATGTCAGCTTATTGGCTTTACAGAAGTGGTGTCAGGAGTGTATTTAATATATTGATTTTGAACCCAGTTTAAGCATCGTTTAACTATCCCCCTGAAAAGAGAAAGAGAGGTGGTGAATAAAGAGCAAGTGTTTGATAACAGCAGGCTACAAGTCCCAGATGTATTGTACCATAGCTTTGTTATTCCCAAGAGGGGAACCTGTAAATGCTGCCAAGTGAAAAGGTGTTAATGTGTCATTGAAAGAGATATATGGCTACACCCATATACAGTACACTTACACACACATACGAGGACGTGTCACACCCACACACAGCAGTCGTGACATTAGTAGATACAATTTAAAATGGGCAAAGGGGAGTGGGCATCACTTTTTGCTTAATTCAGATGGGTGTGCAGAGAATCGTCATTCCCTTTATGAGATGAAGAGCTGCCAGGCGTTAATCACGCTAACATTTCTTAATAAAATTAGATTACAGATGTGCTCTAACAATATCTCTGGACAGATTGTTTTTATTGCCTTCATTAGTATTTCTATTATAGCCTGTTTGTAATTTGTTAGTGGATTTATTACAATCATACTTTTCTTTTATTAATGCAAATGAGATAATAACCTTTACGTGTGGTTTGACTATAAATCAGACTTGAAATGATTGTTAGGGCCATCACGTGTGTGAAAGGAACAGCGAAGAGAGAAATGATTATAGTTCATGAACAGGACTTTAATTTGTGACATTGTGAGTTGAGCAGGAAGTCACAGAATAACTTCGACCTTTACGTCAGCCTCATTTGAGAAGCAGGGCACACAGGTGCCCGGGCAGCACGTCCTGGGAAAAATGGGTAAAGCAGCCCAGGGGAGGAAGACTGTCATTGGCTAATGAGCGCTCGTGTTGCAATTAGTTCCGGGTATAAGAGCCTGCAGTGTCATCAAGGTCATTCAAAACCTTTGGAGTCACATCATCAGGAGTCAAAGTGGTCTCAGTGGTGAAAGAAGTACTCGGATTCCTGTGTTCAAACTTCTACTTAAGTACTAACTGTGAAGTAGTAGTAGTGATTCTGCAGAAAAATGGCACCTGTGATTAATATATTTATGAATTTTTTACATTATTAGATTGTTACTGTAATATTGATGCAACAATGTATAAGTAAGTAGTTTGCACTGTAGGTAGTTTATCTACTTTAGACACTTGAGCATCCATAAACGTTCATTTGATTTATAATAAACAATTACTGTAGATGGCTCAACATTTCTCAGGACTTTATTTTAGCTGGATGACATTAATTCTCTAAGAGGATATACTGTAGCACTTTGTTCAAATGGCATATCTCCCCCTTTGGAATTAGATACTTCATCAGCTATCAGCTTGATAACAAGACTCCCGGATACTGTGGCCAAAAATAAAGTATCTCCTGTAATTGCGGAGAAGAGAGATAATTTCCAGATGGGTTTTTCTTTGCTGCATCTGACATTTTTGACAGAGCACAGTGGGGTTCAGTTTTTAACAATAGCCACAAACAACACCTCCCTCGCACCATTCTTGAATCCAATTTTTCTGAAATTAGGACAAGACCATTTGGAAAACACTAGATTATATTAATTATAAAGTTTTCCTGAAAAGTATTAGCTTTTGGCAGAAAATATTAACATGAGAAACAAATAGTGCTCTGCTGTTAATGATAAACATTTTACCTTTCCCATCTTTTCATTTTGACAAAGACTTGAAAGGAGCAAAGGGAAGAGAGGGATGTTGAGGTAACAAGGACACAGTAAAGGCAGAGCCAAACCAACTGTCTAGCCACATGGCAGGATATATATTATGATGTGCTGCTCGCTGAAACGTTCGTGGATATGCCCAGCAGCCTCGCTTCTCATCCACAGCAGGCCGGGTCTGAGGCAGCTCACTCGGCAGGAACTGAATCCAATATCGTTTTACCAAAGGATCGCTATTCCACTGCTACTGTGCCAGTATTTTTAAATATCAACAATGATAGCATATTGTGACTTTAGATAAAGTTCAATTATACACAAAACTCTTTAGTTCATAGGGAGCTATGTGTGTGTCTGTTCCTCTTTGTCACGGTGATCCTTTTATATTTAAATCTGTGTGCTTGTGTGTGTGTGGTAGTTCAGGGTTGCAGGGTGGTTTATCAGACACTGAATACACTCTGTGCAGGCGATAGGAGATTAGGGAACGCCACTGTTTCCAATTTTTAGTTCTGACTTCAGACAGCTGGGAAAATGTAACAACTGTGACTTCTTTTTTTCTTCACCTCTACTTTGGACTTTTAACTGTAGTTCCTCCTCCTCTTCCTCATCTTCTCCCTCCCCTTGTTAGGGGGGTATCCTGCCAAGTGTCTCTCCGCCCCAATGCTACACTTCATTTCTGTCATGTCATCTGCACTGTGTTTCTTCTGGTCCCAGTTCTGTAGCAGTGACAATGAAACCAAAATGGTCTTTGTTTTTGTTTTGTTTTTTTACAAAATACAAAAATACATGAGTAAATGTTTGTTTCATATCCTTAGAGCTATGACAGACTTGAAACTCAAACAAAATTCTCATCATTAAAATGTAAAAGCCTAAAGGAACTTTAAAAACATCAACTAAAAAAAAACCCTGCAATGTTTTTAATTGCAAGAAACTGTGATAGGCCAAGCTAGGACATGTGCCAATAGTGTGAACTATCAGCACAGCTAAACATGCAAAACCAATTTTACTGGCTCCAGCCGAGAAAATAAAGCATGTGCTGCAACAGTCACACCCAAGGCAAGCAAATTTGTTTCCTAATAAACAAGGTGATCCTAGCAGCCGTTAGCCACATCTTAGGGCTTTGAACAATTTTTTCTCCTTATGGAGGAAAAGTGAGAGTATAGAAGGGCATGAAAAATCAATTCAGTTGAGTATGAGGATACCAGAAAAAAGAAAAAGAGAAGAAACTTGGACTGAGAGTGAAAAATGTGTTGGTTTGTCAGCAGGAGCCGAATGTCTTGGGAAACACCAGTGGGAATTCATCAAGAAAGACAAATTATATTAGAGTGGTATCCCTCTTTCCTGAGTGTGCACGTTTGTGTGTGTGGCTACACTTGCAAGTTGCGAACATATATGCATACTAGGTCATTTCATGTGTGTTTGAAATATCTTTAGCTTATAAACCAAGTGATACATGGTTACATCTGAGGCTGTGCTGCACAGCGACAGTAATTGTATTACTGACTGTTTAACCCACACATCTTACTTCACATATGATACAATAACAGTCAGCACTGATAGATGTATAAATAAATATTTGTTCACATTTTGAACTTCATTACCAGCTGTTAGTGTGACAAAGAATATTCACACCCCCAAATTTATTGCAGAAGACTTTCTAATATTGATTTTAATGCTATCCAATTTCCATATACCTTAATATCTCATCTACAAGACCTGGCATTGTTTTAATTGCACCTGGCTGTCTCATACATTGACATACAGCTTGTCATTGTAAAGTGGCAGCTGCAATTGTTTGGTAAGTGACACCTTATCACAGCTTTGAGTTGCAGGGTTCAGCTTCACTAGACACATAACAAAATGTGTAGTTGTATGTGTGTTACACTGTAATTAAGCAGCTACCTAATACAGTCCACAGGGTGTGTAAATTAGATTACAGCTCCACAAATCAAAAATAGTTTAATATTTTCACAGCTGTAATTAAGACAACTTTCTGCTCACTGTAGTCATAGAAACACACAGGAAGTCAGCTCTGCACCCTCCTACTGCTGCTCATAACGAACATTGGTAGAAAACTATGCTCACAAAGACACACACATGTAACACAAGAAGCTGCTGGACATTGAGGTCAAGGATAAAAAACCTAATATGTGGAAACAACAATGGAAAAAAAACTTTAGATTAAAGATGAACCAAATAAAAACATATTTGTGACCCACATTAGCTTTGTAAAGGGTGCAACCATGAGAGTGATTGCAATGCTAATCACCATGATGGCTAATACTTAGCCTATGGGGGAGGAGTGTAATTAGAACTGAAGACTGAAAAAGTTTAAATATAAAATAAATGATTTTAAAAAGTGATTGCAATGCTAATCACCATGATGGCTAATACTTAGCCTATGGGGGAGGAGTGTAATTAGAACTGAAGACTGAAAAAATTTAAATATAAAATGAATGATGTTAAAAGACAGTGTCAATATAAAAGATCATGTATATATAAAATATAATAAAATAAAACTAAGAGTTTTTCAAGACAAACTGATAAAAGAAATATGGGAAGACATTTGACTGGAAGGCTCAAAGATCCACATATTGGTCAGTGGTTCGTTTCAGAAGAAAGAAAAAACATGTCAGGGGTGCAGCAGTTGCTGAATAGTTTGCAGATATTAGGTTGCTGTGGGGCCAACTGAGGGGGCAGTAAAGACAAAGAAATATGCATGGACAGGAGAAAAGAAAGAGATAGCCACACAGCTAGATTCCTGCAGAGATGTGAAGCATTATGAAGGTCTATGGCCAGGGTCAAACTGTTTTCATCACCCCTGTTTATTCCTTGTTGCTGGATGATGAGGACTTCAAATTGCACCAAGATTGGCTCTTGCAAAAAATATGAATATAATGGTTGGAGGTTGGCAATACCATTGGTCCACTTACTGTATAAACCAATCTCATATCAATACAGTGCCACAGATTGGGTGGCAGCAAGAACTGAAGCATTTATCTGGAAGCTTAACAGATGGCAGAACTTCTTTTTCTTTTTCTAGCAGCCACTTTCAGAAAAATAATCACCAGAGGTAGATCACAGTTGATAGCTTAGTGGGGGAAAAAAAAACTGAGTGTGAGCTATATACTATATGATTACAACAGGAAGAGTTTGTATAGGCGTCCACGTTCTGAAAGTGATGGCCTAGTACATGTTCTGCTTGGAAATTATAAAGAAACTGGAACTACTTTATAACAAGTTGTCAAAACACTTATGAGAGCCTATCCAGAGAAAATGCAAAACCTGAAATACAGATGGTATCAGTACACATACCATAGCCAAATGTTCAGCGAGCATTGCTATAGAAACCCAGTACTGTTAAATTATGTTTTGACCAATCATCAGGCCCTGTAATGGGTATGAAACGATGCTGGCATAAGTCCACTGGGCCCTCTGATACTGTAGGTGACACGGTTCACTAGACCGGACCTAACGTATTTTTAAATTGCCTTCTCACCTAAGCCAAGAGCAGATATTCATAGGCTTCACCTTGCCTTCTATCTGCATTGTATCTGCTAGGACTAATTTACAATGGCAGACCCCACTTGCTTGATAAGCAGTTTAATCTGAAGCATGGATGCCAGCTGGAACGAGACAGCATGTTTCTGTAACCTAATTCTATCTTTATATATGGCCTCTAGTATACAAAACTTTAAAAACTGCTTGTGAAAAAAAAAATTACTGACAAAGAACCCCATCTCTTGTCACTTTAGCAAAAAGACTGTTTATACATCATATTTTGGGCTGGCTGTCACTCTATAAGAAGGAAGTTGTGGAGTCATAAAGCATTGTTGTGTTGACATTACCGGATAACTTCCAAACACAGATGGCTACTTGAAGCTTTGCTTAATTTACAAGTGCAAAATAAGAAGGTATGTCAACATCCTTCAGGTCTCCTCTCCCAACATCCAAAATGCATGCTGATGGTGCTCAATTTTGCTGGGACAACAGTGCTATTTGCATAATTGATTACACCTCCAGCCTGTGAAGCAGGGTACAAACAGAAGAGAAGAGCAAACAGCCTGATGATGACTTTTGCTTAAGTGAGAGGATAGAGAGAGCTGTCTGAGAGATTAGTAAACTGTGATGTAAGGTGAGCGGGACGCAGGATGAAGAGCTAAGTGTATGCAAATTCAAAGCAGAATATTCATGCATTCCGATTGGGGCCTCTTCGTCGTGATATCTCGAGGCATGTGAATGAAAAATCATTCCTCAAACTTTGGCTGAACTTTCTTTGCCCTCTGTTGGTATTAAATGTGTAATACTGTGTTGCATTAAGCAACATTTGTGTTGTGTATGCACAAAATAATCTACAGTTTTTATGAGCTGCTGCATTTTTGGCACAATGTTTTTGTTTATATTTGTTTGTGTTGCATGTGTTTGTACCTTAAAATGTTGGTTTTTTTTTTCCATGCAGTTCCAAAATCCTATATGTGTGTTAAACTGTGCATGACTATATGTAGAGCTGAAGTTTGATTTGTGTGCTACCTGATTACATCTGGTTTTCTAATTGCTAGGTGTGAGCTAATTGCATTCACAGAAATGCAATTAGATCTTTAACAGTTTCTTTAGAAGCTCTATAAATGTAATCTCTAAAAGCATAAATCCTGAAATGAGTGAGTAAGGGAGTTAGTATGCAGAGCAGGTGAACAATTTCCTCCTTCTCAGCTTCAAATGAGAAGATGAAAGGCCAAATTTGGGCACCTGAGGCCTTGGGGAATTATACAGCACTGAGGATGGGTGGCAGTAAATTAATTGGACTGAGAAAATGGATGCTCTTATTGCTCACATTTCATCAAGTTGCAACAGAGTAAAACTGTGTGTAAACCAAAAGGGTGTCCCATAGGCACAGTGCATAGCAAAATAAGATTAAGGTAAAAAGAAATCAGAAATGTTAGCCTTAAGTCTGCACTAGTAAGCCATGTATTCACAGCACTAGAACATTCCCATGCTGCTGTTTAAAACCGCACACATACTGTACATTAGACTGCAGAGCAACAGTATTGAAGCATTTTGTTCTTCAGCTTTACCCTCACAGCGCCAACATCACACAGCTCAGACTGCACCACATGATGCTTCTTATTTAAACAACACAATCATAGAGAAAACACTTCTGGAAATATTGGCTGACACACTGATGACACTTCATTTACATCAGTCTCTCTAATTATGCCCCAGAGCAGACAGACATTCCCTGAATTATTCACACATGAACGCAGAGATATTTATACACAGCCACATGCATTCATAAACAACTTACAGTACATATGCTTAATCACATAAAGACTCATGGACACACACATACTCACTGACAAACTCACATGCAGGAAAACTCACATTTTGAGTTACAATATGTTCACACTTGTTTAGATTGGGTTCAAATCCAAGTCAACATGAATTTTGTTCCAACCTGAACTAAGCCTGGCCCACTGCTCTCCAAACCAAATAAAATCCAAATAAACTTTTACCACGTGTCAATCAAAAAAGCATTTTTCTATCTGAACTGAGCATTTGAGGTTTTAAGATGATCCAAGAAAGTAAAAGTGACCCACTGACAAAAAAGCTGAAAATGAAATAGAGTTAAACCCCAACTAACCTAAGAGACTGAAATGCAACAATTCACATCTAGACATCAAAAATTCATTAGAACTAACTGCTGTAGGCATTTTTTGTTTTCAGTACAATTTCTGTGTCTACAGGCGTTTATCACACTGACACACAAACACAATGCAAGTGTGTAAATCCTCCTCTACCTGACTCCCTGTTGTTAGGACATCAAAGGAAGTTAAACCTCATTAAATGATGCTATTAAAGCCACGAGTGCATCAAACTACCCTCCTTTCAACTCCCTTCATCTCTCTATCATTCACTTGTGAAAAGCTCTCCACCCCTCTCTCACCACCTCCCTCTGAGTCCTGACACAACCCACTGTTAATGCAGCCTCTGGCTGGCCCTATGCCACTGTGGTTACTGTGTGTGTGTACCTGGTCCTCATTGATTTAACCAGGTGCTTGTTATTGTGTTGTGCTTATGTATTACGGCACCACGGTGTAGCTTGTGTGCTCTGGTATTGGATTCCCAGGCAGGAGGGGAGTAAGGATGCATGTGTGTCCGAGTGGTTTACCGGTGACATATCAATATGAGGTGAGGAGAGAAAAGAGCACAACGCTTCTGGGGTAAAACCATCACATTTTAAACCCAGAAGAAAATCTCTACCTTGCCTATTGGAGGACAAATACAGGCCTAACACGGCACCGAAAAATAATTGTCTCATTTTCAAAATGTCATCTTTATAGGATCCCACCAACCAGTTTACTTCCACTGCTGGTCTGCATCATAATTATGTAAAAGACACAGAAGCAGCTCTTTTTCTTAGCTGCCTGATTGTCCCATGAAGGGTGTTATCCCTCACTTTGGGGCCTCATAAACATAAAAAACCCTGTAATTGCATTTCACTAATAGGGTTATCTATAAACACAGTGATTTGTACTTGATTGCCTTCATTCATGGTGCACAGCCTGTCCCACTCAAATTATTGCTGCATTGTATTCCTCATAAAAACAAGGGGCATCCTTAAATTTTTTAGGGCTAAGTGTTAAACAAAAAGTGGAGAAAACAGGGTCCTCGATCCTCTCTGTTCACCTTTTAGCTAAGCACACACAAACAAACACCGGGCTATTTATCTGCTAAATGTTCCACTTTGTTCATGGGCTCGCACACATATGCTGCCTCTGTAGCAGTGGCCAGTGAACAAAAGGTAAAGTTAGTGAAAGGGAAAGAAATGACACCACCTCAGCATAGATACATGAACCAAACCGGGTCAAGTCAAATACCAGCCCACCAAGTGCCCCATCTGCCTGTGGGCTGGAGAGTGTCAGCTTTATAGACGGCATACACCGACAAACACTCATTCTGTCTCACTTGCAGCCTGCCTCTCTATCACATTACTCTTTCTCCCACAGGCCAATGCATGAATCTTCATTCAGAGAGATATGGACAGAGACGGAGAATGAGATCGAGGCTACACAATGACTGCAGTGAGTCAGTGCTTGTAATGTGATTTCTCACCCCCCCTGATGTGATTATAAGACGGGCTTTGGCCGGCCATGTCAGATGAGATGGTGACCTCTGATAGGAGAAGCCAAGCAGAAACCAGGAAGTGCTTGGCCCATCTGCAATCTGTCACACTGGACCAGGAATACCGGATACGAAGCAGACAATGCCTGCAAAGATACCATGGAATTTTGGGTTGTGTGTGTTTGAATATATTAAATGGACTTGACAGCATTTACTGTACATACTCCCATGTGTGTCTGTTTCTCATACACACAAAACTTTCTGCATCAGAAACCTTACTTTTAGTTTAATGTAACACATGAAATCCATCGCTGTGTGTGTGTTTCCTCTGTGAGATTGGGTATTTATTTCACAGTTTTCCTGCTCAACCTGTTAGTGTTGCTTCCAACTTTGACATCACCGTCTTCACATATTTAAAGTTTTAGGAAATTCCCCATCAGAGTTTCATGACTATGGCTAAAAATATCTTTGAAGATGATTCTCACCCAACATCCACCCCTTGGAAGAAAGAGGAAGTATAGGCAACTTGGTTTTAAATGATAAAACTCCCTGAGGATATTTGAGTGTTAAACTGTGACTGTACATTATTGTAAAACTCAGGAATTGTGAGGTATATATTTTAAACTTATCATTTTTGTGTATTTTCAGAGAGCAATGAAACCTTTTTATTTTATTTGCATGTTATTTTGTTTTCCAGTTTGGTGGGGGCAACGAAACGTTTGGTTACAGATGATGCAGAGGGCTCAAATGAGTCAATTTTCTATTTTCTGTGGAAAATGGGTTATTGCTACAAACGAAATAAATTCCTTTAGTGTTTTGCATAACAAAGGGTATTATAAGGTAGCAATATTTAAACATTTTCAACAAAAAGGGCACAAAAAAGACACCGTGGAAGTAATTTTGGTTTTCACCACTGTACAACATCCTCTCAGCTTATTGTAATTGCCACTTGTCTTTTTCAGCTGTTCTCTGCCTGCACTAGTTTGCTACTGGTGTAATATTTGAGATAATCCATTGTCTGCATTTTTCAGTTAACAATTAATACACATGAAGGAACTCTGCAATGGTGCCAATGGGATGAAATAAGCAGAAGGCCCTGCATGCATGCTTACCACCGAGCCAGTGAGGCTGAAGCTCTTGCTCCCATTCCCACTCCCTCCCCTTTGGCGCCTCTCACTAAAACACATCCTCGCTGATTTATCCCATTTTCTCTGTCAATTCTCTTTTTTTGTCTCCGTCTCCCCTCTCCAATTTCCACCATACCATCATCTCTCCATCTCTATTTTCTCCTTTCATTTTCTCTGTAAATCCTCATGATTTCCAATGCCTTTTTTTGTTGTTGTCTCACACGCTCAACTTTCCCTCCCCCATTACATCTCTCTGACTGGTGGCTCTCTGGGTAGTTGGCAGCTGTGAGCACGGTAGATTGGACTGGGGGAGGATCGGGCTGGCTGTAGCTGGCAGAGCCACTCTACTTAGCAGGGGGAGCCATGGGTAAATTGGAAAGGTTACCTGCACCCAGTGCCAGTGTTCAGGGATAAACTGGCTCTGCATGGGTGCGTGTACCTGACTGAGGGTAAAAAGTCACACATGCATATACACATGCTCATGCAATAATGCACACCTTTGTATCTGCCATGCACAAGATTACATACTTATACTGTATTTCTCAACTGCCAAACAGAGTAGAATGTATAAATGGCATAACTTACATTTGTATCTACATTTCATCCACACACACACACACAAACACACCACACACACAATTAGCTTCAGATAAGGTGAGTTTTCATTTGCAGAGATCTAATTGAACTGCACTCACACAAGGAAAATAAAAGGTGTGAAGAAGGAAGTGGAAAAATAATTTATCTACTTCAACATTATCTTGCAAATACCCCCTTGCTCCCCCTCCAGTGAGCTGTCAGGAAGTAAAGACACACATACTGTACCAGTCCAAGATAAATACATACTTATATCTTTATATAACGTCCTTCATGGTGAGGTGCTGAGGCTGTGGGTTCTCTCTCACACACAGAGCTTTAGGATTCCATGCAAAATGAGCTGTATACCATGCAAGAGTGGATCTGCTTGCTCACCTACATGCTTAGACATACACACGAGTGCACATATGGAGAACAAAGCTCGAGCATCCCGGTGTCTTGTCCAGCTAAAATGAAGCTAACATTCGGTGCCTGCTGCACTCTGTGGTAGAGAGATAACGTCTTGGCCAAACGTTGCAATCAACAACCCAGAGGGGTCACAGCCTCATCCAGGATAACAACTGCAGAAAAATGTTTCTCTCTCCCAGTCAGCATGTCAACACCTCACCTGCTCTGCCTCCCCCTCTCCCACCTTGCTCTCAGTTTGTTTTTCTTTTTCTGCCCTCACCTCTATGACTTCCATACATGTGCAGTTCATCAGTAATTGAAGGAGAAAGAATAAGTAGAAAAAAATCCAATACAATAACAGAAGACAGAGAGGAATCCCTTTTTCCACCTGCCATTCCCAGTATTGGCAGGATAACAGCAGGCATCCTGGTGTTGGGATAAGCTGTGATAACAAATAGCTCAATCTGCTGCGTGTCTTCGTCTGCTGTTCTCTCTCTCTCAGACACACAAAGCCACAGATTTATGATGAATGGCCAGGGCAGCAGCTTGTATCTGCTCAGGAATAAAAGATGCCTTGGTTTATGCCTCATACAAAAATATCATAGTGAGGTCGTGTCGCTGCTGGATTTCTAATATGGCAAAGTAAGAGAGAGTAGAGTGTATTTTTAGATGTCAGCAGGGGGAGAACTCCCTGCTGTTGGTTTTTGCAAAAGTGAAAATGGCCCAGAATGTCTTCTTAAATTGTCTGCATTAAACATAGAAAAATTAAAAAAGCAAAGGTGTTTTTTTAGGGCCCATTATGACAGATATAGCTCCAGTGCCTGGTGTGACGCAGGCTGTTCTCCAGACAATGAGTAGAATAAAAGGTAATAAAATTCTTCTAACAAGGCTCTTTTATTGCCTTCCTACTGTTTTCATCTCATTTCAGATCCTCGCCTTACGCTCCTTAATGACCTCAAATTCAAATTCACCCTAATGAGGCAAGCAGTAGAGGGAGAGGAGGGAAGAGAGAAGTGGAGAGGCGGAGCCAATCCACTGGGCACTTGGATAAAAAGGTCAAGGCTTTCCAGACTGCACATCTGCTCACAAAGGACACAGTGGGTCGTTTCCAGACTCATCATAGAAACAACTGTTAGGAAACAATAACAAATCCATTTTAATAAATGCTGATGAAGAAGTATCTTTCATGCCTGTTTTTTGCTCTACCAGTTTGGAGGGATTTGGGAAAATATGCACACTGGCAAAGTTGACTTTATAAAATCTAACATCATCTGTGGGATAAAATGTCAGTGACAAAGTTAATCAAAGAAGAAAGTGCAGATGTTCTGTTTAACTTGCGCCATGTTGACAAAGAAGTGCAGTGGGGACACTGATAGACATAGACACAGCATTTGCCATCTATCAACTAGTGCGGACAGCCTGCTGTCAGCAACTCGTGGGGCCCGTCAGTTTCATTATTTCTCTGTCTGTCGTTCTCTCACTCTGGCTTTCATCTCATCCTGTGTGTGGTGTCTCACACTGAGCTAAATATCTTCTGCAGCATATCGATGACTTTACATTATGTGGGAAAGAAAGGTCACTGGGGGGTGTAGACAAGCACGACAACTCTTTCTCTCTCACACACACACACGCACACACACAATCACACTGACTAGAATAAAAACAAAACACAAATGGCAGGGACAACAATCACAGACGATTCAGTCTCTACATGTAGACACTAAACCATACACATAGGTGTGTTTGTACACAAACACACATCTCAATGAAGTGAGGGTGGAAGTAATCTCCCATGAATATTCCATCCCAGCAGAAGCAAGCCAGTTTAATTATCAGCCTCTCTCAGGCCCTCTGTGAGGTCTAGCCTAGGTAAATTAGGCTCAGCAAACACCCTGTCTTCAACCCCACCAAATTCAATATGATGTCAAATAGAGCACAGCGGTCTCAGAGCACACACAAAGCATGCACTCTGTTGTACGTGCACGGTGCTGGCGGTGGGTCTAAAAGCTGGAAGCACACACATTTATGTCCGAGTGTGAGGGAAGAAGAGAAAGACAGGAACAGACAACTGCTGTGTGTAAATGTGATTGTGAACAGAGGGCCAGAAACACACACAAGCAAACATGTGTAGGCATCATTGTTATGACCATACAGCCCAGTCTTTCATGAGAATGTAGAATAGTTACTTTAGTAACTACGTAGTAGTGTCACAATAAAGGCTGTAAAGTTTTTTGTATTGTGCCCCAGTGTCCTTCTTCGCATTCATCTTCATGGTTTTTATGGTGGTCGGCCAAAACAACAAAATGGCGCATTACCGCCACCAACTGGGCTGGAGTGTGGATCATTTACTGTCCTTTGAAGACATATGGTTTAGAACTAGGAAGAGGTACCTGGGCTGGATGGATAGGCTCAACAAACTCCAGGCTTTCACAAAGACCACTTAAGATTGAGTTCCATGTCTGATGCTTTACTTTTTATTAGAACATGTTACCCATCACTAACCTTAACCAGACCCCAATGTTCAATCCAGAAAAACATTGCAATGTCACAATTTTCGAGGTGTTACTGTGAGACTAGCACGTTTTGTGTTGTGGCCCAACGTACTATTTTGCTGTGAGACTGGTGCTGCATACAGGTGCTTGAATTTTCACCAATCATTCAAAAAAGAAAAGAAAAGTCATTAAAAAGTGACTAGAATTCACCAAATGTAATGAGTAGGCTGCACTGTCACCTGGAGAAAGTAAGCAACTGTCATAAGAGATGCCAGACCTGCAGGGCCACTAAAAGCCACAAGTTCATTGCATGTTTATTGATTTTTGGCAATTTGATTAAATCTGCATACAAGCAACAGGTAAGGCAGGTTCTGCATTATAATGTAATCTCTTGCGTCTGTGTTCTAGACGGTGACTGCACCTACTATAACAAAAAAAAGCACCTCTCTCAGAGCAAAGAACGAAGCAGTGCAATGATGTTATAGAGCCACGAGGTTCCCAGAGAAGGGAGGTTGGCAATCATTTATGATATGTTTAACAGTATTTATCTTAAAATAAAAAGGTGAAATTTAAAACCCATGATGTATAAAAAAAAAAAGTCTGCTGAAACCGGCCTGTTCATCCCTTCCTGTGAGCTCCCAGCTACATCAAAGTAGCTCAGTCTGGAATCAGATCAGGTAAGACTCAGGTGCTCAAGTAAAGCTATCTATCATCTCTTATCTTCTGGATGTTTAATCTACCTCAAAACCCCAGCCCCTCCCTCTCTCCGCCTTGGCCCATGGAACCAGATTGAGTGGAAACCGGCTTTCACACCAACATGATCTTCAATATTTCTCTTTTCTCTGCAGCTCCTGCTCTCACAGTGATCACAGGGCCCCCTGAGTGGCGCTACCACATTTAGACCTACTAATGAGCTGCTCCCTGGTCCTCACCAGCTCTGCTACACTTGTAATCACAAGGACATCCACTGTCTCATCTGCAGAGACCCGCCTGCTTGGCAGTCGATTACCATAATCAGGACTCATAAGACAGGTATTTAATTAGCCACCCTGAAAAACACATCGGTACATGTAAGAGCCTGGAACACGTCTACAGTGTGCTTGGTGAAAGATTTACCACTATATTTAATCTGCCTGCTTTTGAAAGTGGGAAGTTATATTTTCATCTGACACAGAGCAGTGCTGAATAGCATAATAGTAAGAAGTACAGCTCTGACAAGCTTTGAAGCTTTGAAGTGTACTGAATTCAGAAGATGTCCAATAAAAGAAGCTTATTATCCAAATGTCCTTTAGATAGAAATGTCTGTTTTATTCTCGTGGCAAGTTTGCACAAAAAGAATGGTAAAGTGTTGAACACAGAAAACAAGGCTTTATAAAACAATTACTTTGTAGTAACGTTTACAGAGGCGTTTACAGATTCCATTCATCATTTTGGAGCGAGCAGGAAGGAAATGCTTTACTTCCCACTGTTCTATAATGAGAATTTTTCATCTCAGGTCACACAGTAGGGTCGGCTTAACTTGGCTTCTTAGTAAAGGTTATGATCACTATATTGTGCACTTGTACTTTCTGCAAGTTACCACTCAAGACACTGTGGTGATTAATATCCTTTACACATGGGTTCCTACATTAAAGAAAGGCAAGAAATATAATGTTACTATACAGTAGCTAGCATTAGGGCTAGAGTTAGTTAAGTATAAATCTGAACAAATGACGATGGAACAAATTGTTGCAGCTGTAGCTAGCACATGTATTGATTTAAAAATCTAATAATTATGTGTTTTCTATGTTCTATACATAGAAGTATATTTTGTCTTTTTGTATACAGTGTGTAGAAAAAAAAACATTTCATGCCAAGAGTTTCTTCAACAATACCATATTTCTTATTTGAAGAATCAGAAACCTTTTCTTGTCACTAAACAATAGTACAAATCTAAAATGTTAATGATTTCTCATCATTAAAACTGAAAACAACTTTGTGTGATCTAGAAATGTCCAAAGGTTAAATTGTTGTTATATTCTAATATCTGGGAAGTTGAGTACAAAAGACAATACATTTTGAAATGTAAGCATATAAAAATATTAATTGTATTATTTAAAATTCACACAAAGTAACTATCTACTGTGCGTGTTGCTCTGAATAAGAATGAATGATGTCATGTGTGTGCATACATATGTATAAGAACACATTACTGTGTGTATCAGAGCATTACCAATCTTCTTATAGTTCCACATATTATTATGCATTAGTGTATTAGGCTTCCCTGTCTGCTTCTCGGTATAGGGCCCATATATCACACTGAGAATGATAGGACACATGTATTAGTCAGCTCCAAGGCAGAGTCCTGGACAGACTGGGATGTTTGCTGTGTTTCAAGTGCAAAGGATGAGGAAAAATAGAGACAAAGCAGGGGAAAAATGAAGTAAAAAAAAATATTGGTTTAGCTTATATTCATTTTTAGTTTAGTTTGACTTTGGTTCTGTTCATTTAAATTCAGTTTAGTTTTTGCTTTATTCAGTTTATTTGCACAGGGATACACAGAGATGAGAAATGAAACAATGGTGAGCAATAACAACCTTGGTAAATAGGTTTATCACTAAGACAAGAAAGAGAGAGAGAGAATGAGGAGATCTTTGTGGAAGAAGTATTCTCTCTTGGTGTCATAAATATTCAATTTGTAAGTGAGGCAGCATTTCTCCAAACTCCCTCTCTCCCTTAGGTTGCTATTTTGTATGTTTTCTGCATAAATCACTTGAATAGTTTTGGGTTCACACAATTCGAGTATTGTACAGTTGGTATGCAAACAGGAGCTTCCTCCGGTTTCCTCAGAGCGCACAGGATGCCTGCCTCAAGCTGACCTGCAGTGTTTGTGTGCGTACCTAAAGCATCTGTACCTGCTCACACAAGATGTGTGAATGTGTAGGCTAGGCCTATATCACTGCTTGCATGTACACACAAACCATATAGTCCATGTGTGACTTGTGTGTGTCCTAAATATTAAACAGCAAATCCATAAAAAGAGATCAGTTCTCTGACAGTTCCCTATGTGGCAGGCTGCTCTGTGAGACCCTGTTCTGTTAGCGAGGAGACAGATTGCTGCAGCTCCTCTTCCCATAATCCCAGGATCTAACACTGTACAAGCTCTGCATGCTATCACTTGCATGTTCTGCATTTTTCTATATGGATCTGCTGAGATAAATATAACAATAAAGTACGTACTGTATTAACACGTCTCCACACTTCTCACAAAGCTGGAACATTTACATAATGGTAAAGGTAAACAGTGGAAGAGACTGCATTAACTTCTCCCATTTTTTTCTGCAATACCGAAGTACGTTTGTAGCGGTAATGCCTTAATAACAGTTAATACTCTCATGAGTCATGACATATGATAATCTATGCATAACTGAGAGGCAACTACAACCTTTAATATATGGATGGAAATGAGTCATCTCATCCATTTTGTACTGTAATATATAACTGTACCAGAGCATACTGAAACAGAACAGGATACATG
>NW_018127914.1:4473646-4507274 GCF_001952655.1 Monopterus albus
TATACACTAAATGGTAAAAATAAAGAAGGCCACAGGTGCATGTATATTTGGAGGAAAAAAAACCTTATTCATTTGAAACTCCCTTCTTTTTCTGAATTTGTCATGTTCTGGTGATACATGAAGTAACTTCTGAACATTTCAAATCTCATTTTCCTAATTTTACTGCCTGGCTACAATCACACCTCTAGCTGTGCTTAAACAATTTGGAATAAAGTGTGTGTTAACAGTCAGTTTAAAATATGTTATTAATCTATTTGTCATTAATGTCACAATTCAGACATTTAGGCTCAGGCTGTTTTTAATTCCATAACAGCAGAACTAGGCACTGTACAATTCTCCATGTATCATTGAGAGAAATGTTTCTGGTTGCAGAGGGGAATCAGAAGTCAGACGATAGAGCCACCAGTCGAATTGGAGCCTCGAAGACGAGACTTTCGGGTAATCCGAGATTATCCCTCAAATAGAATCTCGTTCAAAAAAGCAACATATGGCGTCAGACAAAAAGAGTGTGAAGGCAAGCGTGAGGGCAACTTCACAGCTGCAGTTCAGACTGGAACAGCCAAAATCAGCTGTCAGCTTTACAAGTCTGCTGCAAACCGAAAGTTCTCAAACCCCTGACTCACAGCAAAGCCAACGGTGACATTTAAAAAGAAGAGAATCCACTGCTCCTGAGTTAATGCATGTGTTAAAGTTTAGGCAGAAGAAAATTAAAAACTTTCAGTCCCCAGAAGTTCTGGTGAGTCAAGTTAAAGTCACTCTCGCTAACTATCAGGTAAATTAAAGACAGATCAATCAGTGATTAGACTATCGTACTAATTGACTGGATTGATTAGAGCGATCCCTCCGGTGAATGAGCTGGCAGCAACAGAACATCTGCAGAGTAGCTGCTCAGTTTTACATCATAACAAATAAAGGACACCCCCTTCCTCTTTCAGAGAGAGGAGAACATGGTGAAAGACAAAAAGCTGAAGGCCACAGCTGCACTGGACCTGAGAGAGAGGAGCAAGCGAGGGTAGAAGGAGATGAGATGCTAAGGCAGGTAAGAGCCTTCAACAGGAATGAAGATTACACTTTTGACCATTTGCTTTTTAAAACTAATGTGTAGGTGTTAAGTGAGCGCACAACAGCCTGCTCACTTATTTGTTTCCCATCAGGGTCAAAACTCTCTTCTCCACTTAGACTTGTTCCAGCCAATCATGTCAGTCAGTAGCACAGAACAGTAAGTCTGCAACTAATTTATGCCACACACGCTTTTATACAACACCGCTTTTTCACCTTTGTCTCTCTCAGTCTCACTTTTTTCCTTCCAGTCCTTTCTCTCACGCCCCACCTCTCAGAACACCCTTCCCTCAGCTAATCCCACAGACTGTTTCAAATTGTCTGCCGCTCCGATTCTCTGCCCGAGATTAAGAAGGACCTTGTCTCATTAGTGCCTCATTAACACATCAGATAGCAGGTTTAACACAGCATCAGGGGGGCATGGAAAGAAGGAGAACATTCAAAAAAGGGAGAAGTAAAGAAGAGCAAAAAAAGTTTAAATAGAGAGATGGGAATGGGCGGCATAGTGGTGCAGTGGTTAATGCTATCACCTCACAGCAAAAATGTTCTGGGTTCAAGTCCTGTCTGACCCGATGCCTTACTGTACGGAATTTGTATGTTCTCCCTGTGCCTGCGTGGGTTCTCTCCGGGTACTCCAGCTTCCTCCCACAGTCCAAAGGCATGCAGCCTAAACTGCCTGTAGGAGTGGGAGTGGGTGTGTGTATTTGTCTGTCTGCTGGGATTGGCTTCAGTCCTCCTACAACCCTCTTCAGGATAAGTGGTATAGATAATGGATGGATGGATGGAGATGTGAATGCATCTGTTGCTAAATAAAACTATGTGTGAAGAGGCTTGTACGGTTGCTGCAGAGTCTGTTTCAGACAGCATCTTGGGAAGCACCTCTGGGAAAAACAAACACTATTAGAGACAGTTAGTCAGGAGTGAGAGCAGGGATGTGGGGTTTGGGCATAGCAAGCAGTATTTATTGTTTGTACTATTCTCAGATGGCCAAAAAGCAGGGAGTCAGAAAAAGTAACTGATAATGAACATAAAGATGAGCACAAACAAATGGACACACATACAATAAGTTTTACCACGACTGTCAACACGGTAAAGTGTGATCTTAAACCGAACAAATTTTGTGAGTAAGCAAATATCCCTGTGCTTCTTTTTTGTCAATGAAACTCACCACGACTCAGTCGTGCTTCTCTACTGCTTCGATATGTTGGCCCGAGTAACCCCCTGCAGACTTACTCTCTCCCAGTTTTAGCAAATCTTTCACTTGTGCAATTAGTAGCAGAGGCCTAATTCGTGTGTCCTCGCCTCCCACTGCCAATCCATTAACCCCTACAGACCATTGCTGCAGCCAGTTCCAATATAAGTCAGCAGGTTGCAGCCCACAGGCTTTAACATAGAATCAATCCCCCACATATCAATGTGGTTTAAAGCTGAAGTGGCTGATATATCTGCTACTGCTGCAGGGGGTCAGGCTCGGCTGGCAGGATGCCAGCAGTGACAGTCAAGCCTATTAATGTGGAGGTCATGATACATACGACACATCATCAGGCAATACAATGTATGGTTTCATAACAAACAGTATTTACTGCTGTACTGACATAATAATAATAAAAACAACAACTGTCCAGTCTTAGCTTAGAAACCATAACTATGTGAAGGTCTGACAAAAAAAACTACAATAGCAGAAGTGTTATGAGTGGATTAAGCTGTAACCGTTAGCCCGCCTGACACACTGTACCACTTTACTAGGGTGATGCACGGTATTTACCAGTCAAAATTACCAAAAATTCCCAATTCCAATATCTAAAAGGTAACATCTTGCTGCTTTTTGTCTTTTTTCATTGTAAATTTAAAATATTTGGATTTATAGTTATTATTACAGTAGACACAGTACATTAAACATATTTTGTTCAATTTGTTTATCTGCATTCAGTTTTAATCCCATTCTTTTATCTAAATCCAAGTATACGTTCTGCAGCTACCACGCTGTCTGTGCACGCTGCCAAAAATACACTACACACCACTTCTCTGATAAAGTGCTGCCAACTTTGCCATTATTGACTACTGTGAACACTATGTTTCTTATTAAACTGAAGCTGTTACTCAAACTTGTGGACACTCACACTTCCCTTCTCCAAGTTAGACAAACAACTCAACTTAACATTGGTTCTATAGGACAGGGCTGTAAAGTAAATCATGGCAAATAATCACATGGCGCCAGCAGCAGTACAATAACTGCCAGGCTGCCTTGATTTCTGCTGCACCTGTTATTGAATAATGACAGAACTAAACTCAGGTTCCACACTAGCTGCAATTTATCATCACTCATCGACAGCCAGCTCACAGTTTGGGGGGTAGGGGGTGAAAAAGAGAGAGGGGGAAAGAACAAAAGTAGGAGAGGAAGGTGAAGAAAGAAACAGTGAGGCATGAATAATGGAAGGAGTTTGGTGTGTGTATTCCCAGCGCTTGCAGAATTACTCTCACTTTGCAGCATTTAATCAATGATGCTCCCTCTACATTTTAAATCCTCTTTTCCTTTCCTCCCTGCTTTACTTTCTCTACGGCAGTTTTCATTTCACCGCAGGGTCATTTGTGTAGCAGTATGCTGTAATATGACGGCACGATGCACATACACAGATAAAGACAAACTCACACTCGATTAGCAAGGGAGGGGAGGAAGCCTCCACCCTGCTATTGTTAAACTAACAAGTCTCTGGATTTGAACATCACTAACTCAGGCTCTGTTTTTTTCTTTTTACATAAACATTTGTCGGCAGCACGGTGGTTAGCACTGTTGCCTCACAGTGAGAAGGTTGTGGGTCCGCGACCTTTCTGTGTGGAGTTTGTATGTTCTCCCCGTGCTTGTGTGGGTTCTCTCCAGGTACTCTGGCTTCCTCCCACGGTCCAAAGACATGTGGCTTAGGTTGATTGGTGTCTCTAAATTGCCCGTAGGAGTGAATGTGTGTGTGTGAGTGGTTGTTCATCTGCGTGTTGGCCCTGCGATGGACTGGCGACCTGTCCAGGGTGTACCCTGCCTCTCGCCCTATTGCCGCCCTATTGCTGGCTGGGATTGGCTCCAGCCCCCCCGTGACACCCCGTTTGGGACTGAGCGGTATAGAAGATGAATGAATAAACATTTGTCATTTTTCACATGTACACCCAGCAGAGCTAATTTTAAGTTTTCATAGACCAGTTTTAAGCACATTTTCAGTTAGTACCATAACAACCTGAACGGAAACAGCAGAAATGTAAACACAAAAACAAAATCCTGAAATAGTGCAAAAATTGTAATCAGATTTGGCCAAGCTGGAAATGTTGGCATATGAAAAACAGAAGACACAATAAAGGCTGAACTGGACATTTCAGCTCCCATCCAAGAGGCGTCATCAGTCCAGTTGATTTTTTCTATGTTTCTTATCTTACTATGACCTGGATGACTGAGAATCTGCATGGACACAATAAAGGCTGCTTCTTCTACCGTAAAGGAAATGTTCACCGTCTTGCTGCAACTCACTGTAGAGCATTAACTACTCTCTTATTTCTGTTAGCACTGGTCTCCGTCAATTTATCTGAATATATGATTTTTTTGTTTCACTTTACCACACACAATACACAGTATTTTGTCTTTTACACACTACAATATGGACATCAGACACGTGTAAACACCTTCCCTCTCTGTCCTGACCTTTTCAGTAGCCTACAAACGGCCTAACAACAACCTTCCCAAATATTACAACAAAAAAACTTGAGCCACACAGAACCCTCTCCCTGCTTGTGTAGAGTTCAGGGAAGAGTCAGCGAATCCAGCTGATGCTGCATTTCCTTGACAAGACAGACACTGTCTACATTTTCAAAAACCAAATTAACAAGGCCTCCCATAATTAAGCAAGTTTATTGGCCCCTGGGGAGTCCCTTCTCCTTATACAATTCCCATTCAGCCTTTTTATATCCTCTTCCTTCAACAAGGGATTGTGGAATCTTTATCATGATTACAGCTACAGGAAAAAATTACTGTTGTGCATGTTGCTACAGATATCCTGCACACGCATATACACAAACATTACTGACAGGAAATGCTATTTATTCCCCCAAGTCACACACATATCAGTACAAATGTACACAACTTTGTTTGCTCAGTGTCCAATTCAAACGTGCGTAGATGATGAAAAGCATGTGGCGGTTGTAAAACACCCCTCTACAATCCTTTGTACTGCACAAGCATATAAACACTGATGTCACATTAAACACAAATATGCAGGTACATGTGGATGAGAAGAAAACTAATGATGTGCATCAGACTGCCTCAAAGCTTTGGACTTGAATCTGCATCACTCGTTCAACACATCCCTGTTCTCTTTCAATTGTATATTTATCTTTGTGATGGCTGAGCGATGCATCGAGCACCAATCAGCCACTGATCTCAGCCCAGATCTGACAGAAATAGAACATCGTTCATATCCTACTTTCAACCGACCCTTCTTTCCCTTCCCTCCCATCCTCCTTCCTTCCCTGAGGCTTATGCAAATAGTTTTCCTGTGGTTCCACATTTCTTTCTTGGTGAGGTAGTGTGCTTTTCTCCCTGAACTTGGTTGGTGATGAGATAACAGGCTGAAAACAGGTAAACCCCTGCAAAAAATAAAACAAACAACTGAAAAAGGAGTGAAAGAGAAACAAAAGGAAAGTATATTAAAATACAACAATGGGGCTCTTAGAGGATGACACATGTCAAGGCAGGTGTCACTCTTGAATCAGATCTCAGCTGGAGATTGATTTGATGCACACAATATTACCTTTAGTGATTTATTTCTTATGCAAGTGAATCCTTGTGAGGTGAGGATGGTATTCATATAAAAATAAAAGGAAAATCTAAATGAAAACAGTCTAATAAAATACGTGATTTTCTCAAACAGTGGTGGTTTTATTTTCCTCAAACTGACCTGGAGAACCAAGTGAAACAGGCTTTGTGTTCAAACTTAGACTCAATAGGTGTCTTTATAAATCAGTTGATATTACACAATTAAATGTGCCAAAGAATGTGAGCATTCCAAGTCAAATGATGTTTAACCATTATTTGCACTGACAAGAAAATCATGCTTCCATGTATAAGTCTGTGTAATTCTATCAAACCTATAACATCCTACTAATGCTGCTTTGCATTAAAGTGTTCAAAAACCTATACTCACGCAGGACTCAATGTGTCTGACACTGCAAATAGCCATGATCACTTATCAAAAATATGTCTACAATGGTCATTTCCAGCAGGCTATTGTCAGTAGATAAAGTTTAAATACTGTTGAAATAAAGCAACCAGAAGCAGCAGCCACAGCGAGCTGTTGTCGATGAAGCTCTGCAGATGACAGGTGGCACAGTTTTAGTGTCTTGCTGCTGCTATGGAAAAAAAAACTCACTCCATGTGCAACATAAAATCTGTGGAAGCAATTATTAGTTGAAGTTTTTTATTAAAAATAAACCAGTTATGATACGTCTTAAGATACATATATTGGATAATCATGGGTGTTGCCAAATCCAATCTGAAATCTTAAAGATGGCAACTTTAAATACTGTGTCCCTGACTGAACTTCCACTACGCTTCATTACCACAATATTCAAGAAACTATACTTTTTATAAATAAGTTTTTATAACATGCATCAGCTGTCGATATGTACCATAGGTATGTTTAATTTTGGAAAAATTTATTCACTGCCAAAGATGATGTAGCAACACAGACAGTGAATTTGTTAATGAATTAAACTGTGAGGAGGAAACGCTATACAGGGGAAGTGTTAATTGGCCCTAAAAGCATCTGAAAGCAGAGTTAACCAGGTGGCAGGTTTCACATACACAAACACTCCCACACATTTACATGCTTCAACAATTTCATCAGCTGTCACACACATTTTGACATCATCACACTCACGTTTGTTGAACCAAGACGCACACAAAATAGTATAACAGTAGGCACACAACCACTGGGTGCACATATGCAGTAAAAGCTCACACACTTCCAGCTAACAGGCCTTATAACACAAACCAGATTTGTCAGGAAAACATGATTACAGGGACAGAGAGCGAGAAAGGGACAGAGATCAGACGTGTAGAGAAGCACTGACAAGTAAAGAAGAAATAGCAGAAGACAGAGACAGAGGAGTGGAAACAGAGTGCAGGAAAGAAACAAAAAGAAGGGGGAGAGCCACAGGATACATGGCATCTTCATCTGGAGGATTAGTGCAAATCTGACGGTTGCCATGAAAACAGAGCTGGAACTGCAGCAAGCAATGAAATGAAACAGCAGAGAGAGAGTGGGGCCCTGAGACGAGTACAGGCAGGCAGAACTCACAAACATACATATACTCACATGCCAGCTAAAGACATGTCAGGTGAGTAATAATGCCCTACCTACTGAGGCAGAGCAGACAAGTGTGTGGTATTTTGTATTCTCTATGTGTGTGTGTGTGTTCTTGTACTTGCAATATAGTGAGAACCAAAAAAGTATTTTTTACTATAAAGTGAGGACATTTTTGAAAAGTGGGGACATTTTGGCCAGTCCAGTTGGGCGTTTAGTTCTGATGCTTAAGTGTTAGGGTTAGGGGCTAGGGAACACATTATGTCAAGTGTGTGTGCAGGATCTGGAGCGCATGCTGGGTAGAGCAAAAGGACAAAAGATACATGTGGTCTCATCGCTGTATGTGATGCAAACCTGCAGTCTGACTCATCAGATGTGCACCACTGACACCCTCCCATTAGCCTGATTACATTTTTCTTTACCAAAATCAAATGCATATGAAACTAAGTTGTGTAGAAATAAACTCAAGGACTCTTCGTAGCATTAGAATAAAACTTGCACTATATGAGCTTGGTTTATAGAGCAGTAATATCAGCTATAAAGATGCACTTCCACTTTGCACTGTGTTTGAGCCCTAACTGCTCCTGCTGACTTTAGTACCTTACCCTCCTGCACCCACAGGTTCTTCTACAGCATCTGTGCAATGGGACAAACATATGAGATACCGCATAAAATGCCATAGAGCAAGAATCTTCTCTTTTGAAATACTTCCAGCAGACATGGGAAGAGCATAACACGGAAACATGGAACAGAAGTTCTGTGTGATACACATCTGGGTGAAGCTTATTACTTTTGTACTGCACCAAAACAAAACACAGTGTTTATCGTTAACCAACAAAATCAACTGGAAAAGAAACTTTTTTTATGTGAAAGATCTTTGAGGTTTGAGCTATTGAATGAACAAAACAATAGTGATGTGATGGTATGAATTGACTGTAAATGGTGATGCAATCATCTACCTAAAAGAATAAAGTGCCTATAATTAATTGTGATCTCAGTGATCTCACCTCTACAAATTAGAATTTTGCTGCCCATAGCTGTTCGTACCTTCATTTGCAACCACATTCAGCCTTATGAATCTTGCAGAGCATCTTCACTCAGCTGAGATCTCTATTTGAAACTACCTGTTTTTAATTTAAAGGGGATCCAAAAGAGACTTTCTGAACAGTTCCTCTCACAGGTGAAGTGACAGTGCAGCAGCATGTGCGCAATATCTAAAATCACAAAAAAAACAAACCCACTAAAAAGACAACATAGTTGAAATTGGTGTGGGTCCAAAACAAAACCGTGATAAATTGTGTCTGGAGCCTTCACAGCATCTGTCTTTCTTACTTTCCTCATAAACACAGTTTGAATCATCTCATTTGAATTAATCCTCACTCTGTCACTTGGGGCAAAAAGAAGAGGTAAAAATGAGGTTACCAAACAAGTCTTTCTGCACAGAAAAATGGTTCAAACAGCCAGTAAAATGAGATAACTGCTTTTTGCTGTGGGAAGGATGAGTTTAGAGAGCGTGCAGATAAAAGTTTCCTCCCATCTGCTTTGCCAGTTTTTCCTCCCTGCTTTTTCCTTTCTCCTCCTGTGACTTTTTGGTGAACTCTCTCTGCTCCGTCTCTTGTGAGTGTGGAGGACGACTCGGTATTTTGGGGGAAAATGAAGAAAATAAGGTGTTTATTTACTTCTCATCTCTTGACTCTCAAAGGCAAATTTCACTTTCCCTCCTAGGTGGTTTTGTCTCTTCCATCCTTCTAATCTATTGACCCTTTTCTCTCCTGTCTTCCCTTCTTTACTCATTCATTTTTACTCGCTTCCTCTACTTATCGCACACATTCTCACTTAGAAAATATTCCTAAAAACTAGATGATGTAAGAATATTCTCTACTGTTGTAAGAGCAGACGTGGACTCCAAACAGCGATTTCTACAGTTTGCGACTAAATCTGGAAATCCATCACATGAACATTTGAGATTAGGAAAAGTCAAAGTGAAAAAGGCAGTGGCAGTATGTTAACTTCCACATACACCTCAAATGCACCTGAGGCAGTGGTGCAATGTACTCAGAGAGTAGCAGTTCTTTCTACAAAGATCATATCACCCTGTGAGATACCTTTCCAGGTTAATATTGCTGTTGCTTCAGCATCACTGGCAGATGAGAACTAATGGAAAAAAAAAAAAACTAAAATAACCCCCCCCCTCCTAAAAAAACTGATTTTATATTTATATTCAGATGTGTTCATGTATTGAAGTCTTGATGGAATTGCTGCTGATTAACAATACATCAATATCATTTTGCTGCTGCTGTTGTTAGACAATTAATTTTTATTGTTTACCCCTCAATACCTCTGAGGGCAGAGAAATGAAAGTGTGGCCAAGATTAATAAATAAATGTCAGTGAAGTGAGAAACAAATGATGAAATCGCACTTTTATTGTTCTCTGGGTATTAAGGCTCTCGGCTCCTGTCACTGTGCAGCCGAGGCCAGGATGGTTTCATTGCAAAATTACGCATCTCTAATGCCGGCTAAGCTCTTAAGCTGCTCATTTCGGATGCCTTTGTTACCTCGGTTCTCTATCTAGCTCTCTCTTTCCTTTCCCTTTATTTTTGTCTTTTGCTGTTTCTTTTCTCATCTTCTGTATCTTTCTCACTTTTTCTACATTCCTCCACATTTAAGTTCTCCCTCTTCTCCTCCCTGCCTTCACTTTCCTCCCTTTTCTCTCTGATATCTTTATCTTCGCTGCCCGCTGAGAGTTGTATTGTTGCAGTCAGTGGCTGCAAGTTCACGGAGAGGAGCACGGGCAGGCTCAGGCAGCCATCCAGACGCAGAACCACATAAAGCTGCTTTTACAAAAGTCCCAGCTCCTCAGCTTTTAGAGGCTTCACATCTTTGCGAGGATCTTTTTGACTTCCCAATAAACATGGCCTGATTTTGACTCGGTTTTGTTTCAGTACAGTTAAATTATTCCACATGAGATTTGGTTTGTTAAAGATGAGCTACTATCGTATTCAGTAAGGAGGAAGTTTCCGCCAGTCTCTGCCTGAAGGCCAAGCTATCATCAAAGACTCATGTTGTTTTCACATGTGGCACATCTGGATCTAAATTCATCTGGGTGTTGAATTTTTGATGACTATCAAACCTCATGCTTGAGTTGGTGGAAGGTGTGATGACACCAAACTGCATATCAGAGATACTTGGCTACACAATCAAGAAGAAGGACAGCACAAATCCCACCCCCGGAAAGTGAGGATTGAAGCTAACAGCATGCCTGCTCAGAGAGAAGTTAGTCAACTGGTGGAACTACAGAAAGGTGTGAGGATAAAGAACAAGAAAAGGCTAATGGAGAAATACAAGGGACTGGCACCATCTGAGGCTCTAAAGAGTGCTAAACAAAGGCTCACAGCACTCGCAGCAAGGCTAAAAAGATACACCAAAGATACAGAGGCTAAAAGGGTAAATGCCCTGTTCTCCAAAGAACCATCCACAGTGTACTCCCAGCTACAGTGCAACAACGCAGTCAGAGCAGAGCAGAGCCACCGAAAGCAGAAACTGAACAGTACCCGAAAAGGAACTTGAGAGGATGTGGAAAGTAAAGACCAAAGTGGTCCCAGTGGCGGCAGGATCACCTGGAGCTGTGACTTCTAAACTGGAAGAGTGGTTCTAACAGATCCCAGGAACAACCTGGGAGAGAGCTCTCTGTCCAGAAGAGAGCAGTGCTAAGTATAGCCTCTGGTAGAGGACCTGAGGTTGAGCAACACACACACCACCTCATAGGGGTGAGAGGAGAATCTTACTATATTAGCATAAATATCCAGTAGCAACTGTTGTTTTCAAATCATATAAAGATGATAGTTATTACCATTAGCATTTTACTTCACTTCTAATTAATTTTTTGCTCTCCCTTGATGTAGAAAGAATTCCAACACAAAAAAGATAACAACTGAGTTAGTAGAAATTGTTTTAGGACTCATAACATAAAGACAAAACAAAGAATTTAAAACATACTCTGCACCAAACCTCAACATCTAAATAGAATAATATTTCTCACAGTAACTGTTGAAACCACATGATTGCATTTTTAAAATAAAACCAAAACCAAGAGGAAAAATTACCAGGCTTTCTCTACACTGAAATGAAAACTTAATTAATCCCTTTGCCCTCTAAAGAATTTTTATACAGTGAGTGAGGGAGACATGGTGAATAGAATGATAAGACTAAAAGGAAAAACAGTTAACAGCCTTGAGTTGAGCGCAATAAAATAAAAAAAGAGACAGTCCAACTTCAAGATGTGAAATTTCTTTTCATGTTAAAATGTTTTGTTTCCTTTAAAATGGCAGCAAAGCATCAGTAGAGAGGGGAGGTGAGGAAAGAGGAGTTTAAATAAAAATGAGTGGACATGTAAAGGAGAGGAAGGCGTTTTATGACAAACCTCTCCCATGGGCGTCTCTTTCACACCGGTACCAGGAGGTACACTGACGAGCTCCGAACGCACTCCTTGGTCTCTCACACACACACAGCAAAGAGATAACATATAGCACCCAGAAGCACTGCAGAATCCTGTTCAAAGGCACCATATGATTCTCCTTCACGCCGGATCGGCGGTGGTAAAGGAGAGCAGACGGAGGGCCTCAAAGCACTCCCCCTGAGGAGCTGAATAGATGGATGGATAGAAGGACAGAGAGGGAGATGAAGGTGGGATAAAGACAAACACAAGGAGGACAGGAGCATCAAACTGTGGTGGCTGGTGATGCGAGGTGCATAGGAATTTAAGCAATGAAAGCGAGAGAGAAGGAGAGGTCAAGAAGACAGAGAGAAGTGGGAACCCTGGAAAAATTAGCAGGCTTAAGAGAGAAGCGGATACGGGCTTACAGAGACATGAGCTACAGCCTGTCTGTCTACAGTAGAAGCCTGAAATGTGCAAAATATAAAGAATGGGGTACTAGTAAAAAGCCTTGTGAATGACAACAAAGCATACTCTATATATTTTATAAATGTATTGGTATTTGTGAAACTGTTATTGTGCTTTTGTTGATGTTAGATTTTCTGTCAGGATGCACAAAAACAAAACTACAGTCAGGCTGGGTTTAAAAATCTATGACAGTGAGTGTGACAAATCTTTGAGGCAGTTATGAACAAGGACATCGTAACCTCTTAGAAGCTTTTTGAAAAATGCACTTTAACATATTTATTTCATTCCTGCAGGTGCATTATAATTTAACACACACATTTGATTTCATCACTATTTATGCCAATTTGTTAATTAAAAAACACATTTTCTTTTAAACGAGTGTGCAAACCTCATTTTAAATTTGCCAGTTCCATTCAGCTGTTGTTTACTGTACATACTTTATAATTTCACAAAACTAACAGGATAGAACCCCAGCTACACAAAGATAAAGATAAAAAGAAAGTTGTTAAAGCTGCTGATGTATTTTGGCTCAGGAACAAGAGTGAGAGATTACTTGAAATCAACATGAATGTATTTGAACTCTGTGTGAACCCTGACAGGACTGAGGCTGCATCAGTGCTTTTCACATATCCACTCTTGGGAGCCAGCTTTCAAAGACAGTTCTTCTCACACCTCAAACTATTTGCATCTCTTATTTCCGTGTCCACCTTCTCCTTTCTATCTTATGCAAACACCTGTAATGTGGACTTGCTGAAGTGTGAGCCTACACAAACACTAGCTAAAACAGCAGGACATGAGTGCATGACCTCACTGCAAACGTCAGACAGAGACGTACTCAGACACAGAGAGACAAAGGGAAACAATGCAGACAGGCAGGCTGACACAACTCTGCTCTTTTTTGACATTAACTCTGGAGTTCACACAGAATTTTAAATTATTATTTTTTCACTCAAAACTATTTTAGTCTTTCTTGTCTTTCAACCTGTCAGAACATCTGTAGCAACTCTGAAGGAGAATGCACATCAAACACACATCTTTCTCCCTGTATACATACACCTCTGACCTCTAACTAAATCCAGCGAGCAACAGCTGGTTTGAGACAAGCTGCCTTCGTTTTCTGAAACACACACACACACACACACACACACACACATTGTAGCAGCAGGGGACTGTAGGCTAACTGGAGCAAATAAAGAGACGGATGAGTTGTAGTTGTTTGTCAGCACAGCTTCAATTAAAACTGTCAATAACCATTATAGAAAGAGTCAGCCTCCTCCTGGAGCCAAACGCCCAAACAATTACATGATACTACATCCCACAGGCCACATATGAACTCACAAATATGCAAACAGTTTTGTTGCCATGCATAGTAACTCTGCTCTGAGCTTGGAAAAGCAACACTAACATTTTAATGTTCTTGTGTATGAATTAGATGTCATTCAGAGTGACTATACAATGTTAACACAAATTTTTCTTAAGGACATTGAGATAGTAACAGTAAAAATACTGCTATTACAGTTTGCACTGTTGAGCTGCATTAAAAAAACAATTTACTGTATTATTCCCTGCATTTTATATTTTACCGTGATGCATACTCTTTTTAACCACTCTGATTCCTGTTAAATTTGTTTACCAGATGTTTTTGCCTTGTTTTGATTTTATATTTTTATGATAAAACAGAATTTCATGCATTCAGAAGGAAACGTCTTTAATGGCATTTGCAAACCAAGGAATAGTACTGTGCCAAAGTCTTATGTTAGATTTGTTGTTTTAACGATTGACTAGATATATTTATTTATCAAAATACAACTAAAAAATATAGGAAATATGTACACAGTATTTAAAAAAAACACAAAAATATCAGAATAATGAGCAAACAAACTGAATACTCCCAGTGTGGTTTTCAAGCTGCTCTAAAGAAATATGAAGAATCTGGAAAGGTCAAGGACAGAAACAGGAGTGGACCAAGAAAACTGTCAGAATCTGATGAGACGTTTCTCAGAGTTTCTTCTTTGAGAGACTGGAGGAAATCCAGCAAGGACCTGACTCAGCATCTGGCAGCTTCACCGTGAATGCCCAGTTGATCCTTCCACAGCCCGAAGAAGCTCGATCAGGAGCGGCCTTTGTGGATGGGCAGCAGCCAAGAAACCACTTTTTCATAAGGGGGATGGGGGAAAAAAAAAGCTGAGATATGCAAAAGCTCACAGATATTGGACTGAAGATCAGTGGAAAGATTAAGAATCGGAATTTGACATTTTTGGGTCCAATTATAGACAGTATGTGAGAGTTGGACAAGGGTGGAAGAATGAGCACTCGCAGCCTTCAGTGAAACATGGTGAAGGATCTGTCATGGTTTCAAGACTCCATGACAGTCTCCTCAAAAGAATTCAAGCTGAGCAAAGGGAGGACACACTTAATACTGACTTTAGGAGATTAAAAAAAGCCATTTTATTCTGAAAATGTTGTGTTGTTTATTATTGTGTATATATTTCTTGTATGTTCTGGTTATATCTTAATAAAGAGACTGAGAAATAAATACAAATTATCACTACAACCTTGCCAAAACAACAAAACTAATGGTGGCCTAAGACCTTTGCACAATACTACGTATTAATATTATTAATAAAAAAGACTGGGAGAGGCATCACTCTTGATCAAATTGATCTAATTCTAAGAATTTTGTTTTCAAATTTTAAATCAAATAATAAAAACAGACTCTGACAACCAATGTAAAGCGCATGAGCTCAAACGGCTTAGCCACTTACATTAACATATACTAGTGTTTAAATTTGGATCAGCCATTGCATGACAACACACACCCAATATAAAAAGCAGTCCCTAAGTTATAAAGCTAATGTGTGTCCTCAGTCTCCTCTACACACCGTTTTTCTTTTGCTACCATGGGAAATGATTAGTGCGCACATATGCCTTCATGTGCGAAAACACACACACACACACACACACATACTTATTAGTGCAGGCACTGCTATCAGCAGCAGTCTAAATGCCAAGTCACCTAGCTAACCACGCAGAACTAACACTGCACTGATATACAGCTACCCACAACAAAAGGGCATTTGCACACTTACTGCGTGTGTGCAGACATTAAGATTTAATATAAAGTCACATATACACACACACAGATTGTGGACAAGTGTGTAGTACAGATATACAAAGACAAAGAGCGCAGGGGATTTAAATACATCACATACTCTTAGAAATGAGGCCAGTGCTTGTGTATGTGTGTGTATGTGTGTGTTGTGATAAATTATGCCAGTCCAGCAGGCTTCAGGCCAGAGGACAGAACCTCACTGAGGTGAGGTGAGGCCCACCTGCCTGTACGTGAGCGGATGAGAACACAGGGCAGTATGCAGCAGTGACTGAGTCTGGGACTGCTCTATGTACATACACTTCTAATATATTCCAACCTGAAAAATAATTCAATAAAATCTCATCAAATGATTTTAAAATGTAAACTTATATTGAAGCATAGTCTGTCAACCTGGGCTGTATTCACATATGTTTGTTATTAAAACTAGTATACCTACCTTCATAGTGGAGACTTGGAAAAGTGCAGCTAATTGCTCTAAACCTGCTCTGTTCTGCATCAGTATTTAAGATGAAGATTTGCATTAAAATGAAGCTGATTTATAAAGCTGCAAGAGGTTTGTGCTCTTTGTCCAGATCAAAACTACTCTTGCTAGTGTTCTTCGTAAGTAGAATGTCAATTTTAAGTGTAACAGTCTACAGCCTAGTGGCTCTGCAATGCTGTACTTATAGGGAGAGTGGTACTTTGTTTAGTTTAGCATGCACTCCATCCATCCATCCATTATGTACGCCTCTTATCCTACTAGAGGGTCATGTGGGAGCAGAAACCAAGCCCAGCCAGCACTGGGTGAGAGGTGGGATGCACCTGAACAGGTTACCAATCAATCACAGGCCTGACACAGAGACAAACCACCACTGATGTCTTTAGACGGTGAGAGGAAGCTGGAGTACCTGGAGAAAGTCAACGCAAGCACGAGGAGAACATGACAAACTCCACCCAGAAATACCCCAGCTAGGATTTGAGCCCGGAACCTTATTGCTGAGGAGACAGTGCTAACCACTGCACCACTGTGCTGCCTATGTAAGCATGCTAGTGTTTCCTAATTAACTTTAAACACAAACTACAGCTGAGGCTAAGTGAATCACCACAGTCAACATCTAGAGACTATGCATGCTAGACCTTACAATACTTGCTATATTGATGAACCAAATGACTGCACCTCCCTAGCATGGCTAAAACTGAGAAGACAACCTTATTATCACATTATGGAGTGACTGTCAGTATCCTATTGGAATTTTCTGTAAGTGCCTTTATGATGAACTACACTGAAGAGACCCCTCAGAATGATACACTTGCTGTATACTGTAGAAAGATTCTAGTTAGAAACTATCAGAATGAAGTTGCTGTTTGAATCATTGGATGTCTGGAGGAACGTTGTTCAAACAGGCAGGCAACAAATCCTTGAACTAACCCGGGTGAGGTTACTTTAAAGTCAGAGTAGTCCAGCAGCTCCAGCCTCATAAACTGTATAGTGCAAGAGCAAAATGATGATTTGTACTCCGCACACTTGTCTCTGGAGCCAGCAAAAACCACAGGATTGCTAAAAATGAAAGAGAGTAAAAGTATTTCAAGTCTAGCTCCGAACCACACACGTAAAATTAATTATCAAGGCTAAGATTCATAAACAAGTTCTCTGCAATGAGTTTCTTTAGACAAACATTCATGTGATGAAATTTTATCATAAGGCTCATCTTTATAAATGAAGCCTGGGGCACCCAAGAGTGAGAATCATTCCTAATGAGTCATAATAAGTGTCCTAATTTTTGGCAGCAGTGATGAATCCAAATGTGAATAACATAGCATAATATCAGCCAATTAGTTGGGGATTTTATCCAAAGAACTTTGCATTACAGTATAGGTATATAGCATGATAGTATCAATACTTTCAGCCCCTGAAGGAATTACTGTAAGAAGGACCATTAAGAATGTGGGTCACTAAAAATGAAACAGCAGAAAGTATCAAAGGCCCTATTACGGTACGTATAAAGAAAATTTAGTCAATATTTAACAAACTCGCAATGATTTATTTTCCATAAATGTGTTTGTCTTAGAGAGTTTCATTAGAGGATGTTTCAGCTAAACTAAAGCTCCTAACCTTTGTGCTAACTGCATGCACATATTTGGCTATAAACACAGTATGATAATGATCATTTCTTTGTACTATGACATGCCTTCTAGCGCGGTCTTACAAGTAAATGTATAATAGCTAAGTTGTTCCACGGCCATAAAACTGTGGCATGGCAACGTTTGCTGTATTGTAGCCCAGTGTCCTTCTTTGTGGTCTTCTTCTTGGTGTTTTACAGCAAGTGTCAGACAAGGAAAGTGGTGCATTACCACCACCAACTGGACTGGAGTGAGAATTGTGTCTGATGTTTAAAGTTATTTAACCGACCCTAGGGCCTTTTCCCAATTTTAACCATCTAGCTTGTCCATGCTTATCCATGTAGCGTAGTTTCTGTGCTTAAACATAACAATTCACTTTTGGTTTCAATTTTTCATTGAGAAAAACATAGCAATGTCACAATTATTTAGCCAGTATTGTGAGAATAGTAAGTTTTGTGTTGCGGACCTATGCAGCTATTACACATTTTGCTGTGAGACTGGGTTGTGTCTTCTCTGATTTTTTTGATCAAGTAGATGTTCTGTTTAATCAATGCAGCGGGATCAATACAACATTATTTTAACACAGTTTTCAGTGGTTTCTTAGCCCTGTTTTGTACAGGTGCAGACCACAACAGTTATGATGAGAAATATTTTAACATCAGATGTGGGATTCAAATCCTCAAACAACCACCCCTTTAAGAGGAAACTGTGCTGAACCTGCAGAATGCTTGCAGGCAGTGAGCCAATCAACAAACGATGAGGGAAATATCAGTTTGCATGTGTCTGTGTGAGAGAGATGCAAAAGACTACTATACATTCCCTGTTGGCAGAAAGAAGCCTGCTAGGCTAATGTACGACAACACAGCAAATATACTTCACGCATATACAACACCCCAATCCCAAATGTAGACTCTCAGAATCTTGTTTTCCTGTTTGCCTGCCAGTGGAAATGTAGTTTCTTTACCTGCAATCAAGCCCATTGCAGACTACACGACTGTTACTACAGTTTGTCCCATAGAAAATGTTTGACACCTGAAACAAAACCTATCAAATCAGCACAAAAAGTGCCCGTCACAAAAGGTTGTTATAGCTCAACGGCTCAAAAGCCGTTCTGAAACACATGTTGACTTGGTCATAAGTTGTCCTGGACACAATATTTTGCGACCAGTACAGCAAGTATTTTTCAAGTAGTGTATTCTGCAGTATAAGTGCCCACATACTGCAAACACAAGCAGCTGTGTTGCCTGTTTCACACCATTCTCTCACATTAACACTACTCTTCACACAGATATAGGAGTTGCAAACACAGACAAATCCATCCACAATGATGAATAATCGCATGTTTCCTCATGCTCACACACCTACAAAGTGCAGCCTCTGAACCCCAATGCCAGGTGCAGCTGCGCTCTCACAGAAGAACAGCAGGACCGGAACGGGGCTATTTCAGGCTGTCGCAGCCAGATAGAATTAAAGCCGATTAATCCCTGTAGAATTTGTGTCATTTTTCCAAGCAACACTAAATCCAAATCAAATTATACAACCTTCACCCCCCTGTGCCACCACCATCAGCCACAGTACTGTAACAGTCAACCTTACATGTAAATGTGTGTACATCACTGCCTCTGCCAGTTTCCCTCCTCCATTTTTATCTCCCTCTCTTTCAACCACATGATCTATATGTCCCCACCCTCCCCTCAGCCAACCTTTTGTCCCTCTCCAGCTGTGACTGATGTGTGGAAACTTAATTGATACTGACAACTTCTAAATCCAGTAGAGGAATCGTTAACTCTTTCAACTTTGGGACATTGACTGGGCACAGTCAGCCTAGCTTTCCTCTGGTACTGGCCTAACACAGAAGCAGACATCGCCTTTTACTGTTTCTCTCACAGACACAAATCATATAAAACACCAGAACTGAATATACTGTATTGGTCTAGAGCTTGGTCACCTGGCATCGCTCCTTCTGATGTTTAAAAAGCATTAGGCTTCTGAGCCAGTTTTTGGGGTGACTGGGGTTTTGTCAAAAATTTAAAGTTAAGATGTGACGAGTTTATGTTCATATGGCTTAGGTTTGTATGCGAGCATGTATGAGCTTCTCTCTCTCTTTGACGTACGTGTAGGGGCTTTGCAGGAACAGTGAAGATGTTGAGGGAGAAGGTGGAAGAGCAGAAAGCAGCAGCACCCGGCGGTGCGAGGCTGGGAGATGAGTTCATCTCCTGACAGGCCTGACATGCTCAGCCAGCGGGGAAATCTTGCACTTTATCACATGTGTGCGTAAACACAGCTCAACTCATTTTCTTTCCTTCACAGTTTTCACATCTTGTTGAGCAACACCACATCAATGTGCTGTCTTTAACTTATACACACATGTGCACACAGGTCGACTGACAACATGTAATAAAGATTGAGTGTGTTTTTCTCAGAGGGGAATTTCTTGGTAATTGCTTGAAAGCTTAAGGAAGCGTGCCCATCAAAATAAAAACGACTTTTTCATTTAATTATCCTACAATGTTCCTCTCTATCTCATCTCTCACTGTTTGTCTGTATGCCTCTCTATCACACAGGGCTCAGCACTGAACCTCACTAGATTATTTGGTCCTGATTAATGTAGCCACATTATTTATTATCCAGATGAGGATTAGTCCAAAGAAAACCTGATCAAGACAGCCCTACTGTCTAAGTTTTACACGTTTGCTAACATTTGCTAATTAGTGCTAAACACAAGGTACAGCTGAACTTTTATGGCATTCTATTCAATAGTTACTGTGACATGTCACCAAAAAACAAACAAAAAGAAAGAAAGAAAGAAAACCCAGCCGATCACTAAAGTCAGTATGCTTTATCCTCTGGGAACTACTGGGAACCACGAAAGCCTGCACAAAACACTGTCATGGAGATTTTTTTTTTGGCTGGATGGAACACGGTGCACCGACCCACCAACAGACTGACATAGAGCCATGCTGCTTTATTTCAAAAAAATATCCAGCCCTTCTCTCAGGGTTGTTTTTTAACCCTATAAGCAGAGTCTTGTTTGCTGCAGTGGGGTTTACGCAGCTGTACAGCCAAACAAAGAGCTAGACATGATATACAGAGGAACACCAGAGGAGGAAAAGGACTATGTGCATCACAAAAGAAAAATGCTGGAGAGAAAACTAGAAAAGAATGATAGAAAGAGAGACACCTTTTCTGGTGTATAAGTCTCTCTGTGGCTAAACAGTCCCTACATTTCCTAATCTGGGAGGTAAAGGTAGGTGGTGGTGCATAAGGTACAAAAGACAAGAGAAGAGAGGAAATGGAGAGAGTGACTTGAGAAGCAGGATAAAATCTGAGTCAGACAAAGGCAAAGGAGAGTGTGCCAAAAGAAACCCACAAAGAGAGACATTAAAAATAGAGTAAGATATTGAAAATTATTATATCGTGTTATGTCAGTCCAAGCCAGAGCACAGTGTTAGACACTTTCTTTGTTCTACCTTTCTATACAATCCTTCCCTACAAGACACAGGATAAGAAACAGAAGAACAAGAGAGAAGCAGGAAATGGTGTAGCCGCAGGTATATAAAGCGGAAGGCAGACAGGGTGGATGGATCAAGAAAAAGGTAAGTGAAACAAGGTGAGAGAAGGAAGAGAAGGGGAAAAAGAACTAGAGCTGACAATGCAACCCATCACCCAATCACCTTGCCTTTTTTCCTATCATCCTATCCCATCTCAACCTGTCATGGAACAAGCCAAGCAGAATGAGATATGAGGGAAACATGAGAAAAAAGATGAAGACTGTGGGGTGGAGGATGACAGGTGAGGAGGCAGCGGGGTGAGTTTGACCATACTGTACTGTTTATCACCCTCTTCCATCTCCTTTTTCCCACACAGGTGAATCCTGGGGGAATAAAGGAGCTCCTAAAAGAATACATTGCCCTCTTTCATCAACCTTTAACAGGGAAATATTGTACTGCAAGTAAGATAAAGGAAGTCTGATATCTTTTCTGCTTGTCTGAGTTATTGTGAGGTCAGTTTTATGATAACAGCTTACCTGATTCACACTGCAATAAAATTTAAATCTTAAAAAACTCACAGTAATACTTATCTTTGTGCCACATTTCTTAAGAACATGTGCTTTTCAGAAAGATGAAACTTGCAGGAGATGCATTTAATAAGATATCAGTGAAACAGCAAATACAGATGCAGAGAATCAAACTGTGACAAAGAGGCCAACAAATAAAATGTGATACAACGAAGAAGCAGTATAAGAGAATAAACAGTAAGAAAAAAAATAAAGCTGTTCCATAAATTAAGAGCAAAAAAATATTCAGGTTGACATGTGACCCTGAAATTACTCAAGTTTTAATAGATTTTTTAAAATATATTAACCTTCAACACAGGCAAAAATATGGCTCTTAGTACGCTGGCTTCCGAAATGTATAAACCACTGTACCTCTCAGAGAGCGGGGTTATTTATTATTGAGAAACATCAGGTTGTTTATTGTGGCAGGATCTTGCGCTGCCATGGCAGGCTTTTAAATCATCAGAAAAACAAGGTCACTTACATACAGAACCCCATCTTAAAACACTCAGCCAGTCAATGAGACGTCAAAGTTGTCTGTCATTCTCCCTATGTCACCTCTTGCATAGAAAGCATAGAAAATAAAGATGAGGAAAAGAAGAAGGAGGGGTGTAATATTTAAAAAAATGAGTGTGTAGTCCATGTGGCTACTTTATAATTAGCTGACAAAACTGACAAGAATCCCAGCAAGTGACTGAAGCAGTAGATTAAACAACGTTCTGTATTTAACAGCCACAACCACACACTCCAGTGCTCAGGGAGTGCAATCAGAAAACCTCGCACACACACACACACACACACACACACACACACACTCATGTCAAACAAGCACACAGGCGTGCACACCCACCGTGGCCTTCCCTGGCCGCCACGGCGCAGCACCACTACTGGCTCTTGACAACAGCCTAATTGGTAATTATTCACATGCCCCCCTCCTGGGAACCAGAATTCTTAATGAAAGTACTTTGGTGTCTGGTGTGCAGAAAGGTCTTTAGCACGCACACACAAGAGGAAACAGAAACGGGCTTACAAGTACAGACACAGATGCACCAAAACTCTGGGTGCATAAGGGGTCAAGAGGAGAGTCGAAGGCTGCGGTTGGGTGAAAATCGGACCACAAGTACAGGATAATTAACTTGACCCTCGGATCTGACATTGACCCTGCTCACAAAGGTTGTATCAGCGAGACATTGTTGGTGAATAATAGATAATGATTCATGCATGAACTGTGCATAAATGGTGCTTTAATTATACGTTTGGTGACTAACAGACAACCAAACTTCTCCACTTGTTCTTTCCTATGTTAATAAAATACAGAAAGAAAATATTATTTCAAGAAACAAATTAATGGGTTGCTTTGGTAAAGTCAGTCCTCTGCTGTTAAGTCGACCTTCTAGAAATACAAGGTTTTTAGAGAACATACATGATATGAATTGTTTTATACGCAACTTACAAGTGTATGCTGAATAATGAGTCATAATCGCACTTGACACATAATGAGTCACCCCATTTCACTAATGCCTGGTTTTAGTGTCATTTCTGCACCAGGAGAGAAGGTTGGCAGCCATTTTTAGATCCAACATGATGGCTAAAAAGGGTCCCACTGATTGCTGTCATGTTATAATCAACCCATTTGCATTTCATCACATTTGATGAGGTAGATTACTTGGCACAGACCTCTGTGACTTAGTTCAGGGTGGATGAAGGCAAGAGCCAGAAAGAAGGGGAGGAGATTGGCACAAAGACAGCTGTGAGAAAATAGCTGAGGAAAACTAACAGAAAGTAGACAAGTAGACTTAAACTTTTCAAAGGCAAGTGGACATTCATCTTCCAGTCACTCAGAAGAAAGTGTGAGAGGATAGAGGAGGTCACTGTGAGGGGAGACATATAATCAGCGTTGTCAATCACAGCAAACTGAGAAATATGAAAAAAATGAATCCATACCGTGAGCTCACTTTCTCACTGTGTAATGTGCAGAGATAAAACAATGTAATGCACACACACTGTTCCTATTTATAGATTCTTTTTACAAGTATTTGTTTCTATAACAATGTGTCCTTGTTAGTCCCTCATGTGACAACATATTCAGGAATATGACAACATGTTCAACATGTCTTGACATTTCTACTGAAAAGATGCTGAAAGGCCGACAAGTGAAGGGCTTTGAAATGTGTGATGCCAGTGGTGCATTGCAAAGTACATGTTGCCAAGTGCTTGCTTCAGGGGGATTTGTTGGGTTTTCACTTCAATACACTAAGGTCTCGACCTTAAGTAAAGTGCCTTGAAATGATATTTGTTGTGATTTTGTGCTACATAAATTGAATAGAATGTCAGCAGAGTCACTTCTTTGTCAGCAGTTACACTACTTCTAAAACATTACTGGTTTATATACTACTTGTGTTTAATAACAGAAATGTGTCATCTTAGTCAAAATGATGAACACATTTTTACATTTAATGAAATTTTTTTTTCCACTGTGACATTAATTAATTTTGAGGTGTAAGATTTGACAGCTTCTCCCACCACTGTCCACGGCACACCACTGCTTGCTTCACCCAACACTTACTCAGACCGAGAAATAAAAAGAAAGCCTCAGCAGGGGTGTGTACTTGAGAAACCTACTGTATCATAAGACTAAGTGGAATCAATTATTCATGCAGTAACCTATAGTAATCCTGAAGCTCTGCCCTGCTAAACTGTAGAGGAGCCTTTGGAGAAGAGAATGTATAAGTCTGCTGCAGGTAACATAGGAGTGAAAACATGTATTCTACATCAACCAAAAAACAATTTGGAGTTCATGAATAATATAAGAGCCTATAGGCAGGCTGCAAAAGAAAAATGAAAACCTGTGTACAGAGGGGGAGGTGAGGGGCCGGACAAAAATAATGAGACTAAAGAGAACCGGGACAATCCTCAGCATACCCAAACTAATATCTGCATAGTTTTTTTTGTCTTTCACTCTGTTTGCCAGTGAATGTTGGTTGATTAAACAAAAGCACTGGGACTGTAAAATGACAATAAGAAAGCGAACTACTGTTAAGATCAGACAAATAGCACGAATGCGAAGCAACATCTGTCCCTTCTCAGACTGACACACAAACTCCACGACAGCTCACAGATGTCTCGTGGAGTCGTACTGAACGCACACACAAACGCACAAAAAACAGATGAATCACTGTGTCGTTCACTACCCCTCGGGGTGCCATCCTCTGCACCACAGAAATGTGGCAGATTCCCTCTTTAATAAATGTGGAGGCTGCTCCCATTAATATATTTATATCCGCTTATGCACCTTGTTGAAAGCACATCCAGAGAGATTTCAAGCTATATGAGCTTATTTCTTATCTGCTAAGACAACTGAGCATGGCAGCACCCTCCCCCTCCTCCCCCAGCATCTTTTCTTCCTCCTCTTCTACTGTGCTCTTCTCCTTCCCTCCATTTTCTCCATTTCTCCACCCTGCAGAAAAGGGATTTGAGCATTTGGGGTTCACGCAGCGGGCAACGAGTCTTGAGAACTAAAAGTTTCTGTTCTGTTTCAATCGTTTAGTTTGGGGAAAGTTTGAGTGAACCCACTCACAGCCTGGAGACATACAATATGATAAGAAAGCTGGCTCATATCTGATAGCCAGTTGCATAAACAAAGAGCGGGAGAGGAGGACAGCCTACGCTGGCTGGTGAAACTGAAATAAAGAGAGCTATGTACCACAGCTTATATTACTGCCTTGTGTTCATATATACCACTTCACTTCATTTTCCTACTGCCCACACTGAGCCATACACAAACACACCCACACTCCACTTCCTCTCTGTAGGTCCTCCTCTGTCTCTCTGGATCTAAAAACTTTCAGAAGTATCAAAAAGTCATGAGCCACCTCAGGAGTGTTTACCAGCATGGTCCGTAATCCAGAACTGACAGTTTTTGCATCTTACCTGAGAGCAAAATAACAGCAAGATAACAGCAAGAACAGCCAGGTTTTCAAGCCCGTGAAATCTGCATCATAATTTGGCCTTGCAGCAAAAATCCCTATAATAATACCTGTGCAATTGGAGGATATTATTTATAAATAAATGAAGGATTTTATTTTCAGCTGTTGCTTTAGTGTGCACAAGAGCAGTTGTCACATCATCATCATCAAGGTTTAATTTGCAATCTGGGCTCAACTAACCGTTTCGAAAAATATAGAGAAATTAAGAAATAGTTGAGGCTGTGTTGGTGGATGGAGTCGGCTGTGCCTCAGATGTTTATTAGCAGAATCACTTTTTTGAGAACAAGGGTCGGGGGCATGTTTTTTGGGGAAAAGAAATGATATTCTCAGCTGCACTTTGTGTTCAGTGCTGATTAGCAAAGTTGGCTGATGAAGAAACTAAGATGGCATACATCTGCTACACACCAGCATATTACATTGTAAGCATGTTATCATTCAGCTCAAAGCACTGCTGTGTCTGAGTACAGCCTTTCAGAGCCATGACCATGGCTGTAGACTGTTTTTATTTTGACTGGTCTTTGACTGGAGAACCTTTCTTCAGAAGAGCTATTGTTGCTCTGAATTTGTAATATTTGAAAGATATATTTTTCCCTGTAGTGGATTGCTATTTGCATGAAACCAGACACTGCTCTTTAGTCACCCACCTGTTTTTGTATTAGTATGTTAAGTCGCCCTTCAACTCAGTGCTCAATCCTCTTGACCCCGCTGGGATATTATGCAATGCTTGCACATTCTTGTGTGGCACTGGAGGAACACACCCAGAGAGGTGAGCAATTATTTAACTGGCCTTTGTCTGACTTGGTTGGCTAAGCAGTGTCACCTTTACCACATCAGTCTGGATTATTACCAGGATTACTCTCACAGCTGTATAAGGCTGTTGTGTACTATGGTTAGTATAAAGAAGGGCGACAGAGACTGTGTTTATATGTGTGTACTGAGTGACATTAACTCAGCAAAGGAAGATGCCTCTTCACTGGAGTGAGCTTCTGTTATAAAGCAAGTTTGTAGAAATTCAATTACTGCACAACAGTATGAGTAGACGTAATAGTGGGACAGTTTTTGTAAATTCTTTTGAACTGAGCAGTGACAGTGCCGGGGTGAAGCAGGGTGCATTTCAGTATCAGATACACTGCATGCAAAGCAATGAGCTGCAAGTTTTCTGACTGAAAAAGTATAAATAAGCAAAACAATAACAATATCCTTTTGACAATACATGTTAATCACTGCTGGGGTAACTGTTGTGTTTGTTGGTCAGTTATATTTAAGGTTTTGATTTCCCCTGTTATTTTATACTAAACAGCAGCCACAAAGAAAACTTTTGTTCTTAATCTATCACACATCCTATTTTATCACATATCTGTAAAAAATAAGTTTGGTGTAGGTGATGTTTAGTCAGCCTTGTTATATTCTTATATTTTTAAAAAACATATTCTGAGAGAGTTTTTTCTTTCTTTTTCATTCAAGGACCTGAGAGTATGCATGTAATGAATGGCAGCCAGCCAGGTGGTGTCTGCAACAAAAGATGCTAATGACACTTTAAGGTTTCACCACATGGGGTTTTGCTCGCTGCCGTCTGCCTGCGGCACGCTGACATGTCAGCTGCGTTGGCCTCCCTAACACTGGTACAATGTGTGTGTGTGTGTGTGTGTGTGTGTGTGTGTGTGTGTGTGTGTGTGTGTGTGTGTGTGTGTGTATAAAACTGTGCGCACATATGAGCTTGAATGTGTTTGTGCATGTGTCTGTGCTCCATCCCCTTTCTCCCACGGTGCCAGTGGGAAGTGAAAGGTAGAATTTATTCTGAATATTGATCGTCTGGCATCACTGCGGGTGTTCTGTGCCGCAGCGTTCAGTTAGGGAGCGCAGATGGATGCCTTGTCAGCCTGTTGTCGCAATGAGGAGAAAAGGGCCGTCGATGATACATAAATCTACAGTAGAAGGGTCACCAGGGGGGCAATGGACGAAATATAGACATTTGTTATTGACTAATTTGTTGCCATGATTGTTCTCAAGTTTATAACAGTAATGAAGTGGTCCCTCACCAGGTGCTATTGTGGGAAATAGGCCTAATGTGTTCATTTTTCCCTCATGACGCAAAAGAGACTTTGCTGCTGAGGAGACTGGCTTTTATGTAGAAGTAACTTATTTTTTAAGCTATAAACTTGCTCAACTGACTTAGTGATGTTGACACATCTAGTAATATTGATACTAATCACTTCCCAGTCACATTATGAATATCCATGTTAAGTAGGCAAAATGTTTTGTAGGTGTTAAACATCAGTCAGATGCTTCAGAGAGGAGATAAAAAAAAGAGAGTGCTGTCTGAAGAGAGGGAATTAAATATGTCTCCTTTTGCAGTGATTCCAACCAAGCAAGGATTTTACAATATGTTTCCAATTTTTTTCCTTATTTCCTGAGTTTTAATTGTATAAATTACCACCAAACAGCAATTTGGAATTACTTTGCTTATACTGTTGCATCTCTGTAACTATGAAATAACTATGGATGCCAATGCACCTGTGTTACATACTGAGAATGCATGAAAATTATATCTGCATTCAACAAGAAAGCATGTCAGTTACATTAATTTATTCATTTCTTACATTCTCTGACCCAAAGTGAAGAGTTCCCAAATATTTCAACCACTTGAAGTGATGTACCAACATTAAATCTGCAGACTCTTCCTTTTAAAGGTTACAGAGTAGTTGCTCTCACAGAAAAAGTGTTTTCAATGTTTTCCAATTCAAACAGCTTTGATAACCTTTGAAAACTGACAGTAAAGTTTTTTTTAAAGCTTCAGCTACTATTAAACAGAAAAAGTACTGACTTACCCAAACAATTTCACTTTAACCTCTTATAAGATTGTTCCTACGTCCTATGTCCTTGGTCAACCCAGAAGTCATTCTGGTTGATCAAGGACATAGTTCAACTACATACAGTACATATTAGCTTACACCATTTTATAAGTTTAGATTTACTTTCCTTCAAAACTGGAAATCCAAAAATATGCAGAGCAATTTAAATGTCAGATAAAACAATTTAATCTGAAGCTATTTTAGAAGAACCTTTCCCTTAGGTGTTTGTTGTAAATGTAATGTTGTTTTGCAGCAAACTGTCAAATGTTTCACGTCAGAGCTCCACAGAATAAATACCTTCTCCACCTGTGTGAAATAATGTAAGAATGAAAAAAAAAACAGATGCAACAGAAGACAAAAATTATCATATAATTGCAGTGATTTTATGATTAATTTGTCAGAGGTTTGTTTACTCGTTCTTTCTGAACAGATGAGCTGCACTATCCCATTCAGTTCATTTCCATCCCAGCAGACTAAAGAGGGTGACAAACAACAGAAGCCTCATTAAATTCAAAACACTTTCCTCACAGTTGTAATAACACCTCAGAACCTGCACTTTAAATTGTATCCTAAATATAGTTTGCATTGTGTATAGTTATGACCCGGGCTCTTAGGAAAGGTGTCTTATTCATTCATACACAGTTTAAAGATACAGCAAGTAAAGATAAGCAAAAATATAGCTTACATCACTCACAGTTAGGGTTGTATAAATGTTTACAGCCACTTCTGTGCTAAATGACACAGCTAACACAAAACATGTTTCACAACCCCTTGTTTTAAAGGAGAATGATCAGGGTGATACATGGTGCAATCACCAGATGCCAACTAACTTTAATCTCCCCTTAAACCCCTCTTGGAATATGGTCTATGACAGCGTGTTGCCTGCCACCTGTTACCTCCATGAATGAGACTGTCATAAATAAACAGTGTGGGTTTCATGACTTGTATCCAACAGCCTCTCCTAAAATACTGAGTACATCTGTTCTGTCGTGTAAGCAGCCCTTCTCCGCTGATGGCACTGTGGCCATACAGAAAGCACTAGCATAACGACAGCACAAATACAGCAATAGAAAGTGAGAGTTGGAGATGGCGTTCCTGAAATGTAATATAAATATACAGCTGTAACTGAATTTACATTAACTCCAACTTTAAATAACTGCAGTTGCCGTTTTTGCTATTAAATTCAAGCATGTGAATGCACAGATTAATTGAGGTTGGTCGTTGCAGAAGGAAAACCCAAGACAGGTTGGGTGGTGGTAAGAAATGTGAGCCAGTCTTGTAGTAATCACTAGGGTATAGACACATTATGCAAAATGGCTTGTGAAACACTAAAGCTCGTACACAGAAACTCGCATAAACACAAGCCTTTTAAAGGAAAAGTACAGTTCATTACAACTTGGCTTTTGTTTACCATTAGCAAGGTTTCACATGTGACCAACAGAATTATGGGTACACTCACCACTTTGTTTGCCTTCATCAAGTCTTCACCTGTCATCACCACCTCCTGCCAGTGTCTATTTAAAGAATAGAAGCTATACTTTACTTTGTGCCTGTTGTCAGAAGTCTTCTACTTACTGCAGCTTTGCTCTTTGTTCATCAAAAACAGCTTGCAGTGATACTGCAGTCACACTGGTCTGCACATGCATTGCAGTTTTCATTAATCAGATGCTTAATTATTGTTGATTAAATATCTACATTTCCATTAATGCACACTGTCACATACATTGTTTGTCCCTTGCAGCCTTTTTTTTTGCAACAGCAGGAGTACTGTACATCCCATGTCTCTTATAAGATCATTCCTATGTCCTATGTCTTTGGTCAACCCAGAAGTCATTCTGGTTGACCAAGGACATAGGGCATTTCTTATATTGGCTCTGAGGATGGAGGAATGAGGACTGAGGGTGGTGCTGGAGGAGCCAAGGATATATGAGACCATCCTTCGTGGAAGAATTTTGTGAACTGACACGTCCCTTTGTCAGAAATCAGTTGGTGATTGCATTCTTCAGATGAACGATCTGAAGAAATGGCATCTCATGTATCAGCTTTGAGGACATGTTTCCTCAAGTCCTTTCTCCTCACATTTTGCTTACATCTTACATAGCCAGAATTAAGACGCAAGGAAAAGACACAAGTGAGCTAAAACAATGGTGCATATAAGACACTTGGAATTTAGCCCTGGTTGTTCCTGTAAGCTGGAAGCATTTCTGCTGTTATTAGCTGCACTACTGTGTGACACGTCAAAATAGCCACACTACACTGTCAACAGCTGAATACTTCCTCATGCAAGTGGCTACCAAGCATGCTGTAATGACATCTATGTTCGTGCAGGTGTTGTCACCAAAAACTGTATTTTTATGACAAGCAGTAAACATTACTGACATTTTATCATTTTAGTTTTAATGGTAACCTTCATGATGGCCAAAGGTAGGAAGTGTGTTGCCTCATTTCACAGGAAAAACATTCCTGTACAGTAGACCAATATTACCACAGGTGATGTGGAAGAGAGCTAATGACACTTGTGGTCCTGCTCTAAAAGTGTTGTGCTGCATAAAGCAGCTTCAGTGACAAAGGTAAAAATAAAGAAAGGGTCTTTCATCACTTTGTCAGCCATGGCACTGCTGTAGGATGGACTGACTTCTAGACTTGGAAGAGATACAAAAATTTCCCAGATGAATTTCAGTGACTACCTCGCTTCTTTCCTTAGCTACATCAACTGGCCAACGTTTTCACTTATAAGGTGAAATACCTCAAAATCTACCGGACAAAATGAGGTACAGGCATTTATGATTCCCAGAGGATGAATCACAGTAACCTTGGTGATCCTCTCACCTTCCCTCTAGGGCCATTATCAAGTCAAATATTCAATTTGTCCAAAACTTGCAAAACTAATGAGATTCTCATCTGGAATGTGGAACAACTCCTCTAAGCCAAACCCACATGAATGTTTGCAGCATTAGCACGCCTACCAGTGACAGGGTGATACACGAAGACTGAAAAATCACTATTGAGAAACGAATAACTGGGCTGCCCCTTGCTAGAGCACAGACCACATAACTGCAATGTCCGTTTCTCCCCATGCCTCATGTCCATCTCTGCACTGGCTGTCATAAATTCTTTAAAAATGAAAAATAAATAACTCATTTATGATGGTCAAGCAAACTATGTGACAATGCTATGTTTTGTTGTTTGGTTCGGTTTAGGTTTTGTTGAGTTAAGATGATTTGATCTGGGTCCAAAGTTGCCTTTTACATGTTGTAGCTGCTGCAGAGCTGACAAGAGAGATTTCTGTACAAGCCTGTGTCCCTCCTGCTCTCAGCCTCACATCTTTTTCAAATCCTCAGTTGTTGTGTCTAAAAAACTCAAACCTCCCAAAGGGCTTGAAATGTACTAATAAAGATCCAAAAGATCCAGACGAGCTAGGATGTTCTGATGTGTAAGGGTTTTGACTTTTGTTGGAGGAATGATGCACTGAAGCAAATATTTTGTTCACATAAGGTAAAGGTTTTAAACTCCGTACATGTACTGACAGCAACGTTATGAAATGACAAGGACTTGTCATCAAACTGGTTCTGCAGTTTATAGCTAAGGTCAGGAGTGAATCAGGCAAAGTCTTCAAGGCACTCAACTCCATCTTTATATAACTGTGAAATTAATAAATAGTAGTTTCCTGACCACATAGTTTCCTAGGGGTTGTTGCTATACTTAAAAATGTGCTCTTAGTCATCATGCTTTGTTATGTAAAGGTCAAGAAATACATCGCTTCTCTGAGGCATAGCTTTCTCTGAGTGTTGTGGAGGAGTCATTTATCCTGATTTGGATCATTTTGAACATTTTGCTGATGCAGCAGCATCAGCAGCCAGAACAGGCTTTACCACAATAAACTTTCCTTCCACAAGAGGAACTGTGGTTGAGGTTTGACAGCATTTTATTGACTCAGAATCAGTACTGTATCCACTGATTCAGTCCCTTGATGGCTATAAAAAGTTTCAGCTCTAAACATTTGCAAGTAATTAAAATTATTAATAAATGAAACTAAGAGATTTGTAAATACCCTTTGGTAGCTGGAACTGCAGAAGCACTATTGTTATTGGTGATATCTAAAAATGAGATGAGCTGTATTGGATATAAAATATTGATTAAATATATGAAAACACAAAAATAACAGATGCAATTATTTTAACACTTTATAATCAACTTGTTTAATATTCAGAATTATTCATTCAGATTCAGTTTTGTTAATCTGATAAGATGAAAATGGTTATATGATATACACCAAAGTTAATCTAAGATGGTTTACTGAGGTTTATACAAGGCAGTCATCTGCAGTTACACTGTTTTATACAGTCCACTTATGGACGTGGGGGGGACACTAACCTGCAGAGAGCACGTTAATCAGACACCAGTCTCACTGCGGCCATTAGCAAAATAACATACTAATAATATAATCTGCCGCCTGGGATGTTTGTCATTTTACCAAGTTATCGTGACAGTCAGCACCAGCTAAAATGAGAAGCCTGCTAATCTTACAGTGTTTTGTACATTGGTCTCTGCTAACACAAAAACAGTGAGGAGAAATAAAATGAAATCAAATCAAATTTTATTTGTATAGCGCCAAATCACAACAAAAGTCATCTCAGGACACTTTACAATGTAAGGTCTAGACCTTACTGTTGTCAATATTATTACATAGGGAAAACCCAACAAATCCCCCTTGAGCAAGCACTTGGCGACAGTGGGGAGGATAAACTCCCTTTAACGGAAGAAACCTCCGACAGACCCCGGCTCTTGGTGGGTGGCCTTCTGCCTCGACCGGTTGGGGTGAGTGGATAGAGGAGAGAGAAAAGAAGAAACGCAACAAGACACAACAATCAAACACTGATCAGGTTGATGTGGCTGGTGACTGCTCGTCAGGGACGTAGAGCTCCAGGGCCAGGGCAACCTGTAGAAAGGTACAGAAAGAGAGAGAGGACACACTACGGGAGAGAGGAGACACACAGTTAGTGATGTGTAATGGTGGCATATAGAAGCATAGGGAGAGAGAGGAGAGCAGGAGGGGAGGGGAAAGAAACTCAGAGCATCATGGGGCCCCCCAGCAGCCTAGGCCTATAGCAGCATAACTAAGGGAAGGCTCAGGGTCACCTGATCCAGCCCTAACTATAAGCTTTATCAAAAAGGAAAGTCTTAAGTCTAATCTTAAAGGTAGAGAGGGTGTCCACCTCC
>NW_018127914.1:4507583-4517927 GCF_001952655.1 Monopterus albus
CAAATGCATGGACCAGTTTTTCAGCATCACTTTGAAACAGGATGCTCCTGATTTTTGCAATATTGTGCAGGTGAAAGAAGGCAGTTCTAGAGACTTGGTTTATGTGTGATTTAAAGGACATATTCTGATCAAAGATGACTCCAAGGTTCCTCACAGTAGTACTGGAGGCAAGAGCTATGTCATCTAAAGTAACTATATGATTAGACAGCAGATTTCTAAGGTTTTCAGGCCCAAGCACAATAACTTCAGTTTTGTCACACATGACTAAATATACAGCCATGCTAGTAGCTCTCTGAGACTGCTCTGGCACAGCAGTGATTTGGGCTCAGTGCTACATCAGCAAACTCCCAGTGATCAGATGTTGATGTAAAGCAGGTGCAGTATATTTACCAAGTTCCATCTTAGTTTAAAATGTTAGCATGCTAACATTAGGTCTGCAATTCTGAAAATTTAAAGCTACTGTACATTCAAAAATGCTGTGATAGAGCCATTGCATGTCTGGCAGGTTACATCAGTACATGCAAGCTCAGCGTGCATACTGTAGTTTGGAAACCAGTGAAGTGAAAATGCCAATGAATGCTGTTAGCTCTTGATGGTACCGGTGGCACCTGTAACTCTGGCACCCCAAGGATTCGCAAAGCACCCTGAAATGGTGCTAGAACACTATCTAGGCTGACAACTGTCATCTATATTTTAGACTGGAGTTTAATGACTATATTAAAAGCCCCATTAATCTCTGGTAATGACACTGCATGGTTATTACCTCGGTGCACTGTGTGTGGAGGTTGGTTTTGTGTTAGAAGAGATAGATCAAACAAATCGTTTTTATTGTCAGCTGCCATGTTGAAGTTGGGGATTTGTTAACATTTGGAAATGACAGTTAATTAATAGAAAGAGTACTGTGGATTAAATGGCAGCTACTTGACCAGATACGGGCTACTAACTGCATAAATACAGTATTTTTCATTTTCCGGTATTGACATCCTAAAACCTATTGTAACAGTAAATCACTTTAGTTCTGCCAGGGACATTTATTTTTCCTTTCTTTCTTACCGAGCCATTGCTCCAACTTCAAACCTGGTCACCTATTTTCTGCTTCATTCCTCTTTTCTGTCCTCCTCCTGGGGCCAGTTCACAGTCGCTGTTGTTGTACCATACCACCAGAAAAGTTCTGAAATCACAATGACAGCCAGGAGCTATGACTCTCATATGAAGAGAAGTGTTGAATGTAACTTGACTTTGCAAGTTGCCTGCACTGACGTAACTACAAGTCAAATAAAGAGTATTTCATTACTGGTATTGATACTGTATTTAAACATGTCGTCGCCTAGGTTTGGCTCTGCCCACAAAATGAAAATGTACTGAAATCTGTTGCTTACTTAAAGGCTTCAAGTTACAGAGATGCCCTCAGGATGAGAAGCAAGAAAAGAGAGGGAAGAGATGAAACAATAGAAAGTCATGAAAAAGAGTTTAAGGCAGATGGAGAGAAAAGTGGTAGTTAAAGTTGATAGGAGATAGAGGGATAGAAAACTGAAGGATGAAGATGAGAGAAAGATGAATGAGGATGTAAAAGGCTCAGGCTTTCGTGTATTCCCTAATTGAGCTTGAAATTGCCCTATATTCTAACTTGGCTGCAAACTTTTATTCCTCTCCCTATTTTTCCATTTACTGCATTTATCGCTTTCCTTCTCATCTTTCTCTCTCCCCGCCTTCTTCCTCTTGTCTTCCCCTTGTGTACATGAAAGCAACAGGCCTGTCTGGTCCCAGGTTATGAATATTAAAGCCCTGCTTCTCTACTCCTGTTCAGCTTTTTCAGGGCTAGTCCACTTGTTCTTTTTAAGTTCCCCTTCTCCTCAGTGTTCCCTTTGCCCTCCACCTTGAATGCTCACCCCATCGAATCAGTGGTTGATTAATATCCATACATGATGATCATTTCCTCCAGACTAACCGGGTTACACACTTCTTCCTTTTTCTTAATTGTAATCATCCTTCCCCATTGCATCATGTGCTAAAAGGAAATAATAAAATGTTTTTCACCCTATAGGCAAAGATGCTTTATGTTTGGCTCTGTGATTATGCAAGTGCCTGCAAAGAGTGCTTTGCATGCCTACTAGGCAGTGTCTGATAGTTATTTAGGTGTGCCAGCAGAGGCCCCAGGTGTGGGAAAGATATTGGAATCAGTTCTTATGGAGCCAGTTCAAATTAGGCACAGTACAGGAGACAGAATTTTGTCACGATCGTTCCATCAGCACCATTTTTGGGGCCTGTAATCTCTTTTGGGTCTAACACAACAGTTCGTCAACATTCTTTGTACAAAAAGCCTCATGTTATTATCAGTAGCAACTGATTTTTTATAATATTTTCCCAACATGTATATGTTTCTACTGGCAGCCGAGTGACTTCTCATACTGATTCTGATGTTTCCACCCTGCACGATACAATAAATAGAGGCTTGACACAGCATGAATGAGACTGTCCAAGAAGTCTATGTGTGTCAGTGCATGCATGTTGTGCACCAAAAAGCCAGTTGGTAAATTCCAACTGCTTTGTGCCAGGGTCTCTGAAGTTCCCATTTCATTCTGGGCACTCTCCTGCAACCTATTTCCATGGAAATTAAAGCATAATACCAGACACCATGTTTTTTTTTTCCAATTTGGACACAGTAGGAGACGCACACACATGCTCAAAAGAAACACTGACGCATGCGGAAGTTTACAGAGCAGAACTCTGGGAATAAAAACCCCAGACAGATTTATAAATATGGAGGGAAGATAAGAGGATCAGAGAACCAGTCTTTCTGGCTCACTGATCAGAACGCTCAGCATGTTGTACAATCACCCCATGATGGAGTTAATTCAGCTGAAACACAGCAGGGCAGGGGAAGTAAATGTAAATTTGTTCAGGTACAGTACGATAAGGGCTTTGTCAAAATCAGATCTGCTGTGATCAAATAAGCTGGTAAATAAACCTGTGGCACTAATAAATCAGAATTATGTGCTTTTAATGACACATTCCTACTGAAAGCTCTGAGGTTGCTTTTGGGAAAAAAAGAAACTAAATCAACATAATTACAATTTGTGCATGAAAGTCTACTTAAAAGCATTACTGCTTTGTCAACTTATTTACCAATTATGCATTCAGCTGTGCAATTGGTATTACATGAGATAGCATGATAGTATTTGTGTTTCTCACTCTCTTGCTCTGTCTTTTCAGTTTGTGCCTTATGTTTGTATTTAAACCTTGGCAGACCATCCATGTTCTCACATGCAGTCAAAGCACACAGTACTCGGGAGGAACGTTAACCTAAGGTAAATTTGACTTTCATTCAGATATGTGCACATTTACACATTTTGAAAAAAATGTGTTTCCAGGTGGTTATATGCAACCCAGTCACACAGCAAAATGTACTCTGCAAAACATACTAGTCTCACAATTATGTCTCCCAAACCATAACACTTTCTGGATTGAAAATTGTGACATAGCAATGTCTTTCTTGCAGTGAAAACAAAAGAAAATGGTTAAGTTTAGGAACAGAAACTACACGGTGAAGGTTAGGGAAAGTTCGCCCCAAATTACTAGTTTTTAACTTTCTATAAAACCATATGCAGAGACAGAAACAGTATTTCAATTCTTCTGTATGTCCTGCACATATAGTGAATTGACAATAAAAGACACTAAATGTTAGCTTCATGACTCACACTCCAGTCCAGTGGGTGGCAGTAATATAACATTTTGTTGTTTGCCAACCACCATAAAACACAAAGAAGAACTCAGAGAAGAACACTAGGCTGCAATACAGAAAATGTTCACATGTCACAATTTTACAGCCATTACCTCACCTGGTCCATAACCTCTCTTGGATTCTCTGCCTCTCTCTTTAGCTTGGCCAGGAGGCCTTTGGGAGGGATCAGAATCTTAGTGTACTGTTCAACTAGTTTGGTGAAGTAGTTGAAAAGGCTGTGCTACATTACTACATTTTGAGCTGTGGACCAACTTAGCTATTGTACATTTTCATGTGAGACTGAGCAGATATATAAGAAAGTGATGTATTAGGAATATGAAGATGACATAAGACAGTTACAAGAGCATTATGTATTTGTTGCATATTATGGCTACTACTATCTAAGATGGATTTTGTGCCTATTTAATTTGTGGAGTGGGGCCATGTAATGGTGTGGAAGCAACATGACAACACTTCATCTGCAGAAAAATAAAGGGAAGACTACATCATGCATCACTGGTTTTGGCTTATTCAGCTTTTATATATTTTTATTAGAACAAGTAAACAGTATTTATAGTCTAAAATTACAAGAGGATCTAAGGTGTGCACCAACAGAATGTCTTTAAAAGCAGGTTTAAAGGATAAGGATAATCACCTTTATTTGGCCAAGTACTGTATGTTACACACAAGGAATTTGTTTCCGGTACAGAACCGACGCAGCCATCTGCGGCGCCAAGTCACACCGATGGCTCTAACCATCGGGGGCAACTTGGGGGTTCAGTGTCTTGCCCAAGGTCATTTCAATACGTGGACAGCAGGCACTGAGATTTGAACCTCAGACCCTCCGGTTGGGAGACGACTGCTCTACCCACTGATCCACAGTCACTGAAAACTCCCCTTAATGTCTTTATTTTCATATGTGGTATATCCATGTGGTCAGAAGGAGGAAAAGTTCAAGTAGAAACACAATTCTGTACAGTGACTGAAGTGATATTGTCTTCCAAAACAAGTGTGTGTGCTCCAATACAAACAGGATTACTCCCTGCATACATGCACTCAAAAACAAGTGTGTACGGCAGTAGTGAGCCCAGGGGAGATAGCAGCGTGGTGTAACTAAACACAATGATTATCGCGCCCACACAGCCTCTGGATCTTCTCCCATTATCGGCCTCAGATGAATTCAAGATTGATCAGTCTCCCGGCCTGAGACGCTGCAACTGCTCAAGAGTGTGGGTTTGTTTATTCATGTGAGTATGTTGCGTTGTATGCAGTGTGTGTTAGGGCTAGAATTTTTCCAATCTGCAGATACAGTGCATGAGATGTTTGAGGAACGGAGGCACATATTTTAGGTTTCCATCTATCTTTAGGAGATTGCGTTTCTGAAGACAAATGGTTCACATGCTTGATATGCTGTTTATGCATGTTTACAGTAATATTTGTGCGCGTATCTGGGAATGAAGCCGACTACCCCCGAGCGAGAGCTTCCTAGAGGTCTGAACAGGAGCTATGAAGTACACACACACACACACACACACACACACACACACAGATAGACTAATCTGACACCCTTCTTCTAGGCGTAGGATGAAAAGAATTTTTAAACACAGAGCTGTCTGAAGGACCCTCATACATATTTCATCCAGCAGAACTCATCCTGCTATCATAAAGGAGATTAATTGGACATCTGCTCAGGCATCAATCGATTTGGAAAATATATCAGTATTACATTCTCTCTTTTTACGCACGCTCACTCAGGTTTTCAACTGCTCTTATGGTTTTACCATCCTGTTTGCTCACCCTGGGGTTCAGTGGAGTAATGGCCTGGAGTGGCCATTACCGCTGTGTCAGTCCTGTGAGCTTGTCCGCCAAAAGAAGTACGTGCGTGTGTGTGTGTGTGCATTTGCACATACAGTGTGGGTCTACTGACAATTTGGTGCTGCACATTCTGCAGTTACTGCAGTGCTCACACCAGCTGAGTGGCTGTTTCATAGCGTCTTGTCCTCACCTTAATTTATTCTCAACAAAAAGTTTTTCCTTAGTCACAAAGAAATATAGGCACTCAACATCTGTTACTAACTCTCTAAAAGTACAGTATCTTCTTGATGTTGACCTGTTGCAGCATAGGCCTTACTTTTATTAGTTTTTAGGCTTCAGCTGAAAAAAATACTTCTTTAAATTTTTTTTTACTTCAGAGTTTGTCACCACATGCTTAAGATGGTCCCGGTTTACTAGTGCAACAAAATGTTGATCACGTAAACACGAACACAACTAATTAAATAATGGAAAATGGAGGGAAAATGAGAAGAAATGGCTTGCTTATTGCCGCAGTCCGGCTAAAAAATAAACAAGCACAGCAAATACCTGTTTTTTAAGGATAAGGCTGATAAAGTTTTACATCTTTTACACCGACAATAAAATTATCCTGCTAACGAGAGCTGCTTAGTTAGTAACTGCCCGATTCCTCTTTATCACACAGCCTCAGTGTTGTCCAGAAGCTATTAAAATCACATCACTGAGGCACACTGTTACACTGGGTGACATGTTACTTCATTAAAATGAACATGGGCCCTCATCTATTTTCATACACAGTCCAGCTTCTGTATTTATTTGCTAGCATGCCAAACCAATGGCTGAAAGTGCTCCCCACTGAATTCACAATTTAATTCTGTTTCAGTAATATTTGCTATTACGTGTGCATTTGTGACTGCTGTATAAATTTGCATCTTCAGTGGGAAGTGTTTCTTTGGTGTGCCACAGGATGCTGGGCAAGCCAGGAAGTGTTAAGAGGGGCTTAGGCATTGTTGGTTATAGCATGCTCATGCGATCTGTAGACAGTAACAAATATACGTAGACTATCATGAGCCCTATACTTTACAGTCGATGCTTGCTTTTAAAGGAAAAAAGTGCATATAAATTAACTTCTTTTTTCAAAATAAAAACTAGAATTAGAGCAACTGAAACTAATATTTCATAATGTGTCACAAAACCTGACAGCACTGTGTTGACTACTAACTTACAGCACTAGGCATTAGTCCCATCCCCTGCACCACACAGTGGAGGCTCTGAACAGTTCTTTTAGCACGAGACTGTTACATCCCCAGTGTAAGAAGGAGCGTTACCGTAGGTCGTTCCTCCCCACAGCAATCAGACTGTACAACACATCACTGCAGTGATAAGCTAGGTGAAATTATGAGGGACCATGTAATAGTCAACTGAGGTGCAATACTCAAATCCTGGGGGTAAATGCATTGTAAATATCTCAAATGCTTTATATTGTCTTGTTTTAGGTATTTCTGAGTAGTTTTTCAGAGATCCTCATGGCTGAAATACAGGTATTTCCCCCATTGCAGGATTAATTATGGGAGTAATATTCTTTTCCTGACTTCTTGATCTCTCTCAAATACTATATCTTGTCTTGTTCTTAGGTATTTTGATTTGTTCTCAGGGATTAATTGTGGGAGGATCATTCTTGTTTTGATTGTCTCTCAAATATTATATTCTGTTTGGTTTTAAGTACTTTGGAATCTGTTTCTCAAGATATGTGTGTGGTGTTTGTTCTTATGGTGTTTTGTTGCTGCTGGAACAAACGAATTTCCCCATTGCGGGATCAATAAAGTCCTACCTACCTACCTACCTACCTACCTACCATTTAACTATTATCAGCAAGATTACCCCAGTATAGAAAATGCTGTTTAAGGCTTACTGCAACTTTTGAACATCTGCTAAGAGGTCAGTTTTTTATGATAACAGTAAAGTAATTTTTTTTACATCTGCAGCCTAAGTCAGGTTAAGATCACTGTGCTGTCAGGAACAACGATGCATCCTTTTCTTTGGAGACTGTTCAAATAAAACCAGTTCCCAGTGGGCACAGTGTCTTTCCATTTTACTGGACTGTCTTTTACCCAGAAGAGTTTGTAAGTGTTGCTGTAAGTTGCTCTCCTCAGTCTGAGTCTGTCAGATAGAGTGAGCAGGTATGAAGAAGAGGGGAGATTGGAGAGGTAAAAGGTGTTTGCTTGAGGCCAAAACTGTTAACTCCCAGTCTGATGCTGTGCGTGTGTGTGTTAATGTGTCATGTGGCGCACGTCTGAAGTTGCACAAACCCACGCACACGATTAGCTTGTACAGTTGTGATACAGGTTATTTTAGACTGCCCCTCTGAGCCACTCTCAGTTACTGTAGGAAGCAAACAAGGGAACGAGTGAGTGTGTACTGCCTTTGCATACGAGTGTGAATAACTGAGTACGAGTCAGTGTCTCAGCCTGTAAGTGTATCTGTCTGCTGTCTCAGCCTGAAGGGACAAGAGCACAAAATCCCAGGCGACACCTTAGTGGCTTGAATGCAGCTCTCACTCACCGGCTTTCACCGAAGCGCAGTGATTTTAATAATTAAATATACTAGAAGAACAAACATTTTGAGATGAATTTCATGGACTGGACTGGCAAGATACACATCAAAACAGATGAAAGAAATTACCAAATGTATTTGATAGGAAGCATTTTAGAGGCAGAGACACTTAGAGCTGCATTCATTTGAACATTTTACCTTTAATTAATGTTTTTTTAATAAAACTTTACTTTGTAAAACTGAGCTTTGACTGCACTTTAAATTCCGATGCAATGTACTACATCCAGTAAGAGACAGTGACACAAAGTGACACTTAAGTCAGTAGGAGAATAGTCGCTCAAGGACACAAACTTTTTCACACAGAGGACGAAGGTGATACAGTAGCCGTCACAGAGATACTCAATCATTTATCCTGCATACATCCATACTACAGACACTGTCCTTGGCATTACAGAGCAGACAGTAAGAAGTGTATTATAGCAATAATGTCAAAGTCAGATCTAATGTCCTTCACACAACTACTTACAAGGCCTTTTCTTGTACATTATGTGCTGATAGATGACAAGAACGCAAACTTGACTTCTGGGAGGTAAAAGTGTGGGATCATGTGTATTTAGTAGCAGAAGTGATTATGTTTAACCATACCGTGATAATTAGGAATTTTGTACTTTGGTTTTAATGTAGTTTGTTACAATAACAAGACTACTACTGTAATTAGCAATTGTCATACTTATCACAAACCATTAAAAGAAACCAAAAGAACAACAAAGCACTGCTGCTGCTGCTCATTCTCATTAGCTGGACCACAAGTGAAGGCCCAGTCACACCAACATTTACTGTGGCAAAAATTTGGCAGCAAATCAATTAATTTGAAATGAAACAGCTGCAATCACCAGATTTGTTCTTAGAGAAAAGTAAAACTGACCAGTAGCAAATAGTGCAGATCATTTATGGAACAAGAAACTGAGTTCACAATGTCAGAAACATAGCTTTTTATCTGAGTTACCCACTTTTATGTACCTGCTCCACAAAAGAGGAATACTTTGCAGACAATTATGAAATTATGCGATGGGACTCAGTGGTACAATATCAGTGGTAAAATATCCATTCAGTCCCCAGTGTTGTAAATTTTGCAGTTTTGTTGCTAGATTTGAATTTTTTTAAGAACCATTAGTGACTTGCTTCACCAAAAGGTTAGTGACAAATCTAGCAACTTTTTCAGCACCGTTTCCATCATTAGTACTGGATTTCTAGCATGCTCCTGGCTCACTCATTGTTAGCTTTCTAACTACCAACTAGCCCTACAGTTTGAGATGTCTTTATTTCACCAAACCTGTGGCACAGCCTATTTGTGAAGATCCATAGATGACTTTGGCTTTGCTACTTTCTGTTGTGAACATGCCTTTTGGTTTCATTTTAGAGAAATTGTGGAGTGCTGGACCTATGACAGTTGTTAACTCAACCTTGTAATAGCTGATTTGGGTCTAATTTTGCTTCTCTGTCCATTCCACTTTATCTGTGCCTAATGGACGGTTTTGTCCGTTGTGCACATTAACTCTGCTTCATACAAACTAAATGAAGAGCCTCTATCTGATATTCAATAACATGCCCTATTTCCAGTGTTGTAGCTCCTTTTCATGCATCTTTTACTTTCGCCTTCTATAGAACACACACTATACACACTACACACACTTTCACTAGAGTATTTATACAGAAACCTTCTCATCTGTCAGGCTCTCCGACTCTTCCCCTTGCACACAGACACGAACAAATATCTGTTATTTCAGCATCTTTTTGTCTTAATAATTCATTTGTTACTTTTTATACAATTAAACTGCCATGTTTGCCTTCTTTGTTGTCTCCTGAATCCTTTGTAATCTTCTACAGTTAATTCACTGGCTTGAAAGGTTATCACTAAAATTGACACACACACTGAGGCACACTGTAAACAAGAAGTGAACCAAAAAGTTAATTATTCTTCACTATAGATAAGCTAAATTACTAAAAGGTATCTTCAATTACATAAACATTCTCTGTTTTTACATAGAATGGATAATTGTTAACTGTTGTTTTCCTTATAAAAGGAATTGTCACATCATTACACATTAAATCATCACAAAAGTGAATACTGCTTGTCTGTATATGAAAAACATTGTATATGCAGACATGCATGCCACTGCATTACATCCTGCAACACCTCGACTCCCCAGGGACTTTAGCATGGGTCCACTTTGTAAACTGACCCAGCTCATTGTGCCTGACCCCACCTGTCAGTGGAT